>NC_064620.1:335310285-335910285 GCF_023898315.1 Schistocerca nitens | reverse complement strand
GTGACAGGTGGCCTTTTCCAATGAATCTTGTTTTTGCTCCATTGGACAGATGGTCGTTGGCGTGTGCGACGTGAAACGTCTGAAAAGGAACACCCTGCATGCGTTATAGGGTGGGGAATGTTTTGGTGACATTCTCTGGGTGATACCATTATTCTGAAAGGCACAGTGGATCTTATCCAGTATGCGTCTAAGCTTGGGGACCTTGTCCCCAACTAAAGGCAGTTGTTTTTTTCCTCGTGCTCGGTTCGAATAGCACCAAAACGAGTTTATCGCAATTCCTTGGCCACCAAACTCCCTGGACTTAAACCCGGTCGAGAATCTGTGTAACCACATCGACTGGACTGTACGCGCCGTGGATCCTCAACCAAGAAACATAGCACAGCTGGCCATGGCCCTGGTTTCGGCATGGCTCCACATCCCTGTTGGTAGCTTCCAGAAACTCCCTGACACTCTTCCTGCTCGTGTCGCAGCGCTTCATGATGCAAACGATGGTTATTTAGGCTTCTGACAGGTGGTCACGTTAGTGCGATTGGATAGTGTATATTACTACATGCAGAAAGTCATGGCACAGCAAGTAGTAAACGGTTCGCTTCAATTCTTCACACGCTCGTGAATAGAGCGAGACAAGTATGGCTGTCAGCGTTCTCCCGACGCATCGTAACCTCCCTTCCAGTGTCTTTAGGTGAAATACAGGGTGGTCGGAAATTCCCGCTACAGACTTCCAGGACTTGTAGAGGGGACTGATTACATCGTATTTTGAATAGGAACCCATGTCCCGAAAAGTTATCCAACGAGACTACAGAGCGTCAAAGTTATAGGCGCGGGCGTCTGTGGATGTACGTATACACGGGGTGGTTCCGTGATGATGTTACAGACTTACTAGGATGATGGAGAACGATAAATGTATTAATTTGAAGTAAGGGTCCCTGTACAGGAAACGAACGAGTCGAAAGTTATAAACGAAAACCGTTCTGATACCTCTGACAGTTTAACACATGTACCGGTTCTTGTGTTGCGAAGAGTGTAGGGCTGGTAACTTTCAGTGGTGGTGTGGTTACTTACGTTTATTTCAGTTTTGTCAGATCTTATTTTTGCTGTCATTCTGGGTATTCCGCTTACTGTCTCTTCGCCGACAATAAAGTTTCATCAATTTTATCGAAAAGTTTTTCATAGTCGCCGCAAGGGATGTGTGACTGTAATTAAAATTCAGCTCTTTCAGTTGTGTGGAAATGTAAAAACACAAGGTGATTACTTCAGTCGTCATCTGTGGCGGCTTCAGAGAGCAGCGCCTAGCATACTTGGCTCTGTTCCGGTTGCGGGTGCTTTTTGACCACACGTCGTATTTTTGTGCTCAGACGTCGCGGCTTTCCGCATTCGCCGCACGGCGCGTGATGCGCATGCGCAGGAATCCGTCTCCCCAAAAAACGACGCCCAGCGCTCCTGAATTATTTAAGGTCCTGCCTGGAACCGAACGGAAAGAAAAACTCGGTGCATCCAACTCTGCGTCTTTGTCCTGCACGCTCGCAACAAAGAAGATACGCCGAGAAGCTACTGGGCGCGTTGCGCCCGTGGAATCTGGGAGATAGAACCCCATTGTTGGTGGCGCCGTGTGCTGGAGGGAGAGAAGTCGCCCGTTCTGCGAAATCACCACCGTTCTTGCTGCACCGTGGCGAGGTCTCAATGCAGAAGGTGCCCGCAGACATCGTGGTTCGTAATTGAATTTAAATTGAACCGAGAGGCGTTGGATTTAATTTTCGATGTAGAAAAACAAAAATTGCACGCTCGTCACTTACATTATGGTCCGAAGAGATCGATCACGCGAATGGCAATACGGATCTGTTTCGTGAGTCCACGCCGTGCAAGTAAAAATACTAAGTTCGCCAAGGGACAGCAGTCAGATATTCCTCGCTATGCCTTAAGGACACTAATTCTGTCAGAGACCAAATAATTTTGAGCGGAAGTTGAGTGGAATGTACGTATGGAGCCCTGAAAAGAGGTTTTTTGATGAACATCAACAAAATTATAACACGGCTAATGGAATGTTCTCGAATTAAATGAGGCTACACTGAGGGAATTAGATAAGGAAATATGACATATAAAGTAGTAGATGAGTTTATGCTATATGAGCAGCAGAATAACTGATGTTGACCGAAGTAGAGGAGATATGAAATACACACTGGCAAAGCAAGAAAAGAATTTGCGAAAAGAGGAATTTGTTCACATCTAATAGAAATGTGAAGGTTAGAAACTGTTTTTCTGGAGGTATTTGTGTGGTTGTAGTCCTCTACAAGAAGAGAATAGAAGCTTGTGAGATGTGGTGCTACGGAAGAGTGCTGAAGATTCGATGGGTAGATCGCCTAACTAATGAGGAAGTACTGATCAGAACTGGGGGAACAATTTTTTTTTTTTTTGTCACAACTTGACCAAAAGAAGGGGTCACTTGATAGGAATCATTAATTTAGTGTTCGAGGGAAATGTGAAACAGTAACAACTGTAAGAGGATACAAAGAGCAGTTTGAACTGGACATTGGTTACAGTAGTTATTCGGAGATAATGAGGTTGCGCAGGAGAGAGTTGCGTTGACAGCTGCATCAAAACCTGTTGTCGGAGTGAGAACATAACGTGCGTAGAGAAAGAAAGATTCGTATATTCACTTACCTACCCAAATTCAGTTTTTCCGTAGTACTCGTAAAGCACATACCCAAACGCCAAGGTTTCGTTAAAGAAAAGTACCGATCTTTTTCCTAGTCTCTAATGACCTAGATGACGCGACTCAAAACTTCAGTATACCTTCTTCTGAAATAGTTTTTATTTGCCAAAATACAAATTTATTGTTCGCATCTTCTCTTTAACTGTGCACGACGGGTTGTCGCATTTCACTTTCTCCGATGAAAGCCTGTGCTCGGGTTCTGAACTGGGCGTTCCGTCTTTTTGCTTCGCGCGCTGATCGAAAGAACACATCATTGGCAAGAACTTTCACACTCTCTCTTACCTTGACCTCTTTTCTGCGTCGCGTATTCTTATTAGTGCAGAATGTTAATAGAAGAACGTCACACAGCAGTTAAGTCTAGTCGGGTACTCCGCCCTTCACTGTGAAACCGACGTCGATTGATATTATCGTTGCCTTAAGCTCTCGCAACAGAGTAACAACCGTATTCTACGGCATGTATATATTTACGTTTCAAGCTTACACAGTTTCACATTCATTCGATGCATGCCGTACGGCATGTGAGCAGGACCTTGTGCGTTGTGCAGAATGCGGAGAAGAATGAGATTTTTTTGGGCACCTAATTAGAGATAAACTTCGTAAGAAAGATATATTAGACTGAAAAACCCTGAGGAAAATAATCACGAATATTACAAGTATTACGATTGGAATGAACTACAGCAACAGAGGTCATCACTGAACAGCCTCTGAAAACTGGAATTCTGGTTCATACTGTATGAACATTTATCTTCTTTTTACTTAAAACTAACAGTCAAAGACAAAAGTATAATCTATCCAAAACACTGACGACAAAAACTGATACGATGTTTTATTTGGTTACCAGCGAACCCCGCACTGCTACGCAAATTCTCTCTCTCTCTCTCTCTCTCTCTCTCTCTCTCTCTCTCTCTCTCTCTCTGCGCCCATCTCCTCTTCCCCCATGTCTTCTGTGCATCTCCTTCCTCTCTGCCCTGAGCCGTGTGTCTTGTTAACTGCAAACGGAACCTTCACTGGAAATTAAAGCCGTTAACAATTAATGGGTGAATCGGTTGGGATCATGGGTGTACGGCGTATGAGGGAGACATCTCCAGCTGCTGGGTCTATGGCGGTAGTCGCTTCAATGACAGTATGTCGCATAGTTTTAATCTGCGAAAGCGTAAGATTACAAAGTTTCAGACGATTCAGATTCCGTAGTAGTATCCCAGTCATAACCCGTGAAGCCGTAGATAGTTAACTACATCATTCCTTCTTCCTGTAAAACCGACAGCGAGGAAGAAAACAAAACAGCACATTGTTCCGTGTACGGATTTTGTTTGAAACCCGTAAGGAGGGAAAAATATGCAAGAAAAAATTTGTGTAATAGTTTACATGCCTTGCGATCGCATTTGAAACGGGTTGAAAAAACTACTCATTTTTCCTGGACAGCAAATATAGCCTATGTCTGTCAAAAAGTTTATTAGTATATCGCGTAAAAATTGGAAATCAACTAGCTGACATTATTCCAAATTTTTGGTAACAACTTGTCCCCTTTATAAATTACGCATACAGACGTATATCCTGTGTCCCTTCGAATACTCATTAGAGGTCTTGTGTAAACATTTGAAGTAAATCGGTCAAGTTTTTTTTTTTTCGAGATACTTGGAAACAACGTAAAACGACGACTTGTCTTTATATAGTAGTACAGGTTATATCCTATAACAATTTACCAAGTGAGTTTCAAATGAGCATTTAGATTTATGTTCACATGTTAGACTAATGTGTAAAAACAGTTACCGTTTTGTAACCAGCTTTGGAACAAGATGTTAGCATTCAAATGAAAGAAGGAAGAACTTCTGTTTCTCATTGAATGCCTAATACATGAAATAACTCATAAATCGCTATCGCAAGACTAAATAACAGTGGCAAGAACGCCTGCCAGCTACTTGGTAGTGTAATTGGCTCGAGGCGAGACGAAACTTCTTCCCCCCCCCCACCCCTCTCCCCTCTCTCCTCCTTCAGGCAATCTGCTCTGCCTGATCGCGGGGGACTTCAGCGCTAGGCACGTGCGCACTTTTTGCGCCCCAGCGATGGTGATGGTCTGCCACTGAGGCGGAACGCGCGGCCCGCCGACAACCGAGGCGCGTGGCTGCAGATTCTCGTTCCAAGTTTTATTGGCGACGGCCGTTCCAGCGTTCCGGGGAGTGCGTTCTCAGTCTGCTGAACGGCAGATATAGCCGCTCCTGGCACACTTGCAGCTATCCCACTCCGGAATGCTGTTCAGTCGCAGATATGCAGCTGACGATGACCTCTTCAAAAACCTGCCTGACAGGAGGCCGTTACCAGCACCACACGCCATTTAAATTGTCTTTCCGGTTTACTTGAACAACTGAGATACTCTGTAGCTCCATAAACTGTCTCCCTACAGAAAATTATGTGAGAGCATTTCTCGATTTACTGCTTATTCCTCTTACTTGTATGGTTATCTGTGTTAGCCTGTAGCACCATCAAAACATAAATGCTATAGAAATAAGATACTTTTTGCTTTTTTTAGGTGTTAAGTGAACCACTACTTTTTAAACATAGAAGCCAGGGACACTGCGTCCTGTGCTTTTTTTTACTCGGTGCTGTGCTTTTTTTTACTTTACTGGGTGCTGTCCTTTTTTTACTCGGTGCTGTCCTTTTTTTACTCGGTGCTGTCCTTTTTTTACTCGGTGCTGTCCTTTTTTTACTCGGTGCTGTCCTTTTTTTACTCGGTGCTGTCCTTTTTTTACTCGGTGCTGTCCTTTTTTTACTCGGTGCTGTCCTTTTTTTACTCGGTGCTGTCCTTTTTTTACTCGGTGCTGTCCTTTTTTTACTCGGTGCTGTCCTTTTTTTACTCGGTGCTGTCCTTTTTTTACTCGGTGCTGTCCTTTTTTTACTCGGTGCTGTCCTTTTTTTACTGGGTGCTGTGCTTTTTTTTTACTCTGCTGTGCTTCTTTTACTCGGTGCTGTGCTTCTTTTACTCGGTGCTGTGCTTTTTTACTCGGTGCTGTGCTTTTTTACTCGGTGCTGTGCTTTTTTTACTCGTGCTGTGCCTTTTTTACTCGGTGCTGTGCCTTTTTTCTACTCCGTGCTGTGCTGTGCCTTTTTTTTCACTCGGGTGGTGTGCCTTTTTTTTCACTCGGGTGGTGTGCCTTTTTTTTCACTCGGGTGGTGTGCCTTTTTTTTCACTCGGGTGGTGTGCCTTTTTTTTCACTCGGGTGGTGTGCCTTTTTTTTCACTCGGGTGGTGTGCCTTTTTTTTCACTCGGGTGGTGTGCCTTTTTTTTCACTCGGGTGGTGTGCCTTTTTTTTCACTCGGGTGGTGTGCCTTTTTTTTCACTCGGGTGGTGTGCCTTTTTTTTCACTCGGGTGGTGTGCCTTTTTTTTCACTCGGGTGGTGTGCCTTTTTTTTCACTCGGGTGGTGTGCCTTTTTTTTCACTCGGGTGGTGTGCCTTTTTTTTCACTCGGGTGGTGTGCCTTTTTTTTCACTCGGGTGGTGTGCCTTTTTTTTTCACTCGGGTGGTGTGCCTTTTTTTTTCACTCGGGTGGTGTGCCTTTTTTTTCACTCGGGTGGTGTGCCTTTTTTTTCACTCGGGTGGTGTGCCTTTTTTTTTCACTCGGGTGGTGTGCCTTTTTTTTTCACTCGGGTGGTGTGCCTTTTTTTTTCACTCGGGTGGTGTGCCTTTTTTTTTCACTCGGGTGGTGTGCCTTTTTTTTTCACTCGGGTGGTGTGCCTTTTTTTTTCACTCGGGTGGTGTGCCTTTTTTTTTCACTCGGGTGGTGTGCCTTTTTTTTTTCACTCGGGTGGTGTGCCTTTTTTTTTTCACTCGGGTGGTGTGCCTTTTTTTTTCACTCGGGTGGTGTGCCTTTTTTTTTCACTCGGGTGGTGTGCCTTTTTTTTTCACTCGGGTGGTGTGCCTTTTTTTTTCACTCGGGTGGTGTGCCTTTTTTTTTCACTCGGGTGGTGTGCCTTTTTTTTTCACTCGGGTGGTGTGCCTTTTTTTTTCACTCGGGTGGTGTGCCTTTTTTTTTCACTCGGGTGGTGTGCCTTTTTTTTTCACTCGGGTGGTGTGCCTTTTTTTTTCACTCGGGTGGTGTGCCTTTTTTTTTCACTCGGGTGGTGTGCCTTTTTTTTTCACTCGGGTGGTGTGCCTTTTTTTTTCACTCGGGTGGTGTGCCTTTTTTTTTCACTCGGGTGGTGTGCCTTTTTTTTTCACTCGGGTGGTGTGCCTTTTTTTTTCACTCGGGTGGTGTGCCTTTTTTTTTCACTCGGGTGGTGTGCCTTTTTTTTCACTCGGGTGGTGTGCCTTTTTTTTTCACTCGGGCCTTTTTTTTTCACTCGGGTGGTGTGCCTTTTTTTTTCACTCGGGTGGTGTGCCTTTTTTTTTCACTCGGGTGGTGTGCCTTTTTTTTTCACTCGGGTGGTGTGCCTTTTTTTTTCACTCGGGTGGTGTGCCTTTTTTTTTCACTCGGGTGGTGTGCCTTTTTTTTTCACTCGGGTGGTGTGCCTTTTTTTTTCACTCGGGTGGTGTGCCTTTTTTTTTCACTCGGGTGGTGTGCCTTTTTTTTTCACTCGGGTGGTGTGCCTTTTTTTTTCACTCGGGTGGTGTGCCTTTTTTTTTCACTCGGGTGGTGTGCCTTTTTTTTTCACTCGGGTGGTGTGCCTTTTTTTTTCACTCGGGTGGTGTGCCTTTTTTTTCACTCGGGTGGTGTGCCTTTTTTTTCACTCGGGTGGTGTGCCTTTTTTTTTCACTCGGGTGGTGTGCCTTTTTTTTTCACTCGGGTGGTGTGCCTTTTTTTTTCACTCGGGTGGTGTGCCTTTTTTTTTCACTCGGGTGGTGTGCCTTTTTTTTTCACTCGGGTGGTGTGCCTTTTTTTTTCACTCGGGTGGTGTGCCTTTTTTTTTCACTCGGGTGGTGTGCCTTTTTTTTTCACTCGGGTGGTGTGCCTTTTTTTTCACTCGGGTGGTGTGCCTTTTTTTTCACTCGGGTGGTGTGCCTTTTTTTTCACTCGGGTGGTGTGCCTTTTTTTTCACTCGGGTGGTGTGCCTTTTTTTTCACTCGGGTGGTGTGCCTTTTTTTTCACTCGGGTGGTGTGCCTTTTTTTTCACTCGGGTGGTGTGCCTTTTTTTTCACTCGGGTGGTGTGCCTTTTTTTTCACTCGGGTGGTGTGCCTTTTTTTTCACTCGGGTGGTGTGCCTTTTTTTTCACTCGGGTGGTGTGCCTTTTTTTTCACTCGGGTGGTGTGCCTTTTTTTTCACTCGGGTGGTGTGCCTTTTTTTTCACTCGGGTGGTGTGCCTTTTTTTTCACTCGGGTGGTGTGCCTTTTTTTTCACTCGGGTGGTGTGCCTTTTTTTTCACTCGGGTGGTGTGCCTTTTTTTTCACTCGGGTGGTGTGCCTTTTTTTTCACTCGGGTGGTGTGCCTTTTTTTTCACTCGGGTGGTGTGCCTTTTTTTTCACTCGGGTGGTGTGCCTTTTTTTTCACTCGGGTGGTGTGCCTTTTTTTTCACTCGGGTGGTGTGCCTTTTTTTTCACTCGGGTGGTGTGCCTTTTTTTTCACTCGGGTGGTGTGCCTTTTTTTTCACTCGGGTGGTGTGCCTTTTTTTTCACTCGGGTGGTGTGCCTTTTTTTTCACTCGGGTGGTGTGCCTTTTTTTTTCACTCGGGTGGTGTGCCTTTTTTTTTCACTCGGGTGGTGTGCCTTTTTTTTTCACTCGGGTGGTGTGCCTTTTTTTTTTCACTCGGGTGGTGTGCCTTTTTTTTTTCACTCGGGTGGTGTGCCTTTTTTTTTCACTCGGGTGGTGTGCCTTTTTTTTTCACTCGGGTGGTGTGCCTTTTTTTTTCACTCGGGTGGTGTGCCTTCTTTTTTCACTCGGGTGGTGTGCCTTCTTTTTTCACTCGGGTGGTGTGCCTTCTTTTTTCACTCGGGTGGTGTGCCTTCTTTTTTCACTCGGGTGGTTTGCCTTTTTTTTCCACTCGGGTGGTTTGCCTTTTTTTTCCACTCGGGTGGTTTGCCTTTTTTTTCCACTCGGGTGGTGTGCATTTTTTTCCACTCGGGTGGTGTGCCTTTTTTTCCACTCGGGTGGTGTGCCTTTTTTTTCCACTCGGGTGGTGTGCCTTTTTTTTCCACTCGGGTGGTGTGCCTTTTTTTTCCACTCGGGTGGTGTGCCTTTTTTTTCCACTCGGGTGGTGTGCCTTTTTTTTTCACTCGGGTGGTGTGCCTTTTTTTTTCACTCGGGTGGTGTGCCTTTTTTTTTCACTCGGGTGGTGTGCCTTTTTTTTTCACTCGGGTGGTGTGCCTTTTTTTTTCACTCGGGTGGTGTGCCTTTTTTTTTCACTCGGGTGGTGTGCCTTTTTTTTTCACTCGGGTGGTGTGCCTTTTTTTTTCACTCGGGTGGTGTGCCTTTTTTTTTCACTCGGGTGGTGTGCCTTTTTTTTTCACTCGGGTGGTGTGCCTTTTTTTTTCACTCGGGTGGTGTGCCTTTTTTTTTCACTCGGGTGGTGTGCCTTTTTTTTTCACTCGGGTGGTGTGCCTTTTTTTTTCACTCGGGTGGTGTGCCTTTTTTTTTCACTCGGGTGGTGTGCCTTTTTTTTTCACTCGGGTGGTGTGCCTTTTTTTTTCACTCGGGTGGTGTGCCTTTTTTTTTCACTCGGGTGGTGTGCCTTTTTTTTTCACTCGGGTGGTGTGCCTTTTTTTTTCACTCGGGTGGTGTGCCTTTTTTTTTCACTCGGGTGGTGTGCCTTTTTTTTTCACTCGGGTGGTGTGCCTTTTTTTTTCACTCGGGTGGTGTGCCTTTTTTTTTCACTCGGGTGGTGTGCCTTTTTTTTTCACTCGGGTGGTGTGCCTTTTTTTTTCACTCGGGTGGTGTGCCTTTTTTTTTCACTCGGGTGGTGTGCCTTTTTTTTTCACTCGGGTGGTGTGCCTTTTTTTTTCACTCGGGTGGTGTGCCTTTTTTTTTCACTCGGGTGGTGTGCCTTTTTTTTTCACTCGGGTGGTGTGCCTTTTTTTTCACTCGGGTGGTGTGCCTTTTTTTTTCACTCGGGTGGTGTGCCTTTTTTTTCACTCGGGTGGTGTGCCTTTTTTTTCACTCGGGTGGTGTGCCTTTTTTTTTCACTCGGGTGGTGTGCCTTTTTTTTTCACTCGGGTGGTGTGCCTTTTTTTTTCACTCGGGTGGTGTGCCTTTTTTTTTCACTCGGGTGGTGTGCCTTTTTTTTTCACTCGGGTGGTGTGCCTTTTTTTTTCACTCGGGTGGTGTGCCTTTTTTTTTCACTCGGGTGGTGTGCCTTTTTTTTTCACTCGGGTGGTGTGCCTTTTTTTTCACTCGGGTGGTGTGCCTTTTTTTTTCACTCGGGTGGTGTGCCTTTTTTTTTCACTCGGGTGGTGTGCCTTTTTTTTTTCACTCGGGTGGTGTGCCTTTTTTTTTTCACTCGGGTGGTGTGCCTTTTTTTTTCACTCGGGTGGTGTGCCTTTTTTTTTTCACTCGGGTGGTGTGCCTTTTTTTTTTCACTCGGGTGGTGTGCCTTTTTTTTTTCACTCGGGTGGTGTGCCTTTTTTTATCACTCGGGTGGTGTGCCTTTTTTTTTTCACTCGGGTGGTGTGCCTTTTTTTTTTCACTCGGGTGGTGTGCCTTTTTTTTCAGGTGGTGTGAATTATTCCGGTGCTGTGCCTATTTTATTTGGCTGGGTGCTGTGCTTTTTTTTTTACATAGGACTGGGTGCTTTGCTTTTTGCCTTGGTAACATTTCCTACTCAGTTTGTTCACTTGTAATTCCCTTGTTTTCACGATTCAAGCTACTTGTCTGGTTTTGCATTGTTTAAAACGGTTAAAGTGTGAGAACTGCTGAGTCAACAGGCAGAATGGTGATTTCTTGTGGTAATGGAGGGAATGGAACCAACTGTCAGATGCTGAGAGTGCGTTTCACGTCACATAACGACCCTGTGAGGGTCTCCAGATGCTTTTTGGGCGGGACAACTCTTCCAGCTTCACCCTTTTACCTCTGTATCGCTTCTACTTGCTACTGTTTCTTGGTTTTCTTGATTCTCCAATACAATTGGGTTCATCAAGATTGGTTTTTTGTGTCCTTTCTCTTTGGGGACTACTCCAGGCATGGCACACAAGGAATTGCAGGACTGATCATCTCATAGTGTGATCCCTTCAACCACATAAATCAATCCATCAATCCAGAATGGCGACTACCAACAGTGAGCAGCTTCTAGGTGCATCAGTCCGTAACCGCGCAACTGCTACGTTCGCAGGTTCAGATCCTGCCTTGGGCATGGATGTGTGTAATGTCCTTAGGTTGGTTAGGTTTAAGTAGTTCTAAGGGACTGATGACCTCAGATGTTAAGTCCTGTAGTGCTCAGAGCCATTTGAACTAACATTGAAATTTAGCAGTTTTTTTGATTAACTGGATAATAGTGAATTTAGGCGCAAAATCTGTTCCAAAAATATGGAGTCTTTGTTAAACGGTTCAAACGTGAAAAACTAGGAAAACAGCCCACCACAATAGTTAAGCAAAATTATTTAACTTACAAGATACTAAAAGGAACAGAGCATTTCATATTTGTTAGTATACATACAGGGCAACATTAATGGAAAGAGCGCATAAATAAAAAGAGATACTGGTTTGCGACAGTAGAGTCCAGAAATTACGGAATTAAAGAGCTTTCATAGGCAATCATATGTTAGTAATGCGATCTGCCATGATAAGCTTGCCCGCATCTCGTGGTCGTGCGGTAGTGTTATCGCTTCCCACACCCGGGTTCCCGGGTTCTATTCCCGGCGGGGTCAGGGATTTTCTCTGCCTCGTGATGACTGGGTGTTGTGTGCTGTCCTTAGGTTAGTTAGGTTTAAGTAGTTCTAAGTTCTAGGGGACTGATGACCATAGATGTTAAGTCCCATAGTGCTCAGAGCCATTTGAGCCATTTGAACCATGATAAGCTTGATTAACTGGAAGAATTCACTTCAATTACTTTCATAAAGGTGTAGACACTTTTCATTCTGATACAGCGTCCCTACACATACCACAGAATAAGAATTAATAAAATGAATCATTGCAATAGCTTTTCCGGGTTCCACTTTTAGTATCGGTAGATACTAAGAAACTGCTTAAACCAATGTTTCATACCTCACATGATAAAACAACTGGCACCTCAATTTTTGGTACGTATGACATTCAGAGACATTTGTACTGTTATAATATACATATCATGAAGCCACACATGGCATTTCTCAGTCTGTGTATGATGGCTAATCTCAGGAACTACAGTAGGGATTTTGATGCGGTTTTCACTAATAGACAAACTGATGTACGGGTAGGAGTCTATATCCAGAATGAATTTTCACTCTTCTGCAGAGTGTGTGCTTATAGCAAAATTCGTCAGCTTAAAATTGTGTGCTGGTCCAGGACTCGAACACAGGATTTTTGCTTTCCATGGGCAGTTGCTCTACCAACTGAGCTATGCGTCCTCTACTTCCACACAGTTTTAATCTGCCAAGAAGTTTCAAGGTATGTGTATTCCTGTACATGCTACAAAAAAGTCGTGAAGCCGTAGATACTTACAGCTACTCGTGCAATAATCACAAATAATGTCGTTCCTGTTGTGATTCTTAGATGTGTGTGTCTGCTAATCTGTATATCCGACGCGTTTGTAACGATAAGACTCAATTGGAAAAAAGAGAAAATAAAGAAGGGCTGCACTGTTCGTCACAGGTTTTAGTTGGCGTGAGTGTAACACAGGAATATTCCACGAACGGCAATGGCACGCGCTACAAGAAATACGTTGTGCATCACAGAGGACCTTACTTACAGAATTGCATGTCAAGAAACGAGTTTTCTTCATTCAACATGTAACTTTTTTTTGTATCGCTTAATGATGACGAAACTAAACTTACAGGTATTCAGGCCCAAGCAGAGTGGTACCGATTATTTTTATTTACTCGGACCATCCGCAAATGGAATGGGAAGTGGGGAAAATTGTAGCGGTGCGCTGTGTTTCCTCCGCCACAGACCGCGTGGTACAGATGTGGATCTAGATCCGTTACTGAAAGAAAATAATTATTTTTTTGGCGTTTGCATTTTAATTGGTAGTTTCGTGTATCATCAGGAGATTGGAATGACTTACTGTAAAACAGATAGTTTGCAAAATCACGGGGTACTTCACGAAGCCGTGTGGAAATCCATTTAGTTTTTTCTTCCTAATTAAGAAAAGTTATTTCTTCCTGTTTGACATAACTGTTTCTGAGTGAGAATAAGTCACTGACTGGTAGCATCGATAATTCCTTAGGCTGTAAACTTATCAACGAGAGTACAACACAATAAAACACATTCAAGATAGTAGCTACTGAGGTAATTGGCCTCACTAGAGGTGTCGAGAATTCCAGCAGTTGCGGGAAAATCTAAATGCTGACAGGTAGTAATGAGTGTGAAATTTTTTGAAAAATGCCGCCGGTTGCCGGGATCCCGCTACGACAGTTGCAGTCGCGAGACGTGCATTTAGCATGGCGCGCGGCTTCTGCGGACCGTACCAGGAAGCGACGCCCGTCACCCCGAGGCCTGACGTGTGTGTGTGTGTGTGTGTGTGTGTGTGTGTGTGTGTGTGTGTGTGTGTGTGTGTGTACACACACTCACTCACCGCTACTCGCATCCTGTCTTCGGGCAGCGGGAACCTGTCGCTAGTTCTGTCCGTTACTCGCCGGCGAAACCCGCGCTGCCTCTAATAAGCGATAACTCGCGTCTCATTAGCGCCGCCTGAGGTGCAGTTTCTCTCGGCGCGCTGACCCGACATTTGGATGTGTGTGTGTTCGCGCGTGTGGAAGCTACTGGTCTTTGCCGTGACTTGCTGAAAGGTGTGACCTAAAGGGCGGGAGCAGATAAGCTGTTTATCGATGGACTGTTATTCGTCAGATCTAATATGTTACGGCGTGTATGGTTCAAATGGCTCTGAGCACTACGGGACTTAACTTCAGGAGGGTAATACGGACCGCCGTGCTGGATCCCAACGGCGTCGTATCACTAGCAGTAGAGATGACAGGCATCTTATCCGCATGAGTGTAACGGATCGTGCAGCCACACCTCGATCCCTGAGTCAACAGATGGGGACGTTTACAAGACAACAACCATCTGCACGAACAGTTCGACGACGTTTGCAGCAGCATGGACTATCAGCTCGGAGACCGTGGCTGCGGTTACCCTTGACGCTGCATCACAGACAGGAGCGCCTGCGATGGTGTAGTCAACGACGAACCTGGGTGCACGAATGGCAAAACGTCATCTTTTCGGATGAATCGAGGTTTTGTTTACAGCATCATGATGGTCGCATCCGTGTTTGGCGACATCGCGGTGAACGCACATTGGAAGCGTGTATTCGTCATCGCTATACTGGCGTATCACCCGGCGTGATGGTATGGGGTGCCATTGGTTACACGTCTCGGTCACCTCTTGTTCGCATTGACGGCACTTTGAACGGTGGACGTTACATTTCAGATGTGTTACGACCCGTGGCTCTACCCTTCATTCGATCCCTGCGATACCCTACATTTCAGCAGGATAATGCACGACGGCATGTTGCAGGTCCTGTACGGGCCTTTATAGATACAGAAAATGTTCGACTGCTGCCCTGGCCAGCACATTCTCCAGATCTGTCACCAATTGAAAACGTCTGGTCAATGGTGGCGGAGCAGCTGGCTCGTCACAATATGCCAGTAACTACTCTTGATGAACTGTGGTATCGTGTTGAAGCTGCATGGGCAGCTGTACCAGAATACGTCATCCAAGTTCTCTTTGACTCAATGCCCAGGCGTATGAAGGCCATTATTACGGCCAGAGGTGGTTGTTCTGAGTAATGATTTCTCAGGGTCTATGCACCCAAACTGCGTGAAAATGTAATCACATATCAGTTCTAGTATAATATATTTGTCCTATAAATATCCTTTTATCATCTGCATTTCTTCTTGGTGTAGCAATTTTAATGGCCAGTAGTGTACTTAAACCTAACTAACGTAAGGACATCACACACATCCATGCCCGAGGCAGGATTCGAACCTGCGACCGTAGCGGTCGCGCGGTTCCAGCTCGTAGCGGCTAGAACCGCTCGGGCACTCCGGCCGGCTACGGCATGTATGTCGTGGCTTTTATTGGGGTTAATGATTTACTTCAGCCTTGCCAGTTATGATTCACATCGCCCTTCACATGGTCGCAGTTTTTTGTCCCGTTTTTGTATGACAGCCAAACAAATTTCGCCGTGTTACTCTCTTTTAAAACGGAGCTTAAGTTACACAAATAACACACTACTAGTGTTTGATACTAATGGTGGGACGGGGACAGTGGTGTAATCTAAATCATTTGCTTATATGTAGGGATGCAGTGAATGTTTTCGGGATACCCAGTGTGTCCTTAAATAAGCCAACAAAATAGTCATTCATAGAAACGAGCACTTCTTTGTTACTAATCTACAGGCTGATTCAGGAGGAAAAGTACATGCTTCGAGGGGTGATAGTATTAGTGATTCTGAACAAGAAAACTTCGTTTGGACATACTCATACGCCCTATTCCGAATGTTTTTGGCGATAGAACACATTAAATACCACTTTTGTACGTTTTTCTTTAATAACTCTAAAACAGCACCCTCCAGTGAAAACTTGCCGCAGTACAAAATTATACTAAATTAAGTTTCCTTCAAAAAAGCTGCTATTCATTTTTTGCTACAATATTGAAAATCTCGCCCGACACATGTGCGCTTTAGCTTAGGCAGTTTTGTCTGTTAATTTGAGGTAGTTTCCCGACTTCGTAGAACGTAAGTGTCCCGCATCAAATTCTTCGTCTCAAATTCCTCTACACCAGGGTTTGCAAAACTGCGTTCTGCAGAACAGTGGTGTTCGGCGGGGAGTGAGTAAGTGCTCCGCGGAAAACTCATAAGATGGCGTTTTCTTTTTTGACTTTCGATGATACTTCCTTCTTTTTAAAATTTTTGTTATGATCTATCCTTTATTATTATTTAAAATTGAAGTAATAACTGAATAAAAAAGTTTCCTCATTTTTTAAGAATAACCTTTGAACTAAATAAGGTGTTCCATTAGAGCAACAAGATGTTTAAAGCCTTTGTATGTCCATCCGTGTAGCAGGAGGTCTCGGCGATGACGGCCGTTTACTATCGTGATAAAAAATAAAAACACCTATTGCCGTTCTTGTGACTTTAATTTATTTTGTCGCTACCAGTTTCAATGCTTCATTCCATCATCTTCAGGCTGTCTTTGATGCGGTACAGGTTTATATGATCCCCACGCATAACCCATCAGTTGCCAGCATTTCTCGATACGCATAAATGTGTCAGCACTCCAACCATCAACAACCAACTGGTTATGCGTGGGGACCATATCAACCTGTACCGCATCAAAGACAGCCTGAAGATGACTCAATGAAGCATTGAAACTGGTAGCGACAAAATAAATTAAAATCATAAGGACTGCTGTAGGTGTTTTTACTTTTTATCAGATGTTCAAAGTGTTCCTCCAGAGGTACAGTTTTGGGTACCCCTGCTCCACACTAATGTGGTACGTTGTAAGCGATGGCAATGTTTGAATAACACAGAGAATAAGCAACAGTGTACATTAAATGTGTTCTACGTAGGAAACCATTCGGAATAGGCCATGCGGCCATATGAAGTTCTTTGTTTAGAATCACTAATACTGTCTACCCTCAAAGCATGTAACTTTCCTCCTGATCCACCCTGAAAATACTGTACTGTACATGTGAAAAATAGTAATGAATATTAATTCGGACTTCGTAAGAATAGATCTGCAGGTACGGCCTGAGGAGAATAATATACTTGAACGACACGACGCGGGAAGTAATTTGTCGTTTTGCCTTCAATAAATGTGGGCACAATTTCCTGATACATCTACCGTAAAATGTAAGATAATCAAATAAAATCAGTCTGGTAGTAGCAAAAGGTTTGTCCAATAACTGCAGACATCACTATTGATGAGTAAAATTATTATTACTCGATAAATCAAATGTCACACAGGAATGACAATACGTACATCCTAATCCATCGAGTGATACAACAGAAAGCCGGCCGGAGTGGCCGAGCGGTTCTAGGCGCTACAGTCTGGAGCTTCGCGACCGCTACGGCCGCAGGTTCGAATCCTGCCTCGGGCATGGATGTGTGTGATGTCCTTAGGTTAGTTAGGTTTAAGTAGTTCTAAGTTCTAGGGTACTGATGACCTCAGGAGTCCCTTAGTGCTCTGAGCCATTTGAACCATTTGATACAACAAAAAGTGAGTAGCCAGTAGAGGAAGTCTCGGCTTCTAAATACATTGTTTGTTTCTAATAATGATGATGATGATGATGATGATGATGATGATGATGATGATAAATCGCTACGATACAGAGGTCACTTATTACGCCTTATGCATAATGTCAGTGAGTTACCATTAACGGTGGTTCTTCAGCAAATGACATTACGTACACAATTCGTGATATGAGTGTTTCTGACAGATCGACGAGTCTTCGTTAAAGCAAAAAAATAATAGTATGAAACGTCTTTTTGTGTGATACGCTTCGACAGATCATTTAGAAACGACGCTATGGTGATAAAGCGAAGAAAAAATGGATTTTTATGAATGGAAGATAGATTCTTCAAAGAATTTGTGGTTGCAGGGTAATCGAAACACTTAGACAGTGGTCTTGATGTACGACCGCAGTACACTAACGGCCAGCAGAATAGCGCCTGGCGTCCATTGCGTATCGGCGCGCAGCGACACTCATCAGATTCCACTCACGGCCCCGGGCGTGGTGCCGAGGCGTGAAGCGAGCCGACACACACACAGTACGCAGTATAGTGCGGGGCGATGTCCGGGCTGACGAGCTCGCACGTGCGTAACGCATCCGCTGCGTCGGCTAGCCACGCGTCTCAGCCCCGTCATCCACTGCACACGTTTCGCGCACCTGTCCCGTGGTCGAGGTCCTACCCTGTGCATACCGCGCTTCCATACTTGTACACCCACACTAACACACATTTTATGAACCTGTGAAGAACCTTTTACCGTTCCTTTATGTACTCTAATCTTATTCTACGGCCCCTTTTTGATGCTTTTCGCTGCGTCTTTTATCACTGTAGCTATTTAATTTCGCTTTCGCCGATAAGCCGTACTTTTTGTGGTTTAACAGTGTTGTTCTTTTTAGAGTTGATTTCCTTCTATGGCCGTATTCTTTATTCCGCCTGTGTTACCTTTCGACTTTCGTCACTATTCTGACGAATTATTACATCCTAACTAGGAATGATGGGGACTTGAAATGCGCTCAACTTCTGTTGTAAATGATTGAAAATAAGTAAATGGACTTCTATATTTAAATTTGCTTTTGTCGGTTACGTATCGTAGGCTGTATAACATTGCGTAATCTTCTCCCTAGATTGTTAGCATTCTAGTTGTTTAATAATTTTTTAGGATTCCCTGTGTGCTGTCCATGATTGTGCTTGGACATGAAACTCTAACGCTGTGAAACCGGCAGTATCATAGAGCAGTAGTCTACGGTTTATTTTACAAGAACTTTTAAAGCAGTTCCTGGATTACAATCTCTGTACTGAACTTAGGAATACAGTTATATTTCTACAAAGTTTTGAAGTGGATACAAGTTATTTTGTTAGTTTCCATGCACGTAAAGTATTTTACGGGATCTTATGTGTAGTTATTAACCACAAAGCTATAGATTTATTGATACTTAATGGCGTGCTTCCAGATGTTCTACCGAGTTGTTGTTTCCATTTTATGCCCAATATTTCAATGAGCGACCCAGCCGTCGCGTTAAAGTGCCGAGAGTTTCGCTGTTACTGGCGCTTGCTGCCTAGGCTGTGAAATACTGCGCCTAAAAAAAAAAAAAAAAAAAAAAAAAAAAAAAAAAAAAAAAAAACACGGCAAAATTCCCCGGAAGCAAGCAATTAGTCATAAACGAGCAGAAAAACTGAGGGTTCATTGAGGCCTCTTTTATTACAATTTCGTATTACGGTTGTCTTAGAATTGGTGGCATACATGTCTGCCTGTACAAATAGGCCGTATTCTTTACAAGGCATACAGTACCCGCATGTAGCGATATTCGACTCACCTCTGCTAGAACCTGACCTAACTTTTCTTGGTGCCTGCTTGGAACCAGCATCGCAGCCTCTTTCCCTTTTAACGATTTCTAACTGCCCAGTCTTAAATTCCCTTTTACGTACGTTGCTCACGCGTTTTATGTTATTACTAGAAAGGCTTTCCTGCTGTCAACCAAGCTGGCGCTATTCAGCGCTGTTTCGGCGTACAGCGTGCTAAACACCTCAGTGCGATCCTTGTAGTTCTGCATCCTGGACGAATACCATGAGAACTATATATTACTAGCGTAATAAACCGTGGTAAACAGCCTTATTCCACCAGAATCCCAACATCTGACAAAATGTGCCGCGCAGTGTTGTGTGCCGTTAGTGATGTTAGTATATCTGCTGTCTCATAATATAAAATATGACTAGACAGGTTGTCCACTGCATGTAGAGAGAGGCTAAGTTTATGTTTGGTTAAATGAAAGACGTAGCAACTAAGCTGGCTGAACATGAACGCAGCTGGAAGTTGCGGAATTACAACTCCACAATTGCTGAGCATGTACTGAGTGAAGGCCACAGCTACTAGTCACAGTACCATATCCTGCACACATGGCAAAGGCCAAAAACTTACTCTGTCGGAAGCCCTGGAAATCAACAAAAGACCTGTCCCTAAGTAGTGAATTCCTGCTTTCCCTCTTCTAAACTTCACATAACCTTGACGGTTTTCCAATACTTCCCACGCTGTCTATTCCATTCTGTCCATCCATTTATCTTGTATTTATCTATTTTATCGGCACCATGGTCTGAGACGCCTTGTGTGTTGTCCTTGGCGTAAGTTAGTTGAAGTTAGATTAAGTGATGTGCAAGTCCAGGAACCGATGACCTCAGCAGTTTGGTCCCATAGGAATTTACCACAAAGTTCCAAAAATCTGTTTTATCCTGATTCCCTGTACACCCCACATATTCTGTTGTTACAGTTTAAATTCTATTATTTATCCTGTTTCTGTATGACTGACATTATGTAATACATTTCCAGCCAGTTCTTCTCTACTGTTATCACGTAATAATGGTATTTTCAGAATTGTTAATTTAATTTAGATTGTTAAAATACACGGTTTTTTCGAATTTAGTGTTACAGGTTTACTAGTTCGTTCAGTTGGTATTCATTTATTGCTTAACTGAAACATTCTTAATTGGATTACCACTGCGCTGGCAAAGACGACATTTACTCTGTGTTTTACCGCACACGTTACGTGTAATATCTTTGTCAATGTTGATAACAGTGTACATACTTTGACGAGGATAGTTAAAGTCTGATGGCAGCTTCTAAGCCGAAAATCGGTTACCAAAATAAATTCATACTGTAGAACATGCACAATATTGCGCTTTTCATAATAGCCTGATGTTTTTCTTATTGATGTACCGGTAGTACCTTATTACTAATTTAGCTTTGAAGTGTGCGCGTTAAGAGTTCGAAGGTTCGTGTAAGACACCACCTTGAGTTGAAATACATCATGAGTGAAAGTAATGCATTTATTTTGGGAAATAGACGGAAAATACATTTTAATATAAATAGTGATCGCGCACTTATATTGGAATGTTTCCGTGAATAAATAAATAAATAAATAACATGAATAAAGCACGGTGGAAAGAACCCATCGCTCCGAGACGTCTGTTGTCAGTTCCACAGGACGAGAATGGATTCTACTGTTGTGCATACACATATAAGACGTGTTTCTGTGAAACACGCAAGGGGCTGTTGCTCCTGGCCAGCGTGTTCGATAACAGACAGCGAACATGTGCATTAGTTTGATGTTACTTGCGGAAAAAAAATTCTAAAAGTGTCATATATTCATCCAGTGGAAATAGGCCCTGTAGCAATGACGTACACAGGGTGGTCAGTAACTACTCCATAGTAAGGCCAGAGTAGGGTAGGGAACGTCGAACGAGGTGAAACTTTCCAAAGCACTCTAGATCGGAGAGGCCACGTTGTGGAGATATGATCATTAAATGACAGGCAGTCAACGTATACGTCAGCGATGAGCGCTCAGAGCTGTGTGAACTTGAACAAATTGGCCACAGCTAACACCTATTGTGAAGAGAACCGCTTATTTTAGGCTTGATGATAACAGAAGTAAGTTCTAAAAGCAGAGTCATGAAATTTCAATTGGCAATGCACAGTAAAACCGATACTGAAATTGAAAACTATTTACCTTTTTCTGAAAGGCTAGTTTTTGTCCAAAATTGTGTGTGTTATTTCGGACATGTCGGCGAATAATCGGGGACTCTACGTCAGTAGTGTGTGGATAATTTGAGAAATTGGGTCTGACGGTAGACGTGTTAGGAAAGTCCGTGCAGTTGCGATGATCACTGTGTCCGAATGGCTTAGTAGCGTGGGCTGTAGTCGAGCTCCGGTTTGGAAGAGTTGGTCCACACACGGCGCAACCTCTCCTTCTGTATGGCAATCCCAGACCGCAGATGCTGCTGCGACAACTGTAACAGTCCTATTCACTGTCATCGATCGTGCGCCGCACAGTCCCTACGTGGTCCCATCAGATTTTCATCTATTCCCAAAGTTTAAAGAACACCTTCAAGAACTTCACTCTGATAGTCACGAAGCGGTGCAAGCAGAGGCTAAGTTGCGGCTCCGTCATAGTCAAACAGTCTACAGTGGCGGTATTAGCAAACTGGTCTCTCGATGCGAGAAATGTGTTCGTCGCCAGGGTGATGGTGTTGAAAAATAAATACGTAGAGATTAAAAATAAAGGAGTAAAATGTTAATAACGTTTGCTTGATTTAAGAAGCTGTAAGTGTTTTCACATAGAAAACTGGGATTCATTAGTTTTCAGCGCGTCCTCGTAATACTCAGCCTATTGTGTTCAGCCGTTTATGTAAAGTTACACCTGGTAATGAGTAGATTACGACAGTACTTTAAATTTTTACTCTCGGCCAGTAAGTACATGAATAATTGAAAATAAAAGTTTTGTTGCCCCTGGAAGCTGTTAGACAGGCATCCTACAGCTACAGAAGGGTTACTGTTTAGTAATACAGACGAACCCTGCAGAAGAGAGATTCCTCATATCGCTTGCAGTCGACTAGAATTGCCCTCAGCTCGTGCCGCTGTCGCAGAAATCGCCGTCCGCGGGCGGTGGCCATTTGACAGTGCGCGGTGCTGGCGGACAGTGACCGCTGGCCACCCACGCCCTGGGCAGTGGGCACGGCCCTTGAACCCGGTGCGTGTCTGGCGCCGAGGCAGGCGTGCACATGCAACGCACACGCACACGCAAGCGCGCTGGCGCGGCGCGTATTCGCACGCCCACAGGACGCGGGGTACGAATTCCACTTGCTGCCGAAACTCGCAGAAATTTTAAATGTCGTGTTCTTCGGGCAGGTTGAGCTGTCAGGTTTACCTGTGCGTTATCGAGTTACTCTAAGCTAATCAGGACGACTACAGCTAATTCACATTCCACAGTTTAACTTAAAGCATCATTTACCTACATTAACGTGGAAGATAACATGGATTCTAAAAACACAGTAATTTGTTCAGTTTTTATTTATTTACTAGCCCTCTACCAGCGGTCTTACCAATGTATGCGAATGGGCTAACTCCCGTTCCACATGTATACATCCAAAACTTACTCCTCCACTACGGACATATCACACCAGTCGTATAAGATAACGTAGGTTTAACCTGTTAATAACCTTTTTCACCTCCACAGTACTTTTTACCAGGCACTGGGTATTACATGTACCAAATTTGGTTAAAGTCCATCCTGTGGTTCAGGAGGAGATATGGAAACAGTCTGAAAAGCTTGGAAGTGTGTTATAGGGTAGGTTGTGCTGAGAAATGATCAAAATAATTGTTAATTCGATATTTTGCGCCGTTTCCGAATTATTTAAAGTTGAAGTTAGCCTATTATGTCGTTATACCAGCAAATTTAATTGGCCCACTAATATATATATATATATATATATATATATATATATATATATATATATATATATATGAAATTGTACATGGGACGGGTAGTAACAGCCGGCCGGTGTGGCCGAGCGGTTCTAGGCGCTTCAGTCTGGAACCGTGCGACCTCTACGGTCGCAGGATCGAATCCTGCCTCGGGCATGGACGTGGTAACGTCCTTAGGTTAGTTAGGTTTAAGCATTTCTAAGTTCTAGGGGACTGATGACCTCAGATGTTAAGTCCCATTGTGCTCAGAGCCATTTGAACCGTAGTGACGATCGAATTCGATTCAAAGGCTTAGCAGTCTCGCGCGGTATCACCTACGCTGTGTGAACAACTGACAATTGTATCTGGCGGACCGCTGGAATTTGTATCCCGCCCCGTGATCACGCCACATCGGGCGTTAAGCAGGAGGTGTGAAAAAGCTTCGGATCAAGTTAAAATTCCGTTGAATGGTTTTGAACGGCCGCTACTGGTTCACGCTGTATACCAGAGCAAACATTACTGTCACAGTACACTCCAAAGCGGTCAGACCACAGTAGAATTCCAACCCCACGATGTCCTTCGAATAGGGTTAAATCGCCCACGGAGTAGTAACAGTGTTGAAAGTTGTCAATAACGTCGCTCCGATGCTCATGCCACTGCGAACTGTGATTTTTCGACCCGCGAATTGTGTGGGAGTCGACACCCCAACGGAAGGGATGGTTTCCTTCAGGCCGTTTATGCCATCTCCTGAGGGTTTTTTCGTGTCGACTCTGAGCGGCGGTCTGTCTGAAATGGTTCCCTCGGCCACCCATAAGAAAAAAGCGTGATTTCATCGCTGGGCGTCACGGCTCTGCCCCGATCACAGAGGGGTGAAAAGAAGGGATGAAGTGGGGGGGGGGGGGGGCGGAGCGCGATCGTGGTGACCTTCTGCACGTGTGACACATCCACAGTACCATACGGTAGAATTGCGGTAAAATTTGGTGCCAATGTGTCATCGTTAATGCGCCTTACAATTCTGGTGAACTTCCGAGCTGCTATTTTTTCTTTTTTTTCGCGTATATGGACATCTTGCTTTTTTGTAGGGTCCCCAAGCCCGAGGGTGACGTTGCAGGGCGGTTCGATTTTGCAGCGAGACAGGAGGAGGCTGTAGGCAACTTCGACCCAAATATCAAATTAACACGTCGCCATGGGAGACAAATGGTTCAAATGGCTCTGAGCACTATGCGACTTAACTTCTAAGGTCATCAGTCGCCCAGAACTTAGAACTAATTAAACCTAACTAACCTAAGGACATCACACACATCCATGCCCGAGTCAGGATTCGAACCTGCTACCGTAGCGGTCGGTCGGCTCCAAACTGTAGCGCCTAGAACCGCACGGCCACTCAGGCCGGCAATGGGAGACAGTTATGGGGTTTTGAAAAAGTGATCCTTCAGTTGTGTTGCGAAGTTTAATTCGATGCGACAGTGCGGATCGGAGCAGAGTAGATGTTTGAGTTACAGCTGAAGACAGCACAACCTGTCAGTGGAGGCTCTAGTAAGAACTGTGCAAACTGTTAGCAGACTTCCCTTTACCAGTGGGGATGACACTGAGGTGAGGTGACAAAAGTCGTGGGACAGCGATATGCGGTAGTATCACGTACACGAGGTATAGAAGAGGAGTGCATTGGCGGAGCTGTCATTTGTACTTGGGTGATTCATGTGAAAAGGTTTCCGACGTGGTTACGGCTGCACGACCAGAATTAAAGCACTTAGAACGCGGAATCGAGGCTGGAGCCAGACGTATGGGGCATTCCATTTTTGAAATATTTAGGTAATTTAATATTCGGAGATCTACAGTGTCAAAATTGTGGCGAGAATTCCAAATTTCAGCCACTACCTCTCACCACGGAAATGCAGTAGCGGACAGCCTTCATTTAACAACAGAGAGCAGCTGCGTTTGCATAGTCAGTGCTAACAGACAAGCAACACTGCGTGAAATAACCGCAGAAATCAATGTGGGACGTACGATGATCGTATCCGTTAGGACAGTGCGGCGTAAAATGGCGTCCATGGGCTATGACACCAGGCGGCCGACGGGAGTGTCTCTTGCTGACAGTATGACATCACCTGCAGCGTCTTTCCTGACCTCGAGACCACATTGGCTGGAAAACCATGTCCCGGTGAAATGAGTTCCTATTTCAGTTGGTAAGAGGTGATGGTAGGGTTAGTGTGTGTCGCAGACTCCAGTCGTCAACAGGGCACTTGGCAATCTTTTGGTATCTCTGTAATGGTGTAGATTGTGTTGATGTGGAATGAACTGGGTCCTATCGTCGAACTGAACCCATCATTGACTGGAAATTGCTATGTTCGGCTATTTCCAGACAGTGATGGAGTTATTATGGATGACAGTGCGCCATGTCACCTGGGCACACTTGTTGGCGATTGGTTTGAAGAACATACTGACAATTCGAGCGAATGATTTGGCCATCCAGATCGCCTGACATGAATCCCGTTGAAAATTTATGGGACATAAAGAAGAGGTCAGTTCGTGCACAAAATCGTGCGCCGGCAAAAGTTCGGCAATTACGGGCTGCTACAGAGGCAGCATGGCTCATTGTTTCTTCAGGGGACTACCAACGACATGACGAGTCCATGACACTACACTGGGCGAAAGGAGATCCGGCAAAGTATCAACATCATTTGTCACCTCAGAGAATAATAGCAACAGTATGCATCAAATTGCCACTGATTACCTGACAACCCATCGTGCAACACACGTGTTACGAGGGTCACTCTAAAAGAAATGTACACTATTTTTTTTTAAATCATTCTAAATGTTTGAAAGTTTTACAGTGTGTAGATACATCCTTTAGGAACAATACTTTCATTTCTCCACATAATTTCCATCCCTCTCAACGGCCTTACGCCATCTTGGAACCAGCGCCTGTATACCCGCACGGTAAAATTCTGTCCAACCTGTCGGAGCCACTGTTTGGCAGCGTGCACAAGGGAGTCATCTTCGAACCTTGTTCCACGAAGAGAGTCTTTCAGTTTCCCAAAGAGATGATAGTCACATGGAGCCAGGTCAGGACTGTAAGGCGGGTGTTTCACTGTTGTCCATTCGAGTTTTGTGATCGCTTCCATGGTTTTTTTTGACTGACAGGTGGCCGTGCATTGTCGTGCAACAGCAAAACATCCTGCTTTTGCCGATGTGGTCGAACACGACTCAGTCGAGCTTGAAGTTTCTTCAGTGTCGTCACATATGCATCAGAATTTATGGTGCTTCCACTTGGCATGATGGCCACAAGCAAGAGTCCTTCGGAATCGAAAAACACCGTAGCCATAACTTTTCCAGCAGAAGGTGTGGTTTTGAATTTTTTTTTTTTTTCTTGGGTGAATTTGCATGACGCCACTCCATTGATTGCCTCTTCGTCTCTGGTGAAAAATGATGGCGCCATGTTTCACCACCTGTCACAATTCTTCCAAGAAATTCATCTCCACTATTCTCGTACTGTTCCAAAAGTTCGCTGCATGCCGTTTTTCTTGTTTCTTTGTGAGCAACTATCAACACCCTGGGAACCCACCTGGCACAAACCTTTTCTAATGCCAACACTTTCAGTATTCTGCACACAGTTCCTTCCCCTATCTCAACGTAGCGTGACAATTCGTTCACTGTGATGCGTCTGTCAGCAGTCACCAATTCGTTAAATCTCTGCACATTGTCTGGAGTGTGTGCAGTACGAGGCCTGCCGCTGCAAGGACAATCCTCAATATTGCCCTGCCCGCTTTCATCACGTAACCTGCTTGCCCACCGACTAACTGTACTGCGATCGACAGCAGCATCTCCACACACCTTTTTGAACCTCTTGTGAATGTTTCCCACTGTCTCGTTTTCACAGCACAGGAATTCTATGACAGCACGTTGCTTCTGACGAACGTCAAGTGTAGTAGCCATCTTGAAGACACGCTATGACGGCGCCACTCACGGGAACAGGTTGAACTAAGTTTGAAAAGAAGCGGGAAGGATGTATCTACACACTGTAAAACTTTGACACATGCAGAATGAAAACTGTATTTTTACAGAAATAGTGTGCATTTCTTTTGGAGTGACCCTCGTACATTGGTAGTGAAAGGGTTAAAGACCTTTGTCCTTTCGACTTCGGACAGTATCGCATAATGTATGACGAATATTCGTCATTTTCTAAATCACTTTCTCGTAACGCCGCTCCCCTGCGAAGCCATCTTCTGCGTTGCGATCTTAGGGATGCTCGGTAACCGCCAGGGAGCCGGCAGCGCCTGCGGTGAACCGCAGTCGAGGGCGAGCGCTGAGCGTGACAGATGAGACCTGATTACTCGAAGCGGCGGGCAAAGGGAGCAGCGCGAGTCGCGGCGGCAGCAGTTGCAGTTGCAGTCGCCGTCGCCCCGCCGCCGGAGTCTAAATCAATTGGCGGCCCGCTCTGATGTTACGCGCCGGCTCGTCCGCGCGCCGTGTCGTCCCACTCGCGGCGGCTGCTATCCGGTTCATCGCCGGCGCTCGCATCCGATTTCATTCCCTCCTGTGCGCACACGTGTCCTGAGTTCAATGTAAAGTGATTTCCTCCGAGGAACGAGACGCCTGTTCAGCACTATTTTTGTAAAAGTGTTCGCCTTTCCGGTTTTTTCAAAAGACCAGTCAGGGGCAGTCACTTCATCACTTCGAAAAAATGAAGTCACATTGTTGTGATTCTTTGCAGCTACATGTCTGCAGTTAGATTAGTACTTGTTCCATAGATCATGAATACGACACTTCGTAACGATGTGGAACGTGTCAGGTTAATAAAAGACGTCTATACAAGATATTACATCACACAGAATTTTACATGATGCCTAATATTTTTAAATTTTTTTGTGGTGGGGAGGGATTACCCACTTACTATATCCAAAAATTCATCTAATGAGTAGGAGTAGTTGCCATTCAGAAATTCTTTTAATTACCTTTTAAATGTTATATGGCTATGTCTGCTATTAGGAAGTGACCAAAGACTTTTGTGGCAGCATAATTTACACCCTTCCGAGCCAAAGTTAGATTTAACCTTGAGTAGTGAAGATCATCCTTTCTCCTAGTGTTGTAGCCATGTACACTGCTATTACTTTTGAACACGTTCGGATTGTTAATAACAAATTTCGTAAGTGAATATATATTTATTGTGAGGCTACAGTGAAGATCCCTAGCTCTTTAAATAAGTGTTCCCAGGATGATCTTGAATGCGCTCCAGCAATTATTCTGATTACACGCTTTTGTGCAATGAACACTCTTTTACTCAATGAGGAGTTACCCCAGAATATGATGCCATAAGAAACCAGAGAATGAAAATTAGCGTGGTAAGCTAATTTACTGAGATATATGTCGTCATACATGTTGAAACCCACGCGCCAAAGTACCGAAGCACGCAGGACACATCTCATTCATAAAGTGGTGTGTTGTGCAGTTATTCGTTTTCTGCGTTTTGTGGTGTCGTCCAAAGATAGCGATGCCACACGAAAGTCGGCAACGCAGCTAGATATCCAGCCAGCCATTGGCGATGTCTCGAACGGCGGTTGGGAGAGGCTTGAGAAGACGACCCCCCCCCCCTCTCTCTCTCTCTCTCTCTCTCTCTCTCTCTCTCTCTCTCGGCACAGAGAGACCTTCGCACGGAGATAAATATACAGCCATGCACGGAAGTCCTCAACTGCAGTTCATGACGACACCTGAAGCGACCAACCTCATCGAGTAGGACTAACGTGTTATTCAATTCTCAGATGAACATGTCTTTTTGTAAATTTTGAACATTGTACTTAGTTTCTTAACTAGTGCATCAAGTGATGCTTTACTAGTCAATGACAGTTACAAATTATCACGCACTCCTATGCCAAAAACGAGCGAAGTGGCGCAGTGGTTAGCATACTGGACTCGCATTCGAGAGCACAAGGGTTCAAACCCGGCTCCGGGCATTCCGATTTAGGTTTCCCATGGTTTTTCAAAATCGCTTGAGGCAAATGCCGGGATGGTTCCTTTGAAAGGGCACGGCCGATTTCCTTCCCTATTCCGATGGGACCGATGACTTCGCTGTTTGGTCCCTTCCCCCAAATCAACCAATCTGTGGGAAAGGATTGTGTCAAGTAAGTCTTTTAATCGTTTATGTTACAAAGTTAACTAATATTTCATACGTAGTAGTTCAAATGAGCCATATCCCAGAGCAGTCAAAGTATCTACAGTTATGGCCGGATGATAGTTTCGTGCGGTCATAACACGTTTGAAGCGGAGCAACGCTGCAACAATTTCTGTCGAGTTATTTCTTTTTAATTCCTTAAAGGCTTCTGTACCTCAGACACACAGCCATCCTCAGAATGACTTTTTGCGTTTTAATGTGTAACGGCCTTACCCGTTAAAAAAAATACTCCTTACATTCATTCCATGTGAAATAAAGTCAGTGATACAGCGAAATTCAAATACGCACGTTCATTAGAATGAAATGTGGGTCGAAAACACAATTATACCTATTCACTTACCACATTATAATGTAAAAAATTCGAACAGTCGCTTTTCCTATATTCTTATTTTCTTTCTGTTTTAAAGTCGTATGAGAGTTTTCACACGTCTGTTTCCTCTGTCGCTAAAATATAAAGGGCAGTGAAATGCAAACGATGGAGATGGGGAAAAGGTCTATAATTTCAAAATTGTCTGTTTAACAGTATTGGAAACTGCAGCGATCGCAATGAACTAGTAGTAAAATATTACGTACAACAGTCGTGATCACATAAAACGGCTTTTGTTCGTAAGTTTTGACCGGTTGCGGCGCGATATGGGTCATCTTTGGACGTGTGAAGACACTGGTACCAACAGTTCCTGCTCCGTCTCCATATGTCATCATTGCAGTACGGTACGAAAATAATGCACATCGGGTCGAAACCAGTCTCCACTTCTGACTAAAAGAGTTTTTGTACGATAAAGATGGTTCCATATAATATTTTATCAAAAGTAATCGCATCAACTATTAATATATCCATCCTACGGTGACACAAGACGATCAATTCCTTCGTGGAAAGACGCTTTCGGTTGCCTACGGAACTGTGATCGTGCCCAGGCGCGCATCTCTTCGTCCGAAGCAAATCTACGGTCACGAATATGTCTCCAGCGGTCCAAAAGTACGGGAATCACGTTGGGAGAGATCCTGAATGTAAGGAGAAATCTAAGAGCTGCCTAGCGAAACTTCTGCAGTCTAGTCGAAACACGTGTGCGTGCATTATTCTGCAAACCCCGTGCTCACCGACTTTGGGGAACACGGTGCCACAATTAACGCACAGTGATACGTGGGCACTTCGCAATAATAGAAGCATGCCATCGAGCCCGAATGTTGACGAACGGCACCATTCTGTTTCAGGATAATACCCTATCACATGTTACCAAGATTTTTGAGTACGGTGCAGAATTTTCGCCGGTAAGCCCTAACACATCCTCCACGCAATTTAGATCTCTCCTGATGCTATTTCTATGTTTTCAGAGCCCAGAAGAAAGACATTCGTTGCCATCGATTTGCTTCAGACGACGAGGTGTACGCCTGGGTACAACTATGGTTGTGTAGGCAACCGCTAATATTTTTCCGTGATGGTATTGACAGCATTATCTCACGGTGAGAAATGTAACAGTTACGCCTAATCCTTTCGAAATAATAAAGCTTACTTACGTATTTTCCATCTGTCTCGTTTACATTTGAATTCTCCTTATACCAGAGGGTCCGCCCCCGGTAGCTGAGAGGACAGCGCGACAGAATGTCAATCCTAAGGGCCCGGGATCGATTCCCGGCTGGGTCGGAGATTTTCTCCGCTCTGGGACTGGGTGTTCTGTTATCCTCCTCATCGTCATTTCATCCCCATCGACGTGCAAGTCGCCGAAGTGGCGTCAAATCGAAAGATTTGCACACGGCGAACCGTCTACCCAACGGGAGGTCCTAGTCACGACAGAAAAATTACCAGACGACATCAGACTTCACATTAGTATCGTAGTTTCTTCACGTCTATCACAGCCGAAGAAAATACGCTTAACATCTTTCTCATTGCCACTTTCATGGTAAGATGTGACCATATTGAATGTGTGCAGATACAGCCAGAATCTCTTGTGACCGAATCGAAGTAGTGCCGCCGGCCGGTGTGGCCGTGCGGTTCTAAGCGCTTCAGTTTGGAACCGCGTGACCGCTACGGTCGCTGGTTCGAATCCTGCCTCGGGCATGGATGTGTGTGATGTCCTTAGGTTAGTTAGGTTTAAGTAGTTCTAAGTTCTAGGGGACTGATGACCTCAGTAGTTAAGTCCCATAGTGCTCAGAGCCATTTGAACCTTTTTTTTTTTTTTTTTTTTTTTTTTTTTTTTTTTAAGTAGTGCCATTGTCACTATAAAGTTTGTTTGCTGTATCTGCAATTTTAGTACAAAGGACAGGTTAGGTACCACAGCGGCATAGCATGTCCCGTTAATTTCGTAAGATCGATAGATGCTTTGGTTCCATCGGGGCCTGAGTCTGGTCCATGCGATACAGATCGTGAGGTGGCAGTTCCCCATATTTCACTGAACCAGTCTACACACCTTCCCGGGCAAGAGTATCTGCTTGCTCTTTCCCTTTATTCTGTTGCACGCCTTCACCCAAAACATGATGGTCGTCTTAATTTTTCGTGTTGTTGGCATCGTACCGTTTTCACAGCATTACTGCCGAGTTGGTGAAACTGAGCACCAATAGACCATCCTCTGGCGCAGATGCTTCCAGTGTGGTCCGACAAGCCTAAATGACAAAGTAACCAGTCACAGACCATTTTTCTGCGAGGAACCGGGAATGGCGAGAGAAGTGTTGGCCCCATTGCTCGAAGACCGGCGTATCACAGTCTAAACGTTAGGGGAAAAGGAGAAAATTAGTCGGGGATAATTTTTCAAAATCCTGCCGGACATCATAAGAGATCTCTGCACCAGTTGAGTTCTGCCGCTGCTCACGCCCATTCAAAAAGTCTGCCAAATCGAAGCAGTTGCGGACACGTTGCGGCTGCATCACGCCAGTCCTGATGACTTACTTAACCACCTAATCACGATGGACAACTGCTGGACAGGTCACTAGGACCCAGAACAAAGCAAGCAACCGGAACATGTGCATTCAACAAATCACCACCGCCGAAAATGGCGGAAGTTCAGCCACAGCACTGGCCAACAATGAAAATGTTTGGGGCTCAAAATAGCTGATTCTTACTTATTTCCACCTCCTAAAATAATAACCATAAAAATGACAGATTACCTCTTGTTTCGGCGATAAAGAAACAAGTCATTTTTAGAGGCTACATTTTCTGTTTGAGGGAAATTTTATTTTTGAAGTTGGCACACCTTTTTCATCTGACAACACACAATGTTCTTCAGCTGTTTGTTTATAAATGTATATTTTTTGCTGTGAGTGTAAGTTTAATATCGTTTCTGTTGTAATTAGTGCAGAGTTTCTGATATTTAGAGTCTTCTAAGGTGTAATCTTTATTAAAATGCCACGAAAATGATTAAATTCAATGATTAGCTTTTGTTGCGTTTCTGGTGAAGTAAAATTTTTCATCACAGAAACGTAATCTGACAAGTCTTGTGAAGAGTGGCTATTGGTGTTACTTAGGTATGAAGTAGGTGACCAGGATAAGTAATTCCTCATATATGTTGCGACTCTTATGCTTTTGTCCTACGAGAATGACTGAGCAAAAAAGAAAAGTGTGTATAGTTTTTGCTGTAGCTATGGTTTGGCGAGAGCCTACAAGCCATATAGATGACTATTTCTGCTTGACTTCACCTATAAAAGCAGGATTATCAATGAAAGAAATAACAACTGATTTCTCGAATCTTCCATCTGCTATTCGACCTATTCCACATTGACACTTTACCAGTTTTCACTCCACCTCCAAACTTTGAGGTGGAAATAGGAGATGAAGGCAGTGTGGAAGAAGGACCCAAGTAGATTTACACATTACTTGACCTTGATTTTGAGAAAAATGTAATACAGAACGCCGACTGAGTCAGTCGGCATTCATCGATCTTACTGTAGACCTTGGTATGTCAAAGGAGGAAGCAGAACTTTAAGGGTTAAGATTACAGCAATGGAACTTCCCCATCATGCCAGGGTCTCACATTACAGACAACGTCAGAAGAATCTGCTTCCTTATTTTGCTTCCTTGTTAATGGCTTGATGAAACTTTTGAAATTAAACCAAGATTCCATGGAGTGGAGGTTATTCAGACTCCTCCGAGTGAAGTTTGTAAGCTGTACTACTTCACAATGGCGATCGTATTCCTTCTATTCCTGTCGGTCATGCAGTTCATGGGAAGAAGACTTAGGCAAATATGAAAGCCCTCCTCGACTCAATCAAATATGGTGAACACAAACGGAAAATATGTGGCGATCTAAAACTCGTGGCTCTTCTCTTAGGAATGCAACTGTGCTGCACTAACTACTTACGCATTTTATGTATCTGGGACAGTAGAGATATGTGATTTTCTATTCAAACATACTGTACCGCAAGAAATCTTGACCCTAGCAAGGAAAATGTCATTCTGAGCCTCTCGTGGACCCAAAAGATGTTATTCTTTCACCGCCGCACATAAAGCTGGAGTTAATGGAAAAATTTTGTCAAAGCCATGAACCAAGGACAATCCTTAGGAGGCAAATTTCGTACATTAAGTAATGCAAAGATTAAGGAAGGTATTTTTGTTTGGTCATAAATTTCCAGCTTGTAAATGATACTGTGTTTTGGTAGTGTTTCCAGGGAGAAAGAAAAGGAAACTTGGGAAGCCTGCAAGGAAGTTATTCATTGATTTTTTGGTAACAAGAGAGACCATAACTGTTCTAAATTAGCGGCAATACTCCTGCAAGAATGCCATCAAGACATGTCCCTTAACGTCCATATTCTCCACTCCCACGTAGACTTTTTCCCTTTTTGTTGTGGAGCTGTCAGTGATGAACACGAGGAAGCGTTCCATCAGGAAATTGCTAGAGTGGAACAGAGATATCAAGGCCAATGGAAGGAAGCAATGCGTGTAGATTGCTGCTGGTATCTCTATAAGGATGCCCCGGAACTCACTTTTGAGGAAAGTTCATGAAACCGGCAGAAGGTTCTATTCAACCCCAACCACATGCCAGGGGTTTTTCCATCAATTTAGAACTCTTGGAATGTAACGCTCATTGTTGTTGACATATTTAATTAAAATGTACCGTTTCTCTTAATCCGCTAAAGTAAAATATTTCCATATATTATGAATCACAAGAACTAGAGCTAAGAAAATTTCTACGTTGTCCTATTCTCTCCCTTTTCTTTTTTTCTTTCAATCCAAAATTAGTGAGATTTGACTCTTGAAATTAAGAAAACGTTCATTTTTTTGCCAGTGTCATCAGACAAGGTGATGAATAATGTTTATTGTAAATGGCATTGTGTGGTGGTAAGATTATGCTTTTAAAGGGAGCAAGCAGCTCAAGGCGCACAGGACAGGGTGCTACTGTGGAGTCTAAAATTCTGCATCCCACTGTATTCTTTGACGTTGCACCAAGTGGCTCCTAACGATATCGTCTTTCCGTTGTGTTTTAATTGTAGTGAAGGAGGAGGAAGTGAAAGAATTGTTTTAAAAGTGTTATCGCTTCTGTAGCAGTAAGGAGTCTGAAAGCGCCAGTCGCGACAGAGTTGTTACTCTGTACCATTATCTGCAGTCTTGTTGGTGTGGGGAAGGGTTCTTGCGACTGGACTTCGTGTCCTGATACGCCGGCCAAACGAGCTCCAGTTTGAGCGCGCCGCCTTTGGTATCTACAAGAAGCATTTCTCACCACGCTCCGTGCAGAGAATTACGAGGGCCAGAGGGCGGGCCGTGTCGTTGCAATTAGAAGCCTTGTAAGCCGTCGGCGAGCCGGACTGCGTCGATAGAGGCGTCGTCGTATATCTGCCAGTGTAGTTCGCCAGGCGACAAGCAGTTTTTACGGAAGTTCATGTGTCTGTTGTCTTCGTGCTTCACGTCACAAGTGTCCTAGATCATACTTTCGCCGCCACGAATGCTGTTTTATTCCTAAGATTCGTTATCAGTAGAAACATTCTAAGAGTTCGTGAAATTTAGCCATCAGTCTGATCCTAAGGCTTCCCTCCATTGGCCTCTCTGTACGACGCAGGAATTTGCCAAATCAGGCGTTATAACAAAATTGTAGTCCTTCCCGTCCGCCTGCTTAGCTGGGTGGTAAAGTGCTCGCCTCCCATGCAAGCGGGCCCGGGTTCGATTCCCGGTCGGGTTGGAGGTTTTTTCCGCTCGGAGACTGGGTATTATGTTGTCCTCATCATTTCATCCTGATCACCTGCGTGCAAGTCGCGCAATGTGGCGTCGACTGAAATAAGACTTGCACTTGGCGACCCAACTTCCCTGGATGGGGCCTCCCGACCAACGATGACATATGCCCAGTTCCATTTTTTTGTAGTCCTCCCCTTCTCCACCTCTCCCCTCTTCCTGAGCTCTCCTCTCTTCTCCTCTTTCCTTCCTGTCCTCCCCTTCCTTATATCCTCCCCTTCTTCCATTTACTCCTTTATTCTCCTCCTCCTTTCCTCCACTTCCTTTCCTCCACTTCCTTTCCTCCACTTCCTTTCCTCCACTTCCTTTCCTCCACTTCCTTTCCTCCCTCTCATCTCCCCTCCCTTCTCCATCACCTCGTCTCTCCTTCGTCTCTGCCTCTCTGGTGTCCAAGATATATATGTTGAATATCTCGCTGGTATTAAATCCTATTGTCGTCGAAAGTATACAAGAACTTCGATACTATGACGACTCACAAAGTTACATGCCGTGAAAAAAAAAAAATTGTGGATTGAATTCGTATCGTGCTAGTTACACCAGTACCTTCAAAATAAAACTATAATCATACATACCTTAAGAGCTGTGGGCTCTTTTTCAGTAGAAGAGATGTTTCACTGTTGCAAAGATGAAAAAATGCTCATCCTCTCGAGGTATGCCATGTGTACTGGACTTCTTCACCAGATCGGCCCTATCGTATCCTTCAGTACCAAATAATCCTCCTGGGATACACTGTATAGCTTTCGCAAGGATATTCTGAAGTCGATTTTTGGTTTACTTATAGTATTCTAGTATTTTTGTGTCTGTTTCGTCTGTTGTAACAGTAATTATTTATCTTCACGGTCAAGTTTTATCATGATTTGTATTTTTATTAGCTCGTTTGCTTTAGTAAAGAAAGCAAAGTGGTAAAATGAGATTAAATATTGTATATGACTCATATATCCGTACAGATGAATGAAACAGTTACTGTTTCTTTTACAGGGCCACAACGAACCGCAAGCTCAGGGAGACGGTAGCCCTCGAACTGAGCTTCGTCAACTCGAATCTACAGCTGCTCAAGGAGCAACTGGCGGAACTCAACAGCTCTGTGGAGATCTACCAGAATGACAGGTAAATGCTTGTACATGATTTTTCCCATATGTTGGTAGAACGACAATCTTGAGATGGGTCCCTAATTTCGTTTCCTTGGCCTTCAGTTCGATATCTTCTAAATTTCCACGAAAGAATGGAACATTTTTGTTGAGTCTTCATGGTTGGTAAGCTTGATTATTCCAAGGATCGTATAAAGCATTACAACAATGTACAGCTTACAGTTGATTGTTGACAGCCGTCTGAAATGATGTGTATCTATTGCAATTTGAAGAATACAGTTTTCGTGCTGTTATTAAACATTTTCATTTGAACAGTTGGACTGCCGCCCAAATCAAAACATAATTACATAAAGTTCACGCTGATTCCGTTCAAAAATGGTTCAAATAGCTCTAAGCACTATGGGACCTAACATCTGAAGTCAGCAGTCGCCTAGACGTAGAACTACTTAAACCTAATCAACCTAAGGACATCACACACATCCATGCCCGAGGCAGGATTAGAACCTGCGACCATAGCAGCCGCGCACATCGTGACTGAAGCGCCTAGAACCTTTCGACCACAGCGTCCGGCGCTGATACTGTACCATCACTGAAGATGGTCACTGAAGATGGTCACTGAAGATGGTCACTGAAGATGGTCACTGAAGATGGTCACTGAAGATGGTCGATGAAGATGGTCGATGAAGATGGTCGATGAAGATGGTCGATGAAGATGGTCGATGAAGATGGTCGATGAAGATGGTCGATGAAGATGGTCGATGAAGATGGTCGATGAAGATGGTCGATGAAGATGGTCGATGAAGATGGTCGATGAAGATGGTCGATGAAGATGGTCGATGAAGATGGTCGATGAAGATGGTCGATGAAGATGGTCGATGAAGATGGTCGATGAAGATGGTCGATGAAGATGGTCGATGAAGATGGTCGATGAAGATGGTCGATGAAGATGGTCGATGAAGATGGTCGATGAAGATGGTCGATGAAGATGGTCGATGAAGATGGTCGATGAAGATGGTCGATGAAGATGGTCGATGAAGATGGTCGATGAAGATGGTCGATGAAGATGGTCGATGAAGATGGTCGATGAAGATGGTCGATGAAGATGGTCGATGAAGATGGTCGATGAAGATGGTCGATGAAGATGGTCGATGAAGATGGTCGATGAAGATGGTCGATGAAGATGGTCGATGAAGATGGTCGATGAAGATGGTCGATGAAGATGGTCGATGAAGATGGTCGATGAAGATGGTCGATGAAGATGGTCGATGAAGATGGTCGATGAAGATGGTCGATGAAGATGGTCGATGAAGATGGTCGATGAAGATGGTCGATGAAGATGGTCGATGAAGATGGTCGATGAAGATGGTCGATGAAGATGGTCGATGAAGATGGTCGATGAAGATGGTCGATGAAGATGGTCGATGAAGATGGTCGATGAAGATGGTCGATGAAGATGGTCGATGAAGATGGTCGATGAAGATGGTCGATGAAGATGGTCGATGAAGATGGTCGATGAAGATGGTCGATGAAGATGGTCGATGAAGATGGTCGATGAAGATGGTCGATGAAGATGGTCGATGAAGATGGAGATGGTCACTGAAGATCATGCTTGTAAACATGGTCGCACAAGCACCGTAAACAAAGCACACTCCGGTCGTCCAATTGAGGTCGCCACAAAGGAAACCACTGCCAAGATCCATGATATGGTAATGGAGCAGAGCCGCATAAAAATTCGTGAGATTGCTTAGACTTTAGGCATCTCATCTGAGCGAGTGCATACCATCGTGCGCAGAGAATTGACTGCGAAGAAACTGTGTCGAGATGGGTGCTGCGATTGCGCAGTCGACCGAAAGCGCATTCGGCATAACATTTCAAAACACTATCTGGCAATGTTCAGTCGCAATCCGCAAGACTTTTTGCACCAATTTGTGACTGTTGATGAAATCTGGCACCATCAGTTCATACCAGAATCAAAACGGCCGTCAAAGCAATGGACAAAGGCTGGTGAAAGTGCATGGAAGAAGGGAAAGACCATTTTGTCAGTGGATCGTTTGCAACCTGAGTTGGCTACAAAAAGACCAAAGCTGACACGCTAAAAAGCCCCGTTTCACTAGGATGACGAGCGTCCCACACATCAGCGATAACAATAGAGAGCGAACATGAATTGGGCTTAGAGTTTATCACCACCGTGTTCATTAGACGTAGCCCCAAGTGACTTCTCCTGACTTGAAACTTCAGCGTGCTGAGAAGAAATTTTCATCAAATGAGGAAGAGATAGTTGCGGTTAACGAGTATTTTGCAGTCTGAGAGAAACTATTTTTCCAGTAGGATGAAAAAGCTGGAGGATTGCTGGACTAAATGCATATCACTCGAAGAAAACAGTCGAGAAGTAAGGTGAACTGTTTGTTTTGTAAACTTTATCTTGCATTTTTACCAGCCTTATCAAACCACCCTCGTATTGCCGGATAAACTGTAGAGAGAGTTGAGCGGTAAGTTTAATTATTGGCCGCTAGCTTCCTGATGTTCTTATTAGTTGCGTGGACAGATGCAATTCCTCCAGCGATCACGAAAGCCGTGCATCATATTCATTTCAGTATATGATAAGGCCTGAATTGGGGGATGATTAGACCGAAAGGGCCGTGCCCTTTATGGTAAAAGGTAATAGGTCAGTTTCTATACGAATGACAACCTAGATCAAGAACTGTAGCCTCCTCGTTCACACGACTATACTCTGGGTTTCAGTCACAAATGTGCACACATTAAAGTAATGTGTGTTCGCAAGAGTTGGTGACATTCTGAGGGCGGCTGAAGAATGTGTAATAGTGTGTGGTAACCACACTGAGCACCTCATGTGTAGTGTTACCATGGCTATTGTAGGACAGAATGGCCCCTGTCTCAAATAGTATTTATTCCCAGACATGAGTATAGAACTGCTTCTAGTTTTGATCAGTAATACATCCTGTAACGAAATAGGGCACTGTTATTTACCACTAGGTTTAGATACCTGCGGACATGTGGACTCGTGGGGTCAGATTTTCAACATATTTTTGTAACACTAGCTGATGCCAGCCACGCGTTGCTTTGGCTGTGTAGTTAAATGGAATAGACAGAAAAGAGAGAGCACACGTTTCTAGTATGTATGGGAATTGAATATACGTCCTGATCTCTTTCTCTCTCTTTCTCTCTCTTTCCTCTTTCTTTGTCCATCTCGTCCTCCTCGTCCCTTTTTATGTTCTTCTCCCCCTATCTGTCCATTTCCTCCTTTCCGCTTTCTGTGTCCATCTCCTCTTCCCCCCTCTCAATGATCTTGTTTACTGTTACTGCAAATTCAGATACTGTAGTAGTCTTCAGATCATAAGCCATAACCACAACTTCACTGTTTTCTTTATGGCTTCGCTGCTATTTATTATATATTTATATATTATATGCATTAAAAATTATATAGATTGCCCGCCCCTAGATTACTTTGTAAAAGAAGGAAGTAAAGAACTTTTAGAGATTTATGGTAATAACGTTTCCACTTCATGTATTATACATTTACATATTATATGTATTTTTAAAAAAACTGGCATGTAATACATGCTCGTATTCAGGTGGAACCTTGCAGGCAATCGGTGAAGAACTTTCGGCAGTTATGATTTTGTGTAAACGAACATTTACATTTTTATTTATACAGATATTTCGAAATACACTGAATCCGTGGTACTTAAAAATCAACATCCTTGCGCTTTCGAAGTAAACTACAGTGCTCACGCTTCCAAGCGTTAACGCACTGTTGTCGTATCCATAAAGATAAAGAAAACTAGTTTAGTGACATGCTGTCTTCCTTCACAATTATATTATTATACAAGTTCTGGGTTTATCACAGTTCTTGAAGGAAAAAGCTACTGTGTGTGATGTGACGTAATATTTATTTTATTTTTGGAGTGCAGAGACTTTCGGAGTGTGCCAATATTTTAATAACAGGTGCGCACTGTTCCCAAAGATTAACATATTTATATAATTATAGGTGTTCATTACAAATAATAAGTTTCCTAATTTTGTGTGTGTGTGTGTGTGTGTGTGTGTGTGTGTGTGTGTGTGTGTGTGTGTGTGTGTGTGTGTGTGTATCAGTATGGGGGTTCTAACACCTCTTCCGAATGAAGAAATACAGACGAACTGATAGGAGATACCACGATCAGTTCGGAATTGCTATCTGAACAGAACAGCAGGATTCATGACGACGTTGAGAAAACAAGTCTGCATTATTACTGAACTTGTTAACTTAAGTATAACTGCATATGCCGCTATTGAAAGCTGCAGTGCTTATGATTAGTCATTATTGTCAGTATTGTATAGGGTGCCCCCGGAGAAATGGTCAGTATGCCGGGATTGACAGGAACGGAGACTGGCTTACAAAAACGACCTAAGCTACAACGCTTGCACATCGCGCGATATTCTTATTATTCTGTGGCTGTCTTCGCGCAGTGTGTTACTCACAGAGAAAATATTATCAGGACCCTTTTGTAGGAAATTCAGTGTAGTTCAATTCTGTACTGTGACATGCTTTCGCTAGAGACCCAGGTTTCCGAGTTATTCAAAAAAACTTAAAAAAAATAACAGCAGATGTGTTCTGTCTTTGAAACCATTCGGAATACGGCAGAATATGTTCATATGAAGTTTCTTGCTTCGACTGAGCGTTCCTGTCATTTCTGAGTAATGACGATTCTGGCTTTGACACTTTGTATGAACTGTAAGTGACGCAAAGCAGGCGCTGACGGTAATGATTATTACGGAACTAACACTTTTAATAAGCCAGGTTCGATAAATACCGAAACAAATTGTATGTAGGTTTAGAGAGAGCTTTGGCAGAGTTGACTGTAATACACTTCCTGAAATTCTGAAGGTGACAGGGATAAAATACAGGGAGTGGAAGATCATGTACCGCTCGGACAGAAACCAGAACGCAGATTTAAGATCGAATGACATGGAACATAGGGTGCGAGGCAGATACGTAGTTTCTCCCCGGTGTTTATCAACCTGTACATGGAGCACGCAAGAAAGGAAACAAATGAGAAATATCGGAAGAAAAAAAAAGTGTGTGAAATCTTATGGGACTTAACTGCTAAGGTCATCAGTCCCTAAGCTTACACACTACTTAACCTAAATTATCCTAAGGACAAACACAGACACCCATGCCCGATGGAGGACTCGAACCTCCGCCGGGACCAGCCGCACAGTCCAGGACTGCAGCGCCCTAGACCGCTCGGTTAATCCCGCGCAGCTACATTTCAAAAGGAAGAATTAAATACTTGAAGGTTTGTCGATTACGCCGTAACAGGTAAACCTCTGTTTCTGTAAAGAATCAAATTCCCATGTATAAAACAGCTTCAGACGTCCGTATGACTTAATGTTTGAAGTGTTCGACGTTAAGCATGTAAGCGGGCAAAAGTTTAGAAAAGGTTTGAAACTGGAAGCCTCTAAGCTCTCCCATTACGAATCTCTGGATGAATATAGTCTAGGTAATTTGCGCTCCATTTCAAGCAAAAGCAAGTTTTTCGCACATCTCTGTGTTTATGATCTCATGTCTCCTGAACCATGTGTCGTACAGCGACATAATTCTGCAGATAAATTTAGTGATGCATGTACATAATGTCTGCAGGGTGTATTGCGATAGAGATATTATTACAGAAATAATAAATTAAAACATCGTACCTGATCTTAATATTTTGCTGCGTGCCATGTTAAGCAGAAGCTAGTTTTTTCATGCATGTAAATGTCTAAGAGTTATTACCTCCTGAGCTGTATGTCATACAGTGACGTAATTTTGCGGGTACATTCAGTGGTATACGTGGATACTGTCTACAAACTACACCGCGAGTAGAGTGCGTAGTAGAAAAGAAATAAATTAAGCCGTCATATCTTATGCCAAAGTTAAACTGCATGAACAGCGAAAATATAATAAGCGATAAACTTTTTTTCCTTTCCTCATTTTGTGGGGGCTGTCAGGTGTCTCATGAGAAGCAAGACTGAAATATTCGTCTTACAGTGTTCAAATACAGTAGTACAGAAGAATGCTAAAGATTAGACACGTAGATGGAATAACTAATGTTTAATCGAATTGGAGGGAAAAGTAATTTGTGGCGCAACTTAACTAAAAGAAGCCATCGGTTGATACGACGCATTCTGAAGCATGAAGGAATCTTCAGTTTGGTAATAGAGGGATGCTTCAAGAGTAGAACTAGAGGTTTGACTATAATGAGCAGTTACAAATGGATTTAGGTTGCAGTAATTAACCACTGATAAACTAACGATAGACTAACATGGAGAACTGCATCAAACCAGTTCTCCATCTGAAGACGACGACAGCTCGGAATCATCATCATCATCATCATCATCATCATCATCATCATCATCATCATCATCATCATCATCATCATCATCAACAACAACAACAACAACATCAATGCGCGCCGCCCGGACCTGATTAAAGCTGTAACTTTCCTCCGATTTCTTCCCTCACCTCACCTCACCTTTCCTTTCAGACTCCGCAAGTTCCACTTGTCACATGCAACTGATGCAGCATACTCTCTGCAATGAGTGTGTGTGTTCAGAATCAATACTACATGTTATTGGGGTCTTCAGTCCAGAGACTGGTTTGATGCAGCTCTCCATTCTACCCTATCCTGTGCAAGCTTCATCATCTCGAAATATCTACCGCACCCTATATCCTTTTGAATCTTAGTGTAGTAATCTCTTGGTCTCCCTCTACGATTTTTACCCTCCACGCTGCCCTCCAGTACTAAATTGGTGATCCCTTGATGCCTCAGAACATGTCCTACCAATCGATCCCTTCTTCTAGTCAAGCTGTGCCACAAATTCTTCTTCTCCCCAATTCTATTCAGCACTCTTTTGTAGCACCACATATCGAAAGCATCTATTCTCTTCTTGTCTAAACTATTTATCGTCTATGTTTCACTTCCATACATAGCTACACTCCACACAAATACTTTCAGAAAAGGCTTCCTGACACTTAAATATATACTCGATTTTAACAAATTTCTCTTCTTCAGCAACGCTTTCCTTGCCATTGCCAGTCTACATTTTATATCCTCTCTACTTCGACTAACATCAGATATTTTGCTCCCCAAATAGCAAAACTCATCTACTATTTTAAGTGTCTCATTTCCTAATCTAATTCCCGCAGCATCACCCGATTTAATTCGACTACATTCCATTATCCTCGGTTTGCTTTTGTTGATGTTCACCTTATACCCTCCTTTCATGACACTGTCCATTCCGTTCAACTGCTCTTCCAGGTCTGACAGAATTACAATGTCATCGGCGAACCTCAAAAGTTTTTATTTCTTCTCTATCGATTTTAATACCTCCTCCGAACTTTTCTTTTGTTTCCTTTATTGCTTGCTCAATTTACAGATTGAATAACATCGGGGATAGGCTACAACCCTGTCTCACTCCCTTCACAACCACTGCTTCCCTTTCATACCCCTCGATTCTTGTAACTGCCATCTGGTTTCTGTACCAATTGTAAATAGCCTTTCGCTCCCTGTATTTTACCCCTGCCACCTTCAGAATTTGAAAGAGTATTCCAGTCAACATTGTCAAAAGCTTTCTCTAAGTCTAGAAACGTAGGTTTGCCTTTCCTTAATCTAGCTTCTAAGGTAAGTTCAGAAAATGGTTCAAATGGCTCTGACCACTATGGGACTTAACATCTGAGGTCATCAGTCCCATAGAACTTAGAACTACTTAAACCTAACTAACCTAAGGGCGTCACACACATCCATGCCCGAGGCAGGATTCGAACCTGCGACTGCAGCGGTCGCACGGTTCCAGACTGTAGCACCTAGAACCGCACGGCCACTCCGCGCGGTCTTCTTTAAGGCGAGCAATATTTAGACACTGCAACACGGTGATAGAACGATGTTTATGTATTAGTGAATGCTTCCGAATGACAGCTATGTCTCATCTAAGAGAAGGCGAGAAATTCTAGAGTGATATCCTCTGCAAGATAATGAGTCCAGAGATCATGGGTGGACAGTATAGATTAAGAGGAAAATGGGAAACTGTACCAGGAAAATGAAAGATTATTCGAGTCAGCTAGAAAAGGAAGAAAGAAAATTTACAGATATCTGTTCTGGGTGGATGAGAAGAGGCTAACAAAACAAGGTACTTGACAGAAGACCAAACAAACTTAACAGAAAGAAGACAGGCTGCCAGAGATGGAGTTCAGAATTTTTTTAGCTCCAAACAGTGCTTCCAGTAATGTGTAACTGTTACTTATCGTGGCCTTTGATGACCGTTGTAGAAATCATAAAAATATTGAAATCGAACTCATGTTAGTACGAGTCCATAACTTGCCCTTCCGCGGCATCAAATTACTGCGATTATTCCGCGACATTACCTTGTCATTCAGATACTTGCCGACTTGCTGTTTTGCTAGGAGCGAACGTGTTTCGCAGCGAAGAACGTGCTAGATTGTGGCTCTCAATAAACGGCAAATACACCGGATACGTCTATTACATTGCGTCACGTTTGTGTGGTGTAATGGATTAGCACTTAGCGCTTCGCGAACTGTCAGTGTGCATTTAGTTGACGACCACTACGATTAAAAGGAAGGTAATTTCTTGCAAAGCAATTGATCATTGACGTACGCCCTTTCACTGGCTGAAAGGCATTACGAAGTTGGCATCTCCGACCGCGACGAATGGGAGAATACCACGAGTGTTGTTGGCAGACGAGATCCAGTGGCAGACTTCGTTTTGCTCGTCTGACTGACTATAAAGATAGCACCCCAATCATTTTTATGTTTTTTTTCTGTTTCACGCTTTTGCGCAGCTACTACTTCTCGTTCAATTCCTCTTCGCAGTGTCAGCACTTCAGTTTTAAATCAAAATGGCTCGGAGCACTATGGGACTTAACATCTGAGGTCATCAGTCCCCTAGAACGTAGAACTACTTAAACCTAACTAACCTAAGGACATCACACACATCCATGCCCGAGGCAGGATTCGAACCTGCGACCGTAGCGGTCGCGCGGTTCCAGACTGAAGCGCCTAGAACCGCTCGGTCACACTTCAGTTTTAATTTTTTTAGGATAGGAAACGCTAAAGGGCATGTTCCAATATGGCCCGGTACGCTGAAGGTAAAGTATGTTGGTGTGACCTTCACTCTGACAATTTTTAGCCCACACGTTTCCTTCAGTTAGCAAACTGACAATTTGTTGATGCATCAGGATGTGGTGTATCGACTAACCATTCTTTTAGTAATAATCTGGTGATAATCTGAGCCGCCCCCTTACGTTGTTTGCAGATGACGCTGCAATTTACCGTCTAATAAAATCATCAGACGGTCAATTCTAATTACAAAATGATCTATAGAGAATTTCTGTGTGGTGCGAAAAATGGCAATTAGCACTGAACAGAGAAAAGTGCGAGGTCATCCACATGGGTACTAAAAGAAATCCGATAAATTTCGGATATACGATAAATCGCACAAGTCTAAGGGCTGTCAATTCGACTAAATACCTAGGAATTAAAATTGCGAGCAACTTAAATTGGATAGACCACATAGATAATATTGTGGGGAAGGCGAAACAAATACTGCGCTTCGTTGGCAGAACACTTAGAAGATGTGACAAACCCACTAAAGAGACAGACTACATTACACTTGTCCGTCCTCTGCTGGAATATTGCTGCGCGGTATGGGATCCTTACCAGGTAGGATTGATGGAGGTCATGGAAAAAGTGCAAAGAAGGGCAGCTCATCTAGTGTTATAGGGGTGAGAGTGTCACTGATAGGATAGACGAGTTGGGATGGCAGTCCCTGAAACAAAGGCGGTTTTCTTTGCAAGACCCATTTACGGAATTTCTATCACCAACTTTCTCTACCGAATGCGTAAATATTTTGTTGACACCCACCTACATAGGGAGAAATGATCAACATAATAAAATAAGAGAAATCAGAGCTCGAACGGAAAGATTTAGGTGTTTCTTTTTACCACGCGCCATTCAAGAGTGAAATGGTAGAGAAGTAGTATGAAAATGGTTCGATGAACCCTCTGCCAGCCACTTAAGTGTGAATTGCAGAGTAACCATATAGATGTAGTCAAGTTGCGTCAAATTATCTTTTCCACATTTCGGCTAAGTAACCTCACAATTAGTTATTAAATCTATCTGTCTATTTCTAATATTTAGCATTGCCTTGCAGCACCACGTTTCAAAAGCTTATATTCTCGTCTTGTCTGAACTGCTTGCCGTTCACCTTTCACTTACGTAAAAGGCTACACTCCAGAGATATACCTTCAGTAAAGGCTTTTTAACGCCTAAATTTAAATTAGATGTAACAAATTTCTCTTTTTCGGAAACCTTTGCTTGCTGTTGCCAGTCTACATTTTATATCCTATTTCGGCCATCGTCAGTTATTTTGCTGAGTAAAGAGCAAAACTCAATAGTTATTTTCAGTGTCTCATTTCCTAGTACAATTATATCAGCATTACCTGATTCGAGTATACACACTTTCGCTATCATAAATTCTGTCCATGACACTATTCATTCCGTCCAATTGTTCTTCCAAGTCCTTTGCTGTCCCTCACAAAATTATGTCATCGCCAAACCCCAAGTTTTTATTTCTTCTCCCTGAACAGTTCACTCTCCAGATTCATCCTTTGTTTTCTTTCTGCTTGTTCAGCCTACAGGTTCACATCTGGAAGAGGTAACTTACTCCATTTCAACTATCATTTCCCTTCCGAGCCCTCAAAATTTAAGATTCTGATTTCTTTACAAGGTATAGAGAAATTTACGCTCCCTGTGTTGTACCTGCGCTGTATTAAGAATTTCAGAGAGTGTATTCCAGTCAACATTGTCAAAAACTTTTTCTAAATCTGTAAATGCTACGAACGTAGTTTGACACTCTTCAACCTTACGAAATAACTTGTAGGGCCAGTCTTACCTCGCGCGTTAGTAGATTGCTCTGTAACCCAAACTGATCTTTCCCCCCGGCTGGCTGCTACCAGTTTTTCCACGAGTCATTAAACTGATAGTTCTTTAATATTCACACGTCAGACTTGATTTCATTGTAATTGGAATTATTATAGTCTTCTTGGGCTGTGAGGATATTTCGCCCGTCTCGTATAACTTGCGCAACAGGTGGAATGATTGGATGTACCAAAGACGTATAAAAATTATGACGGAATGTCTTCTATTCTGAGGGACTTGCCTTGACTTAGGTGCTTCAGAGCTCTGTCAAATTCTTCTCACAGTGCTAAATCTCCGCTCTCATCTTCGTGTACTTCCTGTTTTCTTTCTATTGTATTGTCTTTGTTTCCCTTATGCAGGCTCTCTCTTTGTTGCAGTCTTCCCATCTTTGCTTAGTACGGCTTTGCTGTCTGAGCTCTTAATATAAATTGAAATGCGTGTCTTTTCTCGAAAGGTCTTTTTAATTCTTTTACCCTGCCTATATCTTACCCAGGGTCATGCATGCACCTAATGCTTTGCATTTCTGTTCTAGCCATTCCTGCTTTGAAACTTTCGGTGTCTCGTTTTCAGACCTGTATAGTCACTTTTTATCTATTCCCTGCGTTGGCATAGCTTTGCTACATCTACATGACTATTCTGCTGTTCACCCTTCAGTGCCTGGCAGTGTGTTCATTGAACCTTTCGTAACTGAGATTTACTCCCTGCTGCCTTATCCAAGAAAGTGTGGTTAGGTTACTTTATTCCGTGAAGCCCGCAACTAGTTAACATTGCTAGTATAACAAATTTAGACGTGTTTTGTGAATAGTTGGGAGAGACATAAATGGATTCAGAGGCAGATCTGAGACGCAAATGAAAATGAAAAAAAAAAAAAGTTACTGCGGCGTAACAGGTGAATTAATGACTGCGAGAAATGCGTGCTGGAACATAAATTCAGATACTAGCCAAGCCTAATGGTTGCGCTGTTGTGTTTGACCACGATAGACAGTCGTGGTCACAACAGTGTTCGGTGTAGTTTTGAGTACATTATATCGGAACTAAATGGATTCGAACGTGGATAGTGTTAGTGTTCGTATATTGGGTGCGCCTGCAACAAAGGGAGCCGAAGTATATGGTATTTAAAGAGGCACCATATGGAAGACTTATATTGCATACCGCGAAGACGGAAAAACATTATCGCGAAGTCACAACCGCAGGCGTAAGTGTATAATGAGTGATCGTGAAAGATAGTCATTGAAGAGGATTGCGACGAACAATAATGGAACGACAGCTGCAAATATCACTGGAAGAGTGAAAGTCGCTCTCGCGATCTCTGTTAGTATCAAAACACAAGGGAGCTCTACAAGGAAGGAAGTAATAGCGAGCTGGATTTCCAAAACCACTTAGCAGTGATGCAATTACCCTAACAGGGAAACTTGGTGACGAAGCCATAAAACTGGACTGTGGAGCAACGGAAGAAAGATACATGGTGGGATGAGTCTTCTTTCACACTGTTTACAACGTCTGGCCTAGTTTACGTCCCATGAGTGAAATTTGTGGTGGTTCGGTGATGATTTGGACAGCCACATCGTGGTGTCTCCATGGTTATCTGTACAAGGTCGCATTACTGCCAATAATAATGTGACCCTTTTACCTGATCAAATTCATCCCATAGTACAGCGTTTGTTTCCCAGTGGTGATGCTGTGTTCAAAGACAACAGGATTCCTCTCCACACTTCCAATCTTCCAGGATTGGTTTTGTGAATATGAGGGTGAATTACCGCTTATCCACTGTTCAAATGACAATTAATTGAAACCCTCAGCTGCCGACAGGTGTTGCTGATATACCTCGATGGGTGTCTTATCATGTAAGCAGGAGATCCTGGGTTCGAGTCCCGGTCGGGGCACACATTTTCAGCTGTCCCCATCGAGGAATATCAACACCTATCGGCAGCTGAGGGTTTCAATTGTCATTTATTCTAGAGAAACTGCACGGTCATCAATGGTATCTGTTCTTTCGAGAACAGTTACTGTCTCCATATATCCAATGTTCGCCATAGCCACCAGATCTCAGTATTGTTGATCTTTTGGTCTACTATGGAGAGAAGTGTATGTGGTCTTCTATCCACCTCCATCATTGTTATCTGGACTTGCCACTTTTTTGGAGGAAGAATGATCTAAGATCCCCTTTAGAACCATACAGGACATGTATTTACCCGTTCAGAGACGACTAGAGGCTGTTATGAATGCCAACGTGTTTCCTCTACCAAGTTTCTGGTGAAACTGTAATTGAAAGTTTCAAACGAAAGAGATTTGTGGGTGTTTTCTTAGGCAACAGAAGTGATCATTGTGACGAGACGTAGAATATAGTGAAACCAATCTAAAATTAAACCGGATTGGATGAACTTCATGTGAACTCAGTTTCGCCAATGAACACTAATTATGGCTGAGTTAATTACACACAATCTCGAGGAAGCACAGTAAATAAAGGCTATTTTAATAGTCGTCTAATCGACGTCATTGTTTTGAAATACTTTGAAAATGTCTGAAACTCGAGATGGTTGAAACTGAACAAGGTTCACACACACACACACACACACACACACACACACACACACACACACACACACACACACAACTGGCAGGACAACGCTTCAGACAACTCAGCGGAGCCACAGCAGTGACTATGAGAATTATTTGTTTTCAGCTGTTAGTTCATTTGTAGTTTCGGGGAAAGTGGATCCAGTCCTAAGGTCATCGCCCACTACGTTGTTTGAAGTGAAGCGAAAGTTCATTTGATGAGTATGGAGTCGAAAATCAGCTATAATCTCATTGAAAGAACTATTTCGACACTCACCAGACGTACTTCAGAGGCACTGAAGAAATCCTAAATCACAGTTTCTTATCTTGTTCCCTGTGGAACTTGTACAAGTTGTAATTAAGATGTAAGTTGTGCACAGTTCTTTCGCAAAACTGCATCCGGAAGTCATTTTTCGCTTGCTATTTTACTTTTCCATGGAGAAGCTATAATGCCTCCCCTTGATGCGGAATCTATCCCTCTATATCAATTTATTTACCTAATATGTCCAGCTGTCACTTATCTCCTTTATATTTACAGCTCCAGGGCTATAAAAAGGAGAGTGTAGTACGCAACGCCGGAATTAGACCGACTTCAAATTCTAAGCAAGCGATCATCACATTCTTACCATAAATTATAATTATAATGAAAATTAAAGGTTCTAAAGAATGGAGTATTACCAAAATTCACATTAAATTTTTAGAGTGCATTACAAAGACAGTTAAAGAATTATTGCTTTCAAGAGTTACGTATCAATTTTAGATACCTGCTCTTTTCAATGAGAACTGTTTGACAGTGAAGGGTTTTTTGTAACTGCATTGTTTCTTGTTTTTCAGCTTGGAACCTGTTATGCCCATGATCCCATTGGGCCTCAAAGAGACCAAAGAAATAGACTTCAGAGATCCGTTCAAGGTAAGTGGTTCTTACCGCCAGTAATTATGAGGTTCTAGCATCAGTTTTCTCTAAAAGGTAGCCTTGTGGATCGAAACACCGAATCCTTACCTCTGTCTGAGTTGTGTGTTCTTAGAAATAACAGTAAAGAAGGATTCTCGAAATTTTAGTATTAGTGAGCTACAACCTCCCTCCTTCAACGTTCATATGCCGACAAAACTCGTTGCGAATCGCAGATCATGATGAACAGTTTTTCAAACCGTCACAGTACGAGATGCTGCAGAGAGGTTTGAAATGTGACTGAACAGTCTATGTCGAAAGATAGATAGATCAAAGACTCGTATTGGTGTTTAATTAATCCGATACTTTTATCTACACTTGTTTCATAAAATTTTAGTACTAGCGCTAAAGAACTTCTTGTCGTGAACCCAAAACCAACAAAGCGTCGTAATCATCGGCTCTAGATAGGGATACTAAATTTACAGATAGATTTATTTAGACAGCTTTACTCACTGATAGCGAGCTCTTCGTCCAGGCCGTGAAGGCATTAGGGACGTCGACCGGCCGCCGTGTCGTCCTCTGCTTTGCGGTGTCATGCGGATGCGGTATGTTGTCAGCACATCGATCTGCCGGCCGTTTTGCAGACTTTCCAGATCGTGGAGGCGCTACTGTTCGGCCAAGTAGCTCCTCAGTTGGCATTACGAGGCTGAGTGCACACCGTGTCAGTCCTCTCATAAAGAAAAAATCCTTTGCAATACTGGGAATCGAACTCTGGTTCTTGGCATGGCAGCCATCTACAGAGTGGGTGAGAAGTCGCTTGCACACTGAAGAAGTTGGTTCTCAGGACCATGAGAATATGTGTACTATACTAAAATTCCACATATGCTTCTACGTTGGCGGCCAAACAGCGCAAACATGTCGGAACAGCAACTGATTTCCATAGGAAAGTCACAGGTGCATTTCCGAGGACAGCTATGATTCTCTCTCCTCTTATTCGTCGACACTGCGTGAGTTTGTTCGGTACATCTCTTCTTTGGTCCAACCCCACAAGAGGAAGTCACAAGGGGTGACCGTTCACAGGTTCCTCGTCATCCCAGCCAATGACCTGAAAAGTGTTTGTCCAGCCAGTCACGAACGATGGAGGCAAAGTGAGGTGGTGCTCCGTCCTGGCAAAAGAGGATATTTGCAACATTTTTCCGTAGTGGTATCAGTGGTTACACGTATTCATTGAGCATCTGGCCATACCGGTCGCTGACATGGCGTCTCGCAATATGAATAGACAAATGAGTTTCCCAGTCACACCGCACTAGGCTATCAGTTTTGGTTGGCTCTGTGATTTCTCAGTTGTCGTTCCTGGATTTGTGTTTGGCCAGTAATGGCAGTTGCGCCGATTGACGACTTCCCCAATATGAAACATCGCCTGTAATTCCTGAACGTAATAGGGTTTCCAGATCAGGTCCTTCGTTAGCACAACAGGCACCGTGTGGCTGCTGATTCCCCTCTCACGAGCTGCCTCTTGTTGATTCATCAGGACTGCAAGTGAAGATGACCATCACTGCCTCTACATTTTCTGGAGATTGCACCACCGAAGGTCGTTCTCTTCGAGATTTATCCACACCTGAACCAATTCTCAACTTGTAGTAACAGTTGCTAATAGTTTTAGCATCAAGTGAGGCAAAGGGCCACGAACACTCGACCACCATCGCTGAACAAGGGCTTCAGATCTTCACACTTCAAACCGTGAAGCGACGTGTGCGCGCTCTCGTAAACTCAACTTCTGTGCCATCTCTTCGTTCACTGTAAGAAAATTCTACGGATGTCAAGTTTTCTGAAGGAATCAGTTATAAAACGTATCAGCGTTCATTATGAGTAGTCACAAAATTACCAACATTTAAAACTAGCGGACGTCTTCTCACGCACCTTGTGTGTTGACCATGCAGCTACGGAGCGGACAGTTGTACGTAGTGGGGCAGGGAAGTATTCCCACTTTCAAGATAAAGTTGTGAAGGGAGGGGAGGCGTTGGAAAGCTGGGGATGGCCACCGATGAAGTGGCATCAGTGAAAGTTCCCATTAGTGTCACTTCCAGTTGTATATATGGTTTGGCAGGACAAGGAATGTGCTTTTTCCACCGAGCGTACATTTTGCAAAACCTATCATTGCAGTACGGCGTGCGGTTTGTACTCTGTCAAATATCCCCTCAAAACGGTCTTCCAGAACAGAAATCGATTTTGTTATGGGTGGAGAACTTCCATGTGTGTGTGTGTGTGTGTGTGTGTGTGTGTGTGTGTGTGTGTGTGTGTGTGTGTGTGTGTTACTATTGTGCAAAACAGAGTTGGAGCACAGAGAACGGGTCGAACAGACGATGTTGTTACCATCAATTCTGAGAGGTATGTCAACATGATCCAACAGTTTTTTAGTCACAACCTGAAGAAATGGATTTGTGGCTATTGTGGTATCAACAGGATGGTTCCACGACCCACGTGGTTAGAAATTCGATTAATGTTTCAAGGGAAATCATCAGGCGTGTGATCTTCTGCTACAGTGATATCGCATGCTTGCTGGATTTGGCCCCGTGAAACTACTCTTTATGAGACTATCACAAAAGTGAGGTGCATAAACATCGACCGAGGACCCTGCAACCCTTGAAGCATGCAATACGTCTTGAAGTTGGCCCCATTCCGTAGCAGATGCTTCATCAAGCTACGCAGAACTCCAGAAACCGGCGGCAGTGGTGCATTAACAGTTGTCACGTCCCGGCACAGCCTCACTATACCAGAATGGAGTAAGTGCGAACTGCGTAGCACAATCGGGACGTTAACCACAATGGGTTATTTATAAATTGGTGTCAACCTTTATATCGGAGATAAGAGGGAGAAAATCTCCTTGGTTTGAAGCAAATAAGTTTCCTGAAAATAGGTTACAGAATTGCAATAGGCAGAAAAGATTGGTTAGTTTCTATCAAGTTTATTCTCACATACACTTATGTGAGGTGTTGAACTACAAACCCCTTAGTAAGATTCAGTCTATTTATTCGGCCTTGCTACTTCAAAGCTAATTGCTGGTACATATAAGAAACAAGTACAAAGCAATCACTTGTTCTTGGTTAGCACTGAAATGTCTCTAAGTAATTGAGACAAAGACTGGCAGCCTCTGTTCAACACCATTCCAACGAAACTCTAAAAATCCTACTTGACCTGCAGTTCCTGAGTGTCCACCAGTCTATCACCGTCTTCTCGTATTTGAAGTCTTTATCAGCTGTATCGGCTGCTATGGGCCTAATCGGCCCCGCAGGCGTCTCGCTCCGGAGTCTCAAAACTGCCGGCACTGGCTCTGAATCTGCATCTGATTCTCTGCTTCTAGCTATTCCGCTGCCTGGCCTTTTATTTCGTTTCCCGTGTACCTGGGTGCACACGAGTTAATTTGTTTCACACGACCCTTTCATTTCTAAGTGATCGGATTGCAGAAGAATGCCTATGGTTCCACGCGACACTCTCGTTTCTAATTGGTCGGCTTGCGCAAGAATGCCTTCGGTTCCACACGACACTTCAGTTTCTAGCTGCCCACAACTTAATTTGGTTCCACATGAGTCTTTTCCGCACTTGACTGACAGTCTCTCTTGCAGTATTATCGCCCTGGTGTTTGCGTCTTCCATTGCGCAAGTTTGATTCATGCTGCTTCCTCTGGCAGGAAGTCAAACACTCAAGTTATTTGATCAACAAGCCATACTTGGCAGCCTCCGCCGCTTATCTTGTCCCTACGTCCTGATGGACTATTTCTTAATGTCGGCTGGCTGTTTACCTATGGAGCCTGGACTATTATTATGGTCACAAAAGAAAGAATAAAAATAAAAAAAATTTACGGTCACAACACAGTGAGAGAAATCACTTGCAAGACCTGTTGTTTAAAACTTCATGAAATTAACTTCCAGTTGTCCTCTACTGTGTCAAAATATAATTTTGTTCCATATGTTTTTTTTTTTCATTAACTTTCGGAGTTAGTGATGCTTCCCTGTCCCACTCTGTATTTACTGGGACATCACGAAAGCCACCTATTTTGGCGATATATCTCGGCAAGATCCTTCACGGCTCCGTAAGAGCTGCTCACCGAACGGTGACCTCGGGTCAGCTCGCTTCTGACGCTCGTGTTTATACGCGCAGTTGCCCCCTGAACGGCGAGACGAGATATTGGCGGAACAATAGCTGCGGCTGCCCCCCACCTTTACGAGCGGTCGCCGGCCGCCGCATCGTAAAGTTGCTGAGAGGCGAATGGGGCGGCGGGAAGGTCGAGCGCAAGGTCTCGCTGCGACCGCGCGCAGAGTCCATCCGGTTCACCGGGATTACTGGCGCAGGAATTCAATTTAAGATGTTAATTTGCGACGGCCCGCAAAAGAAAAAGCGCCCTCTTAGGTTTAATAACGTTTAAATACTGTGATTACCGCGCGAGCTTCGCCGCGCCGGCCGCTCGCCAATTACGAGCGCAGCCCGGGCCCGCTCGGTACGTGATCTGCGGACAATGCCCGCTAGCATCGGCCCGCGGCTGCCCTGGCAGGGTCGCCAGCGCTTTGTCTGCTGTCGGCCCGACTGCTGCTGTGCGGCGGATGGGCGACAGCCACGGTGGCATCGTCCACGGTAGAGCTGACAATGTCTGGTTCCCGCTCGATTCAATCACAGCCTAACTAGGGAGGTGCAACGCTGGCAAATCATTGATTTGCCTTGTGTACGACTTCGCACACAGCAGTAAGGAGAGGTGTCGCAACTATCGTCGTAGGAAAGCTGGAAGGGAGCAGAAGTGGTGAGGGAACAAATTAACACAGTTAACAGAAGATTTACGTAATAGAAGTTTTCCTCAAGTGTACAAGTACTCATTACAAATATTGCAGCAAGAAATTAAGTCCAGCTATCAATGTAAACAAGGATGAAGATGGGGTTGGAGCCGGGACTCCCTCGGGCATGGGTGTGTGTGTGTGTGTGTGTGTGTGTGTGTGTGTTTATCCTTAGGATAATTTAGGTTAAGTAGTGTGTAACCTTAGGGACTGATGACCTTAGCAGTTAAGTCCCAGAAGATTTCACACACTTGACTATTTGAGCCGGGACTAGGCGGCGTCTGCGTCTGTTACTGAAGAAGCTCCAAGTGTCAGTCCGTGCCTGGCTGCCGCCGGCCGTCCTCGTAGTACGGAGCCGCTGGAGACGTGGGCTAAAGGGCACGCACCATTGGGTCCGCCAAAGCCCGTGCGACCGCTATTGGCATCTGAGGGAAACTTGCAATTCGTTGCCAAATTCGCGATGTCTGTGGTGTGGTATCGATATATGATTCCACAAATTTCAACAACAACATCTAAACACCGCGTCCGTTAGTAGTCGATGCCAAAACACATTTTTTTAAACATCGACTTTGAATGACGAATTTGTAGAATTGCGTAAAAAGCGACCTGCCGTGTGTAACTAAATTCCTTTTATAACCGCTGAGGACTTGCAGTGGATACCAAGACGGTTAAGTTTGGTGTAGGTACTCGTTTACTGAAGGAAATGCGGCAGGCAGTTTTCCATGTCTTTTTCATTTATTCTAGGATTGAATGTGTAATTGGAGGATGATAATGGTGGGGATTGTATTGAGAATGTTTTTATTGAAGCTCTTTGACCACAGTGACCGGTAGCACTGTGCTCTACGTAGCCTCATTTTCCTTCTTTTAACACGATAATGAACTCGCTGCGTTATGATTGTCTTTACGCGCGTTAGAAAATACGGTGCGTTGGAGTTGAGTGGGACGAACCGTGGAAGACAGCACGTGCTGCGTGCAGAGACCGGAGGTTCAGGTAGATTTCGCGGAACTGGAAGCTGCTGAGCCGTCCCAGGGAGTAGCAAATGACTGTCCAGATTATAATCCTGCCCAGCCTAGTGTCTGCCCAGGAAGGGTGGTTTGGGGGGGGGGGGGGGCTGGCGGGGGGGGGGGGGGGCGACGAGCAGTAGCTGGGAGCGAGCATCTTCCGCATGTTTTGCAGACCACCTTTGTAGATAGCCATTGGTCGTTTTAGAGAACATGGGCTTCATAAAAAAAGTGTGTCGGCTCATGAGCTATCGTTCCCAATTTCAGAGTCGCTCTGATGCGAGGCTAGTGCTATAGTCGCGAAACGCGCGATTCCTATATTAGTTTGACGTCACGAGCACAGCGCTGGAGCGGACGTTTTTTAGTAGTAGAAGAAACTTCCGCGGGATTTTCTATGCTCGAGGGTAATCGCGCTATTGGGCTGCAGTTTTGTAATTTCGCTATAGGCTATTGGCGCTGTTTGGCACCTAGCGGGGTGGCGCAGTGGTTAGCACACTGGACTCTCATTCGGGAGGACGACGGTTCATATCCACGTCCGGCCATCCCGATTTAGATTTTCCGTGATTTCCCTAAATCGTTTCAGGCAAATGCCGGGACTGTTCCTTTGAAAGGGCACGGACGATTTCCTTCCCCATCCCGATGGAACCGTTGACCTCGCTGTTTGGTCCCCTCCCCCCAATCGACCAACCATTGTTTTGCGGAAAAAGGAGAGCAGGGCTTAAGAGAGAGCCAAAAATACAGGACTCTGGGTGCGGCATCGACTCAGGGTTGAGATGCATTGGAGACGGCATCCATTTCGTGTTGAGATGGTGTATAGAGCGCATCGATTTCGCGCTCAGACTTGGTGGTGCTGACTACAGCGACTTCAGAGTCGTTCAGGGAATGGTGTTTCAATTGTAGCAACGTGGTCTCGCCTTTTCGAGAGCGCCTCCACGACAACGGCGTTCGTCATGGCGCACGGCAGCTAAATTACGGTGAAAATTCATAGCAGCATCGGCGAGCTAGTTCATTCTTGTTCCTTACTTGCCTCAAGTTCAACGTATTTGTACTGAACGTAAGAACCTTTCAATCAGTGACCAAGCTTTTAGTCACTGTTTTCCGTCCGGAAATAGCGAGGATTGAAATTTTGTTTTAGAGCTCATTTTCGAGTTAACAGGGTGTAATTTCCCATACAGTTGAGTGACACTGCTATCCATATAATCGCTAGTTAGAATTTCATACGAGAGCATTAGTGAACTGTTTGATAGTCTCTCTTTTATGAGTTTTGGTCATGTATGTTTCACTGAATAAAGTATAGTGTTTAAATAAAAGACTATTTTTGCCAGACACCTTCACATTATTGTGTAAGTCCCTCACTTTAGTATCGATGCCTAGGGCCTAAAAATAGCGTTATCCATTAGAAGTTGGACACATTAAATTCATAGGATGCATCTTAAAGGCGTGACCTGTCCGCAATTAGATTTCTAGGTTAGGGAATTTTTCCACGAATAGGGGATATCGGAAGCAAGCCGTTTTCCCGGTACACGCGAAATACCGCAACACACGTTCAGATCTCCCGCATTTTCGGAGGTACTACGGGTACTACGTACGTCATTCACCGAACACCAGATGTACCATGCCCACTACAGGTTTGTTTACATACCATTCAGCTGAGTTTGTGATGTACCCAGAGAAGTTTGTACCTGCCGTTGTTCTTGTTGTCTTTGTTCATACTGTACTTCCTTACAGGCTCAAATGGCTCTGAGCACTATGGGACTTAACATCTGAGGTCATCAGTCCCCTAGAACGTAGAACTACTTAAACCTAACTAACCTAAGGACATCACACACATCCATGCCCGAGGCAGGATTCGAACCTGCGACCGTAGCAGCCGCGCGGTTCCGGACTGCGCGCCTAGAACCGCTAGACCACCGCTGCCGGCACTTCCTTACAGTAGTTCTAGGCGCTTCAGTCCGGAACCGCTCGCCTGCTTCGGTCGCAGGTTCGAATCCTGCCTTGGGTATGGATGTGTGTGATGTTCTGAGGTTAGGTAGGTTTAAGTAGTTCTAAGTCTAGGGGACTTAGTGCTTAGAGCCATTTGAACCGTTTGATAAACATTGCAAGATCACAGGCTAAAGTAAGTGCGAGTTCAGTTTAACAATGGACATACTTTCTGAATGAAAATCGAAGTGAGCGGGGAAGACAAAAATCAGAGCTCTCTGAGCCAGAATAACTAATATTTTTACGGAGACGACTCCATATTTTAATAACTTTCGAATACTCCCCTCTCTCGTAATATCGAAGTACAGTTGTACGCAATAACTTCTTGTCAGAATCTCCGAATTCCGCAGTTTCGGTTTTCATTTATATGCTTTTCTCGGTGAGTCAAAACAAGTGGTCATACCCAGAAATTCTGCCTTAGGATAATTTAGGTTAAGTAGTGTGTAAGCTTAGGGACTGATTATCTTAGCAGTTAAGTCCCATAAGAGTTCACACACATTAGAACATTTTTTTTGTCACGGGACAACGTAAATACGATACAACAGAAGCACCTTATGGACAAGCAAAGTAAACAAAACCTGCATCATGACTTCCTGATAACCAGGCTCGTCCTCCTCGTTTCCTTGCGGGAAATAAAGAATGTACATGTAAATAAGCAGCACAGCACGTGTAAACACGTACGCAGGTTAGTTGTAAATAAGCGGGAAATCGGTAATGCTTGACAAAGTGGTAGAAAATTTTACTTTCATATCTCCTCAAAATTGCCCAGTGGAGCATTCCCTATGTTCTGTTACATTTCTGCACGCTCCCACGAAAACACCCTGTGCAATAAGTATGGATACCAATAGAGACGCGATGCCAGATGGGCATGGCAGCAACTTGTTTCGCTATCCGTGTTGGGTTGAGCGCTCTGCTTCCTGCCTGTTCCACATAATTTTTTTTTCTTCAGCCGACAGTTGTAAGGCAAAAAGAATTCAAAGGAGCGGGGTCCTTGTCGGGTTTTCCCAGGCGCGATGGCAGTAGCAGGCCGCGTGGAACGACCGCCCCACTTAGCGAGCACGAACGACAGTGGTCCGCAGCTGAAAATGGACGGGTCGCTATCGCTGTAGGAAGATAGCGGAAGTCGAGAGTCACCATCTTTACTGTTAAGGCAGTCCGCACAAGGCGCGACTGAAAAGGGCCGGCTATCTACATCAGCAACTTGTTGCTGGCAGCGCAGTTCCGCGAACGGAGAAATTCTGAAATGAGAAACTGCACTTGCCGTGAGCGAGCGTGTCGCGCCCGAAGATCTTTTGGTTACACTCGGCGTGTAGTTCTCTATTATTATCATTGCACAGGAATAAGAAGACGAACAACATTTTGAATTCATCCGCATATCCAAAGAAAGCTGTATGTAGCAGCCAAGGAGCTGTAACAGACACGTTCGAAATTCATAGTTTTTAATGGACTGAACAGTGCTGCAGTGAATTGGCGCTGTTTATTTCTTCCACCGTAACACATCGTTCAAATGTTCAAATGTGTGTGAAATCTTGTAGGACTTAACTGCCAAGGTCATCAGTCCCTAAGCTTACACACACACACACACACACACACACACACACCCATGGGAGGACTCGAACCTCCGCCGGAACCAGCCGCACAGTCCATGGCCGCTGCGCCTTAGACCGCTCGGCTAATCCCGCGCGGCTAACACATCGTTACTCTTACTTTGAAAACGCTAGCATCTTAAGATTTATATACGCGGAAATGTGGTGATGGTGGTTTGTGCTCGTAAATCATTCGTGTATGAACACCATTGTATTAATACAGGGTGACAATTATTGAACTATATGAAATAAAATAGTTAGAACTTCTGAACGCTTTGCGTTAGGATGTTAAACTGGGCGATTGGCCGCGGGACACGATGCAGAGTATGGTTTAGCGCTGAAACCAACCTTCATTTGGATGTATTCGTCAGTAAGCAAAATTCGTGGATTTGGGGGACTGAGAATTCGCATTTCGTGATCCAAAATCTCTTCACCATCAACAGGTGGCTGTGTGGTGTACAATGTTCAGTCACGGAATAATCAGTTCTATATTCCTTGATGGCTCTGTCACTACCAAATGGTACGTGAAGATATTGGAAGATGATTTGATCCCCATTATCCAAAGTGACCCTGATCTCGACAAGATGTGGTTCATACAAGACGGAGCTCAAGCCCATCGAAGCAGGAGATTGACTAATGTCTTGGAGGAGCACTTTGGGTATCCCAGAACCTGAATGCGGTCCCCAGAGACCAGTGGCTTGGGCTTCGATTGGACGCCATCTTCTCTGGATTTGAACACATGCGACTCTTTTTTGTGGGGCTATGTTAAAGACACGATGTACAGCAATAACCTCAAAACCATCCCTGAGGTGAAAATAGCCATTCAGTAGGTCATCGATAGCATCGATGTTCCGACACTTGAGCGGGTCATGCGTAATTTCGCTATTCGTCTGCACCACATCATCGCTAATGATGGTAGTCGTATCCAACATAACCTAAATCCGAAAATCTATAGTGACGTTTACATGTTGAATAAAGTGTGTCCACGCCGTACTTCGTAATTAATGTATGTTTTTTCAGGTAGTTCATTAATTGTAACCCTGTATTTACACGTATCGGAGATTGTGGGTCTTCAGAGTTCATTTCCACTTGTGTAATTTTAGAGAATTGAAAAAGGCTGGTACTCGCACAAAAAATACTGTCGGCATGATTTACAATTTGTTTTTTTACATTTGCTTGCATTGACATACCGGTAATATTACTTTAAAGAGTAGTTGTATAGTACGCTTTTCATACCCTGCTTTCTCTGTGTAGCGACGGAGCTGTCATTTCTACTCATGTCATTTACGTGAAAACTGATTATGGCCGCACGAAGGGAATCAAGACTTCGAACGCCGAATGGAAGTTGGGGCTAGACGCATAGGACATCCCCATTTCGGAAATTTCAATATTCCGAGATCCACAGTGTTAAAAGTGTACCGAGAACGCCAAATTTTAGGCATTACCTCTCAACACGGACAACGCAGTAGCCAACGACCGTAACTTAGCGTCATAGAGCAGCGACGTTTGCGCAGAGTTGTCAGTGCTAGTAGACAACCAGCATTGCACGAAATAACTGCAGAAGTCAGTGTGGAACGTACGACAAACGTATCTGTTCGGACAATACAAATTGGGCGTTAATGGCCTATAGCAGCAGACCACTGACAAGAGTGCCTTTGCTAACAGCACGATGACGCCTGCAGCGCATCTCCTGGGCTCGTGACCGTATCGGTTGGACCTTAGACGACAGGAAACCGTTGTCTGGTCGGGTGAGTTGCGATTTCGGTTGGTAATAACTGATAGGATTAGAATGTGGCGCAAACCGCACGAAGCCGTGGACCCAAACTGTCAACAAAATACTGTGCAACTGATGGTTGCTATATAATATTGTGGACTGTGTTCACTTGGAGTGGACAGACTCCTCTGGTCCAACTGAAACGATCTTTGACTGGAAATGGTTATGTTCGGCTACTGGGAGACCATTTGCAACCATTCAAGGACTCCACCTTCCCATACAACGATGTAATGTTTGTGGATGACAAGTCACCAGGCGATACATTTGAAGAACATTCTGATCAGTTGGGGCGAATGGTTTGGCTCTCCAGATTGCCCGACAGGAATCCCATTGAACATTTATGGGGTGTAATCGAGAGGTCTGTTCGTGCACGAAATCCTGCACGAGCAACACTTTGGCAATTATGGACAGCTGAAGGGGTATTCAACAAGTTGTTGAGTATGCCACGTTGAATTGCTGCTCTGTGCCGCGCAAAAAGAGGACGGACACGATGCTAGAAGGTATCCAATGACTTCTGTTATCTCAGTGTGTGATAGGTGTTCGTTCTTGTTTGGAACTCATTTTAGTAGATAACCGCAATAACGAACCCGAGACGACCAACTGTACTTCAGTGATGCCTAGTAGCTACTGACAAGGTTGCCCACAAACAACACAATCTTTATCATATTTTGAGATATATTTCTGAAGTTTTTGAAATAGAATTAAGTCCGTATTGGACAACCGGAAATGTTGAGCGGTTTTGTTGACCGTATGGGGTCACTGAAGAATTATCCAGTAATTTTCAAAAATTATTGTGGAACTACGAAAGGGTGAAGTACTTTTTAAAGCAATTGGTGTTGGTTGTGGAGTGCAGAAGAGGAATGTCAGTCTTCAGCATCGCTTTCTGTCTTCAGCGTCGCTTTCCAGAGGCGTTTACCACATTTTCTGAATGCGCGAAAGGACGCGCTGTACAGGGGGACGCGTGTGTTCGGTATGTGGGGAGAGGCTCTTCCGACCACAGTTTCCACTCGCCCCCGTGAGTGCGCTTTCGAGTAGCGAACGGCCGCGCCGTTCAGGGTCAGTGAACTCCCCCAGCGGCCGATCCGTCACTGACGGCGACGCCAGCTGGGAATGTCGCGCCCCCCCCCCCCCCCCCTTCACCTGGCCAGTGTACGCCACCTCAAATCTGACATGCCTGCTGCGACATTAAGGCCCCTCGCGCTCATTAGGGGAGCCTCACACGTGCGGTTTAAAATACGGGTCTGAGTGTGGCGGATCTGCACGCGCGCGTCAACTCTGTGGCTCGATGTAGACGAGCCATAACCCCGCGTGCTCGCAGAAATCGTTTCAGTGCACACAAGCGATAATCGCGCAGGGGCACTAGACTGGAGGCTAACCAATATGGACGTAGGCAGAAGAAACCCGGCAGTGTTCGCATATTTTGTTTGTGAATACATTCAGAAAATCAACAGCAAGTTTTGGATCCTTCCACTGGTTAGTTCACGGCCGCTGAAACGAGTGTTCGTGTCGCTCCATATAGATTTAAGAGAAGATGAAAACGGAATCTTTAGTTATTTTAGAGTGCGTGCATAGTAGTGACTTGGGTCACCAGAACAAGTCCGATCACCCATAAGAAGCAAAGACTATGGCATGAGTCTTTCAGTACAGTCTAATCTAAACTGGGCAACAAACTAGACACCGGAACTTTTCTCCAAGAAACGGATCTTCGGATACCGTGTAAGTTGTGCCCGGAGATATGTGGCGTGCGCATTTGGAATTCTAACAAAAAATTGAAAATGTTTCACAGATCTATCGATGTTGAGTTGACCTTTACTGTTAGGATTATCAAATATTGCTGTGACCTCCACAGCTACTGCATTCGGAGAGATATTTTACGTAATCTGGACAATGAAATCCCATAAAGTCAAGGAAGGAGTTCACTTAACAGTAGATGTAATATTTGCCCCGATTAGTTTATTTACAATGCTGGTAAAGTACCAAGGCAAGACAAATGTTTCTAAATCTGGCTGCTGACAATCGTAGTGAACACTGAATGAATTCATTGCCGAACGTGAAAGACTATTTAATTTTTATGATTATAATACATTGACGTAGTGTACAGAATTTATCTTAAACTGTTTTAATTAACTGAGGAGTTGTTCAGTCGGCTTAAAGGGCTCTCGCTATGGAGCTAAGCATTTGTTGCTTACGCTGTTAGAAGTTTTGAGTGGCCACATTCAAGCAAAAACGCTGCTCGAATACAAAGTAGTGTAATAGTGATCCATATCATTTTCCTCCCGAACCGGTTTGGTAGCAAAACCCTCACAAAAACCTTTCACTCACACACTTAAAACCATGCGGCTCTGTTCTTAATTCTATCGTGATACTCCTTGCAAAATGAGTCCCAGATTTCAGGTTATTTCTTCACCTCTCCGTTGAGCAAATTCCACGTTCAAATCGGCTGCTTGCATGGTGGGTCAAGGCGTTGCGAACGCGTGTGCAATGTCGCAGTTGCTTAGGACTACTGATTCGCGGGAATCGGCGGGCACAGTCGAGCCACTGCCGCAGAGTTCGCGGCACCATTGTTTCACATGGACTGCTGAAACCATGGATATGACAAAGGAAGGGAATTGTTATTACGCCAAATTTTAAGCCGACGTCTGCCATCTTACACTCACGCTCATAAGTTATGGATAATGCTGATACATGGTTAAACAAAGGTCTGGTGGGCGGTTTGCGGGTTTAAATCACCTCGGGGTATGACCATGCGGTGCTTTTGACCTCCGGCCGTCGCACGGTGGCGTTGGCAGCAGTCCACATAGGCAGAGGTGTGTTGGTGCATGTCAGAGTACGGTGCAGCGAGTAAGTGTGCAGACGTTTTCAGACGTGCTAATGGTGACTGTGTGTTGAAAATGGCTCAAAGAACACACACACTGACGACGCTATGAGGGGTAGAATACTCGGGTGACTGGAGGCTGGTAAAAAACAGCAGGTCGTAGCACGGGTCCTCCGTGTGCCAGAAAGATTATGGTAACGATTCCAGCAGACAGGAAACGTGTCCAGGCACTACAGTACGAGACGCCCACAGAGTAGAACACAAGAAGACCGATATCTCACCATCATGCCCACAGACGGCCACGTAGTACTGCAGGTAGCCTTGCGCGGGACCTTACCACAGCCATTGGAACAGTTGTCCCCAGACACACAGTCTACAGGCGACTGGACAGACATGGTTTATTCGCCCGGAGACCTGCAAGGTCACAGGAGAGCCCGTAAAGCCTGGTGTCATGGTCATTGGAACAGTGGTCTTAGGTTATGTTCACGGACGAGTCCACTTCCCACAAGCACAATTGCCCTTTGCGTGTATTTATGAACTGAGTCATAAAGTGCTCCGTCCAGCAGGAATTCGCCATGATGGCGTAGCGTACGTCTAAATGCGCCGGCGTGCAGATGCGGGACATTTAAGTCACGCCTCACCCGCACACCTGCCTTGCTATATGAAGTTGCTTTTGCACGAACGTTCTTGAGAACGCTTCTGCGTTGCTCATCCTACATCGTGTGTGTGTGTGTGTGTGTGTGTGTGTGTGTGTGTGTGTGTGTGTTTAGAGGGGGGAGGGGGTGCGTAATTTACGGCGCCTTAAATTTCGCCTGCGCCTTGTGACATTCCGCAGGTGACAATATGCGCGGCCCTCCACAGAGTGGATCGGGGATGCGACGGCGCGTCATTCAAGGTCAACAGCTGACCTACGGCCCTCGGCCACCTCTGACCCTGGTCAGGCGACACACATTGCCCTCGGCTGTGGCCGCGAAGCCCGCGACCGGATTTCCAGGAAACAGAATACTGGCCGAAGCGCGAGATTATCGTGATAACGGCGTAGGCAACATAATTTGTCTCCATGACGTCACCTAGCGGTATAACCGTAAATAACGCTTAAGAACAGCTGATGCAGTTGATAGCCAGAGTAGAAAAGTGTGAAACGAATGGCCCTCTCCATTTTCTTTCTCTTGTTCCTTTACTCGTCCTGATCTTTCTTTCACCCTTCTCTTAGATGACTCATTCGCCTCCAGGAAGTACTTGTTTTGTGTAATGATCTTTTCTCGTTACAGTAAACACCACAATTTCCGCAGGCATGTTTAAATCTCCCAAAATTCCCAATGTAGGACAGCTGTTGCGAACGTAATACAGTGTGTTTCAAGTAAGGCGCAAACGACCTTTTTGGGCACGCGCGGAAACGACACACTGATCGCCGCGGGTTTTTCTTCGGACTGTGGTGAGTGGCGTATGGGTTTTAGCCCAACTAGACTTTTTATGAGCGCCCTTCTTTAGAACTCTGAGAAAATCATTCCTCTATTTAACACTTCAGACTGGAGTCTCCATCCACGAAATCATAACTTCTGATAGATATATGAACGATAAACTGCAACTTTTTCATAGAGCTAACAAAGGTAATTGTATCATCATAGCCCCATCACAGCACTATCGTACATGCATTGACGATGTGTGCTCTTGCGCCACCCTGCATGAAGTAATAGTTCGTCTATTCGTTAGTCATTTGTTCTCTGGAAAAAGTGTTGCAAGTCATTCTCTAGTTTTCACATCATACCGTGGCTTTCAATGCAATTGATAAGGAACTCCAGCGCCATTGTTCTGCGACTTCAAATACGCCGATAAATGCCGCCATGCTATATCAGAAAAAGATGATTTCACGATTAACTTGTCCATTATGTGTAGCCTGCAGAATTCAGCTGCTGTAGTATTGTCAAGCAACGGCATCCGAATTAGTCAGTCGATGCACTGCCGTTATTTTGTAAAGTTTTGGTCTTCATTTTGTGCACAGCTTTGAGTGCAGAAGCTACTGACAACAGTCTGCAGTTCCAAATGGTGCAATGATTTTTTAGGACTTTTTTCGAAGGTCGATCCCTACTCCGCTGGTTGGGCTGAAACCGCTACGCCACCTGCTGAAGTCCAAAGAACGACCTGTAGCGTCTGTGCGGTTTGGAACTACCCTCAGCCATATTGATTCTCGTCCTGTGCCGAACTCAACGCTTACGTCGTACGTGAAGCAACCTGTATTAAAAGCATTTTAATGCTTCTGTACAGAATATAAATGTTATTTTAGAACATGGCTCAAGTACTCCACTCATGTTTATATCCTTTACTTAAGTCAAACATTTAACACAGTAACCAGTCATTAAAATTTTATCTGTCGCATTTATTCTGCTGCTGGTAATTACATACGACCCAAGTACATCGCTTAGCTTTTAACAAGTGCACGAAGCCTGATGGCGCAATGGTTGGCATACCGGTCTGTGTACAGGACGACGACGGTTCAAACCCGCATCCGGCCATCCAAATTTAGGTTTTCCGCCATCCAAATTTAGGTTTTCCGAGATTACCCTAAATCGCTTCAGCAAATGCCGGTATGGCTCCTTTGAAAGGGCACGGCCGACTTCCTTCCCCATTCTTCCTTAATCCAATGGGACCGATGACCTCGCTGTCTGGTCCGCTCGCCAGATCAACCAACCAACAAGTGCCTTTTCCGAAAACAGGATCATGGTAACACATCTGTTGTTTTATTTTGACCACCTCACGAATTTACGTATGTCGTCCACTAATTTATATTTATTTTATGTATAGCAAACTGGATTTTTCCCTTTGACGAGTAAGCATTACGTCCATAACATTTTTTCATTTCATCCCATCTGGCATTGTGGCAGCAAGTAATTTTCGTACACTGGGTGCGCCTGCATTCACATAATTTTTGACTGAACGTCAATCAAATTTTCTGCTATTATCGCCTTGGAACGCCCTTCCTTTTAAATGCTGGTGTGCTCCTGACTTGCTTTACGCCATTTTGATACTCTTCAGAGGTGCTGATAACAATGTTTACTTACCACGAAAGCCAATTTGAAGCAGTTATCGCGGGAATACGCCAACTAATGCGAAAGTCCTCCCCAAATTATCCTACACTCACGCATCCGAGACGGCCGATATAGTGGCCAAGGCTGCAGTCTCTCTCTTCTTCAGCCTACTGTTCGCATAGTTCCCTTCGCCCATCTACAGTGTTATATGTCGTCGTGTTGCTCTTTTATGGCACGCACATTGGTCTACACTTCCCAATAATAAATTGCGGGACGTGAAAGCTCTTCCCTGTGCTTGGACCTCTTCCTCCCGAACTCGTCGTCGGGAGAGGGGATTTTAACTAGACTCCGGATAGGGCACTGTTTTTTTAGTCACGGACTTCTTTTAAGTGGCGATCCTCCCCCGCTTTGTCCCCACTGCTCTCAGCTGTGGACGGTAAGACACCTTTTACTTGAGTGCCCCTGTTTTACTCCGTTACGCGCCCGTCTACAGCTGTCGCCTGATGGCATTTTAGCAGATGACACGCGCTCAGCCGATCTCGTTCTCGAGTTTATTAGTGTCGGTGAGATGACGTCATTTGAAGCTCTTTTTGGGGACAAATAATCCCCCCCCCCTCCTTCTATAGTGGTTCTTTAAGCTTTCCTTCTGTTTTTTAGTTTCCCCATTTTTTGAGTTTCGCTCACATTGCTGCCGTTTTCCAGTTTTTTATCTTTTCCTAAGTCACAGACCGGGTGCTAATGACCGTAGCAGTTCTGCGCCCTAAAACCATAAAAAAAACCTCCCGCATCAGAACTTCGTGTAGTAAGGCGTTAGTTTACCATGTACTGCAACAAAGATGTGCATTATCTACATGAACTACCAAAACTTAAACTTCTGAACATGGGCAGTAGATGTTGGAAAGGTCATGGATTAAAGAAATAAACGTTCTTCAGATTTCTGATTGGTTTGATACAGCCCGTCACAACTTCCTCTCTTGAACCATTACCGTTATTTGAGAGTAGCATATGCACCCAACACCCAAAGTTATTTTTTCAATTTATAACAATCTCTATTCCCCCTACAGTTTTGACCTCTTAGATTCGCCCCCGACTCCCACGGAAACTATTACTGCCTTATCATTCCGTTTCTTCTGATTGTCAGCGCTTCGCCACATACTCCTTTCCTCGACGATTCCACAGAGAACCTCATTTATTGTAGAATGGCATAAGGTACAGTGAGTGGAAGTGATTTCTGATCGTGTGCTGGAACAGTCGGCTTTGCTTGACGTGGTAACCCTGTGTGGACGCTAGTGCAACTACGCAGAAGGCCGTGTGCGACTCAAGTTCAGTGCTGCACGATGCCGGTCGCGGTCAGCATTTCGTGTTGCAGCTGCGGCTGTTGTATCGTGAGACGCGAGTATTCTGCGTGAGAAGCAGGAACTTCCCACCGCCTCTGTGGGAGCGACACACAGTACAGACGTTTGCAATGTTACTGTGCCTAGCTACTTCACACTGTAAGGGAACTTTGGCTGGGCGAGTTACTTCTGATCCAGTAAACTTTCGAATCCGTACCGAGTCTTATTTAGGCTTCCTATTCTTTCTCCTCCCTCTCATCTTGCGGCGGGGCGGGTTAGGATTGTGGCGTAATTGTTTGATCACTGTCTCTCGTCGTACTGTGTACTACATAAGTTTACCTACCTCAGTACATCTGTTCAACAGCCAGTTTCTCTGCTTACGTAGATAATGTTAAGACAACATTAAAAGCAGCGTTGAAGAAAAACACCATAAATACTTACGTTTGCAAACTCCGCGTGAACTCTGGTAGCAAACTATTCTGTAATATCTTACAAAAATTTTCGGGTGCGAGGCGATTGCTTCATCTCTTTGGATAAATGTCAAAATTTTGCAACAAATTCTTTTATTTCTTTAGGTTCAAAATAAAACATATTTAATTAACGAATAATATCACTGTCCTCAGCTCACAGTCCAGACAACCCAGTACACACACAAGGCAGCCAGGAATGTACTTAGTCCAACCCGAATTATCACGCGATTTATAGTCATTACTCTGCTACAGTGTAAGAGTTTCACATTCGGTCCTTTTTCAGTGGATACTTACAATTTATACAGAAACCAAATGGCAGTTACAAGAGATGAGGGGCATGAAAGGGAAGCAGTGGTTTGGAAGTGAGTGAGACAGGGTTGTAGCCTTTCCCCGATGTTATTCAATGTGTATATTGAGCAAATAGTGAAGGAAACAAAAGAAAAATTCGGAGTAGGTATCAAAATCCATGGAGAAGAAATAAAAACCTTGAGGTTCGCCGATGACATTGTAATTCTGTCAGAGGCAGCAAAGGACTTGGAAGAGCAGTTGAACGGAATGGATAGCGTCTTGAAAGGAGGGTATAAGATGAACATCAACAAAAGCAAAACGAGGATAATGGAATGTAGTCGAATTAAGTCGGGAGATGCTGAGGGTATTAGATTAGGAAATGAGACACTTAAAATAGTAAAGGATTTTTTCTATTTGGGGAGCAAAATAACTGATGATGGTCGAAGTAGAGAGGATATAAAATGTAGACTGGCAATGGCAAGGAAAGCATTTCTGAAGAAGAGAAATTTGTTAACATCTAGTATAGATTTGTCAGGAAGTCGTTTCTGAAAGTATTTGTATGGAGTGTAGCCATGTATGGAAGTGAAACATGGACGATAAATAGCTTAGAACAGAAGCTTTCGAAATGTGGTGCTACAGAAGAATGTTGAAGATTAGATGGGTAGATCACATAACTAATGAGGAGGTATTGAATAGGATTGGGGAAAAGAGAAGTTTGTGGCACAACTTGACTAGAAGAAGGGATCGATTGGTAGGACATTTTCTGAGGCATCAAGGGATCACCAATTTAGTACTGGAGGGCAGCGTGGAGGGTAAAAATCGTAGAGGGAGACCAAGAGATGAATACACTAAGCAGATTCAGAAGGATGTAGGTTGCAGTAGGTACTGGGAGATGATGAAGCTTGCACAGGATAGAGTAGCATGGAGAGCTGCATCAAACCAGTCTCAGGACTGAAGACCACAACAACAACATGTAATAAAGAAATTACTCGCCATATACTCCATAGACGAATATAAAACATGCCACGCGGAATTTTACAAAGGCCGAAAGTTCACACGCGGTTCTCTTTCCAACAAAACAATCCAAAAACTTCCAAACTCCACAAAACTGTCCGTAAATGCAACTGCTATTACGGCCACATAATCTGGACGCGAGAAGCCAATTATTTCTTCATTTTCACATAATAAAGACGGAAGCGTTCAACATGACCTGCACGTCCGATAGCTGACCAGCGTTTGCCCAGTGCCGTTCCTTCCAGAGCCTATAACTACTTCCAGTGCGCGGGAAATACTTAACTCTGATTGGTTGTTCAAAATGACCAGCCAGTCAGAGCAATCCTTAGAGATCAATTTCGCGCAAAAACTGTCCTACGCCAATATGAAGCTTCCTGGCAGATTAAAACTGTGTGCCGGACCGAGACTCGAACTCGGGACCTTTGCCTTTCGCGGACTAGTGCTCCACCGACTGAGCTACCCAAGCACGACTCACGCCCCGTCGCAGGAGAGCTTCTGTTAAGTTTGGAAGGTAGGAGACGAGGTACTGGCAGAAGTAAAGCTGTGGGGAAGGGGCGTGAGTCGTGCTTGGGTAGCTCAGTCGGTGGAGCACTAGTCCGCGAAAGGCAAAGGTCCCGAGTTCGAGTCTCGGTCCGGCACACAGTTTTAATCTGCCAGGAAGTTTCATGTCAGCGCACACTCCGCTGCAGATTGAAAATCTCATTTTGTCCTACGCCAGTCATTATTCGCAGATGCATTTACGTCACTTTATCATGCAAATATTAATAAAATGCTTAACGAAACCAAATGAAAAGAAAACTAATCTTGAAATAACTTTCGAAAACCGTTACTCTACAAACGACTATTCTGGCTGCCTTCTTAAAAAAGCAAGTACCCTTGGACACACGTAATCAGCAAGGTGGGGATAACACTGCTTTCCCATGACACAGTTACGTAATGCTGTACATCATATACTATTGAATCTTTACGTATGTTCCACATACACACTCTCACTCAATCTCATTTACTCATACAACAGCATACTAAGTAAATAATATTCTTTTCTGAATTTTATATTACGAAAAATGAAAAGTAGTTAAGGTTTTTTAATTACGAAAATCTAAATAAATTGTTCTGCCATTTTGTGAACTTCAGCAATGATTCCAAATGATACTGAGACACAAACTATTATGAATCCTAAATAACTTTAATCTTACAAGTGTCGGTTTGGGTTGTTTTAGGTAATTTTCCCTAACTCTGAAAGTATGCCAGCTAGAAAGCTGAGATTTTTACACAATCTTCTTTTCAATAACAAAGGCCAGTATATTGACTTTTAGCTAAATTGAATAATTAATATAGTTAATTTAGATTATTAGGGGCTTGAATATTCTGTCGCTCGAATTGACACAGGTACCGCTTCCCACGGCTAGGGTAGCGACAGGTGCGAATGAGTCACGCTAAGATACAAGCGGATGTTTCTATCAGCGCCAACGCCTCCAAAGCTACGAGCCGTACTGCAAAGTAGTGCAATAAATGCTCTATTGCGTATTGACTCGCGACGTTACAATCTCTTCGTTTGTTAGTCTCCCTCCTCAATCTCCCTCCTCTGGCGACTTAGTTACTCTCCTTCCTCCACCCTTCTTTCTTCTCCATCCTCATCTTCCTCATTCATCCTCATCTTCTTCACCTATTTCTCTTTTTCACTACTTGGTGACGACAGTCGTGTTGTTGGGAGACAGCGATAGCGAGAATAGACTTCAGAACCTGATGTTGTTCCACCGTCGTCATGTGTGTGACTTGGAAGGTTGTAGATACCATGTTAAAATAACGTTTCGCTACTGTCGCAGGGCAGAGCAGATTGTACGCTGTTATCAAACCTCCAGATAAATGACAACTGTGTACTATGGTGTGTAACTGGCTTATTTGCAATCAATTCGGTCTCTCATTGCTGGGGACGTCTTTAATAGCATCTCATCGAAAAGCGACTGCAGTAGTTTGGGTTTCATAACCGGTAGCGCCCACTCTAGTTTTGGTGTATTCTGCTGTATAGAGAGCACAAGCCTTGTCGGCTTTGATCTGGGTACATAACAGCTCCAACCTGTAGCAACTGATCTCTCTTCACCGACACACATGTCGACCAGAGGTTCGTGAAACAAAGGTAGTTTCCAAAACTTTATTATTGCTTTGGGTACAGCGATGAACTCCACTTTTTAAATGGACCTATGTTATGTTTCTTTTTTCTAGAATGATAGATACGTAACAGATAAATTCAAGTAGGTGTGAGAGAAAAATACAGTGAGTATGGAAAATTTTGTGGCGTTGTCACCGTCTGAATGGCAAGTCGCCCAGTAGTTTACACGACTGTCCATTAAGAGCAGTGCAAACATCACGTACTGCTCGCCTTGGAAGCGCGTGCAGAGTTGTGTAAATTTCCGGGCTGCACACCATTGAGACTGCTGCAACAGCAGGTCAAACATATTTTTACTCCACAGTTGCAAGTTAGTCGCATAAAAGAGTTGTATCACTGAATTTCTGCAATACATGCCTGATGCTCTTACACAAAAAATGCGATACTTCTATTTAAAAAGAAATTTAATGCCTCTGTCTCGGTGGCTAATGAACTTGAGAAAACGGGTCGTTCTTGGTTTCAGGAAAAACTTGGCTTTATTGTTCTAGGTAAAGAGAGATTGTGAATTCTTGTACATGTCACAAGTTACGTACTCCGTATAACGAAAGGTAAATTAAGAATAATAACAACAAAATCAATGCAACTTCCTTGTTGCAGTACTTTTATCCGGCTTGGGTCTTTGCGTTTTGCAGGCATCAGTCTTGATTTACTCCTGGTAGGCGTAGTGCAGCAACTCTGTGCTTTGGACTCAACAAGTCTCGATTACGTTCCACAAATGTTCGATGGGATTCATGTCGGGAGATCTGGGTGGCCAAATCATTCGCTGGCCAAGTCATTAGCTCGAATTGTCCCGAACGTTCTTCAAACCAGTCGCGAACAACTTTGGACCCTTAACATGGCGCATCATTGTCTAGTAACATCAAATCCATGAATGGCGGCAAATGGTCTTCAAGTAGCCAAACGAAACCATTTCTAGTCAATGATCGGTTCAAGACCAGAAGACCTAGTCCATTCTATATTAACACAACCAGCACCATTATGGAACCGCCATACTAGGATCTTACCATCAGCTCTTACCTACTGAAATCGGGACATCTGACCAGACCACGGTTTTCCAGTCGTCTAGGGTCCAACCGATATGGTCACTTGCCCAGGAGAGGCGCTGCAGGCGTTGTCGTGCTGTTGGTCTGCTGTCATAATCCATTGACGCCAAATTTTGGCACACTGCCCTAACGGATACGTTCACCGTACGTTCCACATTGATTTGTATAGTTATTACACGCAGTGTTGCTTGTATGTTAGCACTGAGAACTCCAAGCAAACGCCGCTGCTCTCGTCGTTAAGTGAAGGCCGTCCGCCTGAATTTGATATTCTCGGCACACTCTTGACACTGTGGATCTCGGAATATTGAATTCCCTAACGATTGCCGAAATTGAATGTCTCGCACGTTTGCCTCCAACTGGCGTTCCGCGTTCAAAGACTGTTGATTCACGACCGTAATCACCTCGGAAACCTTTTCACTTGAATCACCGGAGTACAAATGACAGCTCCGCCAACGCACTACCCTTTTATACCTCGTGTACGCGATACTATCGCAGTCTGTACGAGGGTCGCTTCAAAAGAAATGCACACTATTTTTTTAAAAATCCATCTTTTATTCTACATTCTATAACCGCACATTGCTTCTGATGAACGTCAAGTGTAGCAGCCGTCTTCAAGACATTCTGTGACGGCGCCACTCACGGGAACATGTTGAACTAAGTTTGAAAACAAGCGGGAAGGATGTATCTACACACTGTAAAACTTTCACACATGCAGAATGAAAACTGTATTTTTACAAAAATAGTGTGCATTTATTTTGGAGTGACCCTCGTATATGTGCATATCGTTATCCCATGACTTCTGCCACATAAGTGTGTTTATGCCATATGAATGCTTGTAATGAGGGAACGACTTCTGGGACACCCGGTGTTTACTATTCCTCTTGAAACACACTGCTTACTCCCTAGCGTACTGCGGAATATACACTAATTTCCCACACTACAATCGCGCGATTGCCTCAACGTCCGAGTGACTAGTGTTGCAAACTTGCCCAGAAGTTGAGCTTCGGGGCACAGGTGTGCGCACTATTTTGATAATCTCTATAAACGCAGACTTACAGCGGCGGCGACCTTGGGGGAAGATCGGGGGAATGGTGGTAATCCCTGGAGGAAACGATTAATGACCTATTCGAGGCGAGCTCCCGCGTGCTTGTTGCAGGGAAGCGCTTTTCATTGGCCGCTTGTGTCGAGACGAGCCGCCCTGCCCTACATGGCGCTCCCCAATCACGGCCAGAATGGCGCCGCCACGTTGATTATTGTTACCACCGACAGGTGGCCCCGCTGTGGGGGAGCGAGCGCAGCTTCTGGCCGCATCTGTATAGAGGGCGCTGGCCCTTCTCGGAACTGCGATGGCGCCGTGCGATACCGCCAGCCGTGCAGATCCTTGTCGCGACCTCTCGATCAGCATTCGGCCCCTGCTAGTAGACAGGGACAATAAAGGGGTCGTCGGACTCGATTTCGAAGCCTTCACCAAAGGACTATTGTCAACCGTTTCAGCTTGGTAGCTGTTAGACTTCAGTAGTCTTTCTACAGGGTGGCGAGAAAGTCCCTTCATACCTGAGCTAAAGGCGTATTAGTGTAAGATGGTAAAGTATTAAAGATTTGAACGTCCCATCCTGATCATCGATACGGTAACAGTTCTCCTAACGTGAATTGACACGTGATTTCCACGTGACTGCCAAGGGAGTGGTGTTCCCGCCCCCGGCTACAGTGGGACGCACATCAGACCACCAGTCCGCGCGAATGTTTGAAAGCTGTACATTCAGGGCGCCATAGCTGTGTACCGTCAGAATCATTACCCAAATTTTCGCGCGGGATCGGGTGCTGGAACTGATATCTTGCATGTGCGTTTTTTTTCTCATTGAAGTACGAAGTTACCACCGTTTGGTGGTCTCTCGTATTTTAAGCAGGTAATAACTAAAAATTCAAATGAATAGCTGTCGCACTTCGGGAGTATTCTGATGTCAAGCAATTGTACAAGTTCATGCTACCCTAAATAATAAAACATTAGAAGTAGTTCATATATTTAGAGAAAAACTAGTAAGTATCCTACACGTTTTGAGTGCTACAGGACGAGGTCATAGGTTGCAAATATCTCCACCGTCACAATGCCTTGAAACTAAGAACGTTGAGAATCAGAGGCGCCTTGTTATGAAAATGAAAAAAAAAAAGCAAGAATACAGTTACTGACAGATGCAGACTCACTGAAGATTGCTCTTACACACCGCTGGAACTTGTCTTTGCGACATGAAACTTCGTCTCTCCTCAGAAAAATCAGTTAATTTGTAATGAATACATTGTAATATGCAGTCACTGAACACAGAAAGTGTCTGTATGATACCGCCTTTTAAAGTAGTGATCGGTTTGTAAGCCTGTATAAAGTAACTTGCTTCATGGGAGTGAGCTGTGATACTGCATCATTAGGCCTTTACACTGAGGTGAAAAAAGTCGGAGAACAGCTTCTAATACCATGTTTGACTTCGTTTTGCCCTGTGTAATGCAGCAACTCGACGTGGCATGGATTCAAGAAGCCGTTGGAAGCCCCTTGCAGAAATGTTGAGCCATGCTGCCTCTGTACCGTCCATAAAAGCTGAAGTGTTATCGGTGCAAGATTTGGTCCAAGAAGACCCCCTCGAGCATGTCCCATGAATATCCGTGGCTAAATCATTCGCTCGAATTGTCAAGAACGTTCTTCTGACCAATATCGAACCATTGTGGTTTTGTTTGGGAAGATGAAGTCCATGAATGGGTGCAAATTTCTCAAAGTAGCCGAACGTAATCAGGGATCGGTTCCAGTCCATTCGGTATAAACACAGCCCACACCAGTATTGAACCACCACCAGCTTGCACAGTGCCTTGTCGACAACTTGGATCCATGGCTGCGTGGTGTGAGGTCCACACTCGAACCGTATCGTCAGCTCTTACAACTGAAATAGAGACTCATCTGACGTAGCCACGGTTTTCCAGTCGTATAGGTTACAACCGATATGGTCACGAGCCCAGGCGATATGCTGTTGGCAAAGGGACTCAGGTCGGTCGTCTACTGCCATAGCCCATTAACTCTAGATTTCTCCGCACTGTCCTAACGGATACATTCATCGTACGGTCCACACTAATTTCCGCAATTATTTCATGCAGTGTTGCATGTCTGTCAGCACTGACAATACGCAATCGCCGCTGCTCTACTTTATTACTATCTTTGGCCCGAAAAAATCATGTTCTTTGAGAATTTTTTTCTCGGGATGTGTTATAGATATCAATGTCAAACTTGGTCAAAATGTTCCTCTACAAACTGGAATTTTCGACCGGAAATGTCGACGAGCAAAGGCGGAAGTGCCTTCGGAACGAAACAAAATTTCGAAGTAGACCTCCACGCGCGGTATGTCACAGGTTAGCCGGCTCGTCTGAAATCACAATTGTTGACGTTAGCGAAGTATATAAGATTCTTTAGGAGTTGTACCTAGCTTAAGTCGTTTGCACCGTAGTAAACAAAACAGCGGTCATTTGAAAAAAAAAAAGGGTCTTTTCATCGATTTTTCGACTTCGTCGGCCAAGTAAAAACATTTATAGTTGATGGATTGGAATAAAAGTGGTACAATTCCTAGACAATTTAGTTAGCTTCGCCGGAAACAAAGAATGATGCCAATCGGCTCAGTAGATTTGAAGTTACCATACCGCGCCTTAAAAAAGTCATTTCGAGAAATATGCGTTTGAAGTTTTGACTACATATCAATGCAATATTATGCAACTTACGTTCAATCTGCTACTCCTGGTCCATAAAGTAGTCCTTCGTCTTCCTCATAGAGGGCGTTCTGCTCGATCTGGGCCATCCTGCGCTGCTCCAGAGCCGCTCGTACGGCCGGTGACAAGTGGTTTTCGGCCGCTTGAATCCGGTGGTCATCCGAAAGCTTGGCAAACTGCGCCGAATAGAGTCCCAAGGTGACGTCCATCGTTGTCATGGTCTTCAGAATTGCTAATATTCATCGTTGAAGCTGCTCACTACCAGGAAAGTCGCAGTCTCCACAGTCTTCGCACCAGAATGCAAATGCTTGGGGGCTAACTTCCAAACACACGCGTTGAAGCTTTCATTTGGTGTGTTTCCTCCCCAGCACCGGTACAATAACTCGTCCTTCGGGAAAAAAAAACCAGTGCGTGAAAAAGGCCGATTTCAGGCAGGTGCATTTTGTTTGTTCAACTGCGAATAACAAACATTTCCGTTCCGTATTCGGAAAAACCGTTTCAGGGGTGGATTCTAAACACTTTTATGGATCCAAAAATGCAATTTAAAAAAATCGATTTTTTGAACCATAAGATAGTAAACCTCCCCCTAAGTGAAGGCTGTCGGACACTGCGTTGTCTATGGTGAGAGGTATGCTGTCCCCAAAATCGTCTGTCGTCCGAAAGTGTTACGAGGAGTGAATGAAATGACAGTTCATTGAAACTCGTCGTTAATTAATGCGACACCTGTTTTTCTACAATCAGAGCGAGAACGCAGAGGAATACATTTCGCGCTGATCATTTTTAATAATACATGACATAAGAATATAACGATCGAAGTTGTCACACTCGTGAAAGTAAAAGCAGCGGCAGAATAGTAGTGTCCCTAGTAGCCGAGTGAAGAGGGGTGGGGGGACAGGCTTTGCGCATGCGCAAGGCGAGGTGTTGGTGTTGGCTACAGAATCTTGTCCAGTTCATTATTCGCTTTTGCGTGTTTGATGAAGGAAAACAGCGAATACCAGCGACTTTGAAAGAGAGCTTAGTGGCAAGTGTGTGGGTCCATTAACGGAAGCACAAAAACGAAAGTACGACGCTGGTGATGGATAGGTTTCGTGAATGGTTCGGTAAGGAGCCACTAAATCGCCAAACTTCGATCACGTGGGAGAAGAACGCCTTTAACATCGGATGTGTTCACGCCCTCGTAGGTTACAGGTTGAAGAAACTTGGTTTGTGGACCACGTGCGTTCAGAAAGCAGGCATAAGATCAGATCGCCACAGACTGGCTTTGCGACTAGAATGTCGCAATATCAGATATGTTCGCAATTTATACGATAGAGGTAACTCGCGTGATAACATATGGCGCGAGTTTGCGGGGTCAGTATTCTCATTTGTCCGCTCATGCGACCAGCTGTGCCAATTTTTGCTGTCGGATTCCGTTTAACCGTGATATATGTAACGTGGCGGTTGTAACCTACACTCGCGCTTGATGGAACTGGTTTCCTTCCTACTGCGTCGTTTTCGACTGCTTCCTAAGCGGTTCAAGGTTAGTACACCGTTAAAGCCAGACTAAGATCGCAAATTTAATCTGTCCCCTTCGTGAAGTCTGGCCCACTTCCAGTCAAATCTGCCGTGCAGAGAGTTTTTCCGACGATGTGCTTCGATGCGAGAGCCTTGTCGCACAATATCCCTGTTTGTTGGAGGAAGAATGTAGGGTCTGCCAAGTAAGTCGATAGGAAGGAATTCTTGTTATTCAAATAAGGTACCATTCCATGCAGCACATTATTCTCAGTAGTACATCATCTCATTAACGCCAAAGGTGGATATACCAGCTATTATGTCGGTGGGCATAATAATATGGCTGATAAGTATACGAGGTGTGGCTAGAAAAAACCGGACTAGTACTGGTGAAACAATAAAACGAATGCAATAAGGCTGAAAGTCGCGTGGCCTGTCACGTGACTCTCGCTCCGCCTACTGCTAGAGTTTCATCTGCCTCCTGCACTCAGTCTGCCCGTGGCGTCTGTTTTAAGTAGTTGACGTTTTGTCTGTGCGTCGGAAAATGTTGAGTGTACAGAAAGAACAGCGTGTTAACATCAAATTTTGTTTCAAACTAGGAAAATCTGCAAGTGAAACGTTTGTAATGTTACAAGTGTACGGCGATGATCGTTTATCGCGAACACAAGTGTTTGAGTGGTTTAAACGATTTAAAGATGGCCGCGAAGACACCAGTGATGACACTCGCACTGGCAGACCATTGTCAGCAAAAACTGACATCAAAGGGATTGTGCACATTGATTGGGTACCAGAGGGACAAACAGTGAATCAGCATTACTACATTAGCGTCCTGGCTACCCTACGTGAGCGAGTACGGAGAAAACGGAACGATTTGTGGAGAAAAAAATCATGGATCCTTCACCAAGACAATGCCCCAGCTCACAGTGCGTTGTCAGTGAAGACGTTTTTGGCAAAACACAACATTCCCATCTTAGATCATCCACCCTACTCACCTGATTTGGCCCCCTGTGACTTTTTTCTTTTCCCTAAAGTCAAGTCAGCTTTGAAAGGAACTAGATTTGAGACTGTTGAAGCAGTAAAAGAAAAAGCGACGGAAGTAATGTATGGACTTACCGAAAGTGATCTGCAGCATTGCTATGAACAGTGGAAAATTCGTATGGAGCGGTGTAGAGACCGAGGAGGAGAGTACATTGAAGGAGATAACATGAAATTGTAAATAATTGTAAATAAATGTTTTTTCCAGCATCAGTCCGGTTTTTTTCTAGCCGCACCTCGTATACTGGAGAACTCTCACATGAAAACTATGCACTCAGTGAATCTGCATGTCTGTTATCGTGCCTTATGCAGAGATCTATGAATCTCCATGTCCTCAAGGACGTCTAGTGAAGATACATTTCGAATGACCTGCTCCACACTTTTTCGCAATTCCTCGTTAAGTCTTGTACCGATGTTGAGCTAGACTATACTTGATTATTCCTCGTGATGAGCTGTACGGCGTGATAAGGCCATGTCAGTGTGGCTGTAGGTGTTACTCAACAGCGCCCAATTTCAGAAGCGTCTAAATAAAAAAAATTCACGCATATGAATAGCAAAGTTGTGCTGGAGCTCCGTGCTGCTGTAACCACACATGACCCACGATTCCGTCTTTTTCGAGCTGAACTGTTAACGACGTTTGCAACATGTCCCAATAATCATTTCCTTTCACGTACCTTTCAAATAACGTGGTCCGAACAGAATATCGCGATGACATCCTGGCCCATATCGTAACGTAAGGCGGGTTCATTTGCAATTCTTGCACTCGCAAACATTGGTATGAATCATATCAATTTTTTAAATCTTTTGAGAGTTCCATACATAGGTTTGTAGGAACGTAACCCTTAAGCCTGTAGGGTCACTTCGTTGTTTGTCTCTGTTGTCTGTCCTCCTGTTAAAAAGCCATTTCCTCGGGACTTAACGAGATAAAATGCATGTCACATACTAAAGTCTACCGTCCCCTGATGGTGTAAAAATTTTGAAGCTTCTAAGTTAATGCAATCAAAATATACGGCCATTTATGTCACCTCACTCAGCAAACCTCTTCAACTTTGTAGTCTTGTCGCCCTCAGTCGCGTGTAATATTACGGTATGTACATCATCCACGGTACCTTTACGTAGAACTTAAAATACTGCTGCGCCATAGAAAAGCCAGTCACCAGAACTGTTTATAACCTATATGTACATTCCAGAATGAGATTTTCACTCTGCAGCGGAGTGTGCGCTGATATGAAACTTCCTGGCAGATTAAAACTGTGTGCCGGACCGAGAATCGAACTCGGGACCTTTGCCTTTCGCGGGCAAGTGCTCTACCATCTGAGCTCAGATGGCGAAATGCGTATGACACGAAAATTGTTTCATTCAGTTGTCCAAAGTACAGTAAAAATTATCAACATACCGTAATATATCACTCAACAAAACCTACAGAGTATTTACCGTTGATCTAGAATCATGAAATTAGGCAAGAAGTAAGGTTCCACAGTACAAGCAAAGGAAATGACCCCAAAATTGTTAATTTCTAAGTATATCACACGAAAAATAATTTATGGTCATTCTCAACAGTATTGGAATTCCCGGCACCGATATCTTTTCAGTACCCAAACAGGTAAAACTCGTACAGATGGTCGATTCCCAGGATGGATAAACTGTGTGTATGGATAATTAAGTTCGGAAGGAAACTACGGTGCGCGAGTCCTACTCGTATTTACACGGATGCGTTGTTGACTGCGATACTTGAAGTTCAGCTGCTCTTTTGCGAATCAGTACTAATAAAACAACTGTTCATTTCCCCTTTTTCATGTCAACAGGGGTCCGGGGACGTACCGGACTCTGTCTGAATAGTGATTTGTTATCAACTAAAAAGTGCTCTCCCTGTTCTAACAGAAGATTTTTAAACATCAGAAGTGTCCCATATGTAATAAGGTGCTGACTGCGTATATGTGCTCTAAATGCAAAAAAAAGCTAATTGGCCGACGCGAAATGAGTAAAATGTATTTGAGCGCTGCTTGAAGCGACTATGCATAGGGCACTATATGTAGCCACGGCTGTTGCAATGCTTTGCCATTTGTTAGTGGTTGCGCAAGTGAATGGCGAGCTCAATAAGAGTCCATCTCGAACTGCGAGAGGTGAAAGGCACTGTCGGACGATGCGGTGCGGCCTCTTCGGTAGTGAACGTGTCGCCACTTAACCGTACGGTGAAGGGTGGTAGGAAAACTCAGGCCGCCTTCAAACAGGCCCTTCACAGACTCTGTATTGTCATCAGACGGTAGCAGGCAGCTAGCGATGCTGGTGCGGATCGAGAGTACGGTTCTGTGGACGCCACAGACTTTAGTGTCTCATCATCATCATCATCATCGTCATCATCATCATCATCATAAAAATTAAATCATGGCCGAATGCGCCACTGAAAAGACGCACGCGGGAAACGAGTACAAAGTCACAAGAACGTTGGCAGGTAAGTGTACCCTGTTAAACGACTTGAGGGTCAGTGCTGCCATTATGCCTCCCCACAACATTACACCTGAACCACCAAAACGATTATGTCCGTCGATGTTCCTGGATCTACTACGTGTACCAGCTCTTACCATATGAGAGTACGTCTAACACAGTCGAACATGATCGGCTTGGTGGTGCAGGCCTTGGTGGGGAGGCATAATGTTCAAATGGCTCTGAGCACTATGGGACTCAACTGCTGTGGTCATCAGTCCCCTAGAACTTAGAACTACTTAAACCTAACTAACCTAAGGACATTACACACATCCATGCCCGAGGCAGGATTCGAACCTGCGACCGTAGCAGTCGCACGGTTCCGGACTGCGCGCCTAGAACCGCGAGACCACCGCTGCCGGCAGGCATAATGTTGCTTGTGCGTACTGGCCACCAAATGAACAAGATACACTCACTGGTCAATGTGACTGTGACACTGGACTTTCTCACGTGCCTTTTTTTCAGGGGTGCATTCTGTACTGACTTAATGTCGATGGACGATAATGCGCGGCCGCATCAAACAGCGTAGGTGGAAGACCTCTTGGAACGAGAACTTATTCGGCGAATGGACTGGCCTGCTCGTTCCCCCGACTTAAAATCCCAACCAACACGTCCACAAGCAACGGCAGTTACAAACCGCGCTTGAGGAGAAATGAAACTCTCTCTACAATAACGCCTTACCAACCCTATGGTAAACATGGGAGAACGTTGCAGAGCAAGCATTGCCGTCCATGGTGTCCTCACATCCTATGAACAGCCATGTCCCGCTTTTTGTAATGTTAATGGGGCCATCATGAATTGCGATGCCTTCAGTATAATTCTTGTCTTCGAATGAAACTGTCTGCCGGCCGGAGCAGCCGAGTGGTTCTAGGCGTTACAGTCTGGAACCGCGCGACCGCTACGGTCGCAGGTTCGAATCCTGCCTCGGGCATGGATGTGTGTGATGTTAGTTAGGTTTAAGTAGTTCTAAGCTCAAGGGGACTGATGACCTCAGAAGTTAAATCCCATAGTGCTCAGAGCCATTTGAACCATTTTGAAACTGTCTTCTTTGTTCGTCTCATTGCGCATTTCTTTCAGTTACCTTCTGTACTATATTGTAACAATTCTTTCTATAAAGTTTCATCGAGCTATTCGCAGTGGCACGTCATGCGAAAGTTACTTTCGGCCTTAAGTTTTGCATCTTAGTGTATATGTAAAATCGAGGCATACAGTATTAAGGGCGTAGACCAGGGTGACACTCTTTTCAATAAAATAACAGTCAAATTACAAAACTAACTGTACACCTTAACTCCGCACTGGTCGCGCTCTGAAAAGAAACGTAAGTGGTGGCATGGTCGACGTATGTAAGCCATTTTCTCAACTAAAAAATTAGGCCACCGAATTATCAAAATGTTTTCGTTGAAGGTTTGATGTGTTGCCCATGAAATGTTCATTAAAAACTGTCAACAAAAAGTCAACATATTACATCGTATTTGAAAAAGAAACAAAATTTTAATAAGAAGCCACAATTTTAACTAAGGTGACGTCATTGGCTTTGACGTAGTTTGAAGAAATACATACTCGTATAAATACGAATGTTGGAACAGACGATTTTGGAATAATAGGGCCAAATGTATTTATTACACACATTGCTCTTTTTTTTTTTTTTCGCAAACGTAGCAGCGACCCACAGAACTCATCTGTGTCATTCCCAAAGTTCATGGCTGACTTTCCACCACAGGAAGGGCAAGAAAGTCTTATATTTTGGACAGACTTCATGGCAACATTGCTTTTTCTAATCTTCGGTGAGCTAGAGGTTTCAGGCAAGACAGACATGTTAATACACTCCTGGAAATTGAAAAAAGAACACATTGACACCGGTGTGTCAGACCCACCATACTTGCTCCGGACACTGCGAGAGGGCTGTACAAGCAATGATCACACGCACGGCATAGCGGACACACCAGGAACCGCGGTGTTGGCCGTCGAATGGCACTAGCTGCGCAGCATTTGTGCACCGCCGCCGTCAGTGTCAGCCAGTTTGCCGTGGCATACGGAGCTCCATCGCAGTCTTTAACACTGGTAGCATGCCGCGATAGCGTGGACGTGAACCGTATGTGCAGTTGACGGACTTTGAGCGAGGGCGTATAGTGGGCATGCGGGAGGCCGGGTGGACGTACCGCCGAATTGCTCAACACGTGGGGCGTGAGGTCTCCACAGTACATCGATGTTGTCGCCAGTGGTCGGCGGAAGGTGCACGTGCCCGTCGACCTGGGACCGGACCGCAGCGACGCACGGATGCACGCCAAGACCGTAGGATCCTACGCAGTACCGTAGGGGACCGCACCGCCACTTCCCAGCAAATTAGGGACACTGTTGCTCCTGGGCTATCGGCGAGGACCATTCGCAACCGTCTCCATGAAGCTGGGCTACGGTCCCGCACACCGTTAGGCCGTCTTCCGCTCACGCCCCAACATCGTGCAGCCCGCCTCCAGTGGTGTCGCGACAGGCGTGAATGGAGGGACGAATGGAGACGTGTCGTCTTCAGCGATGAGAGTCGCTTCTGCCTTGGTGCCAATGATGGTCGTATGCGTGTTTGGCGCCGTGCAGGTGAGCGCCACAATCAGGACTGCATACGACCGAGGCACACAGGGCCAACACCCGGCATCATGGTGTGGGGAGCGATCTCCTACACTGGCCGTACACAACTGGTGATCGTCGAGGGGACACTAATAGTGCATGGTACATCCAAACCGTCATCGAACCCATCGTTCTACCATTCCTAGACCGGCAAGGGAAATTGCTGTTCCAACAGGACAATGCACGTCCGCATGTATCCCGTGCCACCCAACGTGCTCTAGAAGGTGTAAGTCAACTACCCTGGCCAGCAAGATCTCCGGATCTGTCCCCCATTGAGCATGTTTGGGACTGGATGAAGCGTCGTCTCACGCGGTCTGCACGTCCTGCACGAACGCTGGTCCAACTGAGGCGCCAGGTGGAAATGGCATGGCAAGCCGTTCCACAGGACTACATCCAGCATCTCTACGATCGTCTCCATGGGAGAATAGCAGCCTGCATTGCTGCGAAAGGGTGATATACACTGTACTAGTGCCGACATTGTGCATGCTCTGTTGCCTGTGTCTATGTGCCTGTGGTTCTGTCAGTGTGATCATGTGATGTATCTGACCCCAGGAATGTGTCAATAAAGTTTCCCCTTCCTGGGACAATGGATTCACGGTGTTCTTATTTCAATTTCCAGGAGTGTAAGAAAATTTCGACGTCGATCAGCAATGCAATTTTGGTTCGCTGTAGAAATGTAAAGCGCATTGAGGGCGCTAAGGTTCAGCAAATCATAACGCACAGTGAGAGGCCATCTTCTTGAATTTCTGTATGCAACATACAACATGCACACATCTTACCAACTTGATTTACACCATTCTTTCTACGGTTCTAGTAATCTGTTATATCCGGTTCCTGTGGAGATCATGTACCGGCCTCCCTCTCGTTAAGAATCAGACAGATGGTCCTGCTCTTCCAGAACATATTTTTCGTTCTAACTTCAGCCACGCTAGAATTAGTTCCTTGCCTCTGATCCATAATCAATAATAAATGTATTCAAACGTATTCCAACAAAGTGTAAAAATGTACTAACGAAAAAACTATTTCGAAAATACTTATGTAATAGGTCCCACGGATTATAATGGTAGATGGCAGACTTTGACGAGCCCCTGTAACACAACCACATGTAACCGGCGCTCGCAGGGAGAGTCCATAACAATCCATCTTAAAGTACAGAGGGGCTCTAACTATTGTCACGACACAACTTTTTTTAAAATTTTCACATGTGGATCGTATATGTAATCCACGCGACCAGTGCTCGGTTAAGACTACAATACGTGAATTTGCATCCAGAGGACACTACATGACATGGACGAAAGGCCTGCGTGGAGTGCAAGGGCAGTTGGTGGGGGGCTCTGAACGCCACAATTTTTAACCTGCAACAAAATTTCAAAAACGTGGAACGTAGGAACATTTTTAAAGAATGATTTTTAATAAAATGACGGCACTCTGAAATAAGTCGCTTTCTTCGCTTTTAAAAAGTCGTGAAAACGTGCCCCAAAAATAGAAACTAAAATATCGCAAAAATACTACGTACTACAGTTGAAGAAAATCAGATTCAAAAGTTACAAAAAGGTATAGTGTACCTGCATGTATATTTCATGAATTCCAGCTCTGGCCAACTTGAAAAATGTTATTTTGAAAAACCAATCGTTTAAAGTTCAAAGTTGTTTTTCAATATTCAAACCTTTAATCCACAATGCCAGCACCGTACATCACAGTACACTTTCATTTCGTCGAAAATAAATAGAATAGCTGGCACGCGTACGAATGTAAGCGTTTTCTCCACAATTGTGATCACTTATCAAACCTTTTCCATCCATATTTATATGTTTGTCATTTTCAAGCAGTTACGTTTTGCTTCGTATGAGACACAAGCGAAATGACAAGTTAGGCAGACTAGAGACAACCCCCATGCCTTCAGACCGTTTACCGTCAACGAATTGTTACGAAGGGAAATCTTGTCGAGAATAGTATTTCAGTTGATACTAAAGTCTCCTGTGATACTGCCCGAAACTAATAGGAAGTGTCCCGTCCATAACTATTACTGTACTATATCGGTTGCATACGGACGCTCGGATGCACATTTCATGAATACGAATCTCAAAGAAAATACCCTAAGAAGCATTTTAAACAAAAAATATAAGGCTCAAAAATTTCTGCCCTGGTCTACCCCCTTCACAGGACATGGATGCACAGTATCTCGTTAAAAATTCCGGTGTAAAAGAGTATCATGGACTAGTGCATTGTTTCGTTACGTAGGCTGCCTTAGCAAAATAAGCCGTGACCTTAGGTGGCGTTAATGCAGACGTGCTATCGAATGTGCACTGAAGCGCCAAAGAAACCTGTATAGGCATGATTAATTCAAATACAGAGATATGTAAACAGGCAGAATACGGCGTTGCGGTCCGCAACGCGTATATAAAACAAGTGTCTGGCGCTGTTGTTAGATCGTTTATTGCCGTTACAATGGCAAGTTATCAAGATTTAAGTGAATTGGAACGTGGAGTTTTAGTCGTCCCACGAGCGATGGGACACAGTATCTCCGAGGTAGCGATGAAGTGGCGATTTTCCCGTACGACCATTCCACGAGTGTACCGTGAATATCAGGAATCCGGTAAAACATCAAATCTCCGACATCACTGCGGCTGGAAAAAGATCCTGCAAGAACGGGACGAACGACGGCTGAAGAGAATCGTTCAAGATGATAGAAGTGCAACCCTTCCGCTAATTGCCGCAGATTTCCGTGCTGGGCCATCTAAAAGTGTCATCATGCGAACCATTCAACGAAACGGCACCGATATGGGCTTTCGGAGCCGGAGGTCCACTCGTGTACCCTCGCTGACTGCACGACACAAAGCTTTACGCGTCGCCTGGGCCCGTCAACACCGACATTGGACTGTTAATGACTGGAAACATGTTGCCTGGTCGGACGAGTCTCGTTTCAAGTTGTATCGAGCGGAAGGACGTGTACGGGTGTGGAGACAACCTCATGAATCCACGGACCCTGAATGTCAGCAGGGGACTGTTACTGTAATTCTGTGGGGCGTGTACAGTTGGAGTGACATGGGACTCCTGTTAAGTATAGATACGACTCTGATAGGTGACACGTACTTAAGCATTCTGTCTGATCACGTGCATCCATTCGTGTGTGTGTGTGTGTGTGTGTGTGTGTGTGTGTGTGTGTGTGTGTGTGTGTGTGTGTGTGTGTGTGTGTGTGTGTGTGTGAAATCTTATGGGACTTAACTGCTAAGGTCATCAGTCCCAAAGTTTACACACTACTTAACTTAAATTATCCTAAGGGCAAACACACACACACACACACACCCATGCCCGAGGGAGGACTCGAACCTCCGCCGAGACCAGCCGCACAGTCCATGACTGCAGCGCCTGAGACCGCTCGGCTAATCCCGCGCGGCTGCATCCATTCATGTTCATTGTGTATTCCGACGGACTTGGGCAATTCCAGCAGGACAATGCGACACCCCACACGTCCAGAATTGGTACAGAGTAGCTATAGAACACTATTGTGAGTATAAACACTTCCGCTGACCACCAAACTCCCCAAACATGAACATTATTGAACATATCTGGGATGCATTGCAACGTGCTGTTCAGAAGAGATTTCCACCGCCTCGTGCTCTTACGGATTTATAGGCAGTCCTGCAGGATTCATCATGTCAATTCCCTCCAGCACTACTTCAGATATTCGTCGAGTCCACGCCACGTAGTGTTGCGGCACTTCAGCGTGCTCGCGGGAGCCCTACACTATATTAGACAGGTGTGCCAGTTTCTTTGGCTTTTCAGTGAGTACCTAAAAGTTTTAGTGTTATGATGACAGCCATTTTATCGGAAAGTAAATTAATTTTTTGTCATTTATCGAGGAAGTAAATCAGCAGAAGAAACTGGGTTTTCCTCTGGCGGTATGTCATCATACTGTTGCTTTCGAAGTGGAGAATTGGTCTTCTCACGGTAAAATCATCAGTCGGATTGCCCACGAGATTGCGTATCTTGGTTCTTTCGCCGAATGTAGTGACTTCGCTATGGTTTCGCGCTTCATCAAATATCTGCTGCAGGCTTACGCAATTAGCCGGTGTGGAGCTGGTGGCGGCGTTGCGTCGTAGAGGGCACTGACATTCGGGCAGGATCTCCCGCGGGATGTGGGACAGCCTCCACTGCCCTCAAATCCCCGGGACCGGTTCTCAGCGGCCCAAACACTCACACATTCCTAGCGCTCATTCATTTTACGGTCCCTACCGTGCCCAAGGCACATTAAACACCGTATCACCAACACAGAATCTTTCTAGCCGAACGACTACTGTCGACGTTTAACATGCGGTCCTAAATACAAGTTATTTTATCCCTGCGCCCACATCTGTTAGAGCTGTGGACTTTCACACCTCCATCAGTGGCCTGGTCTGGCGTAATATCACGGAAGGAATTCAGAGGAATGCTGTTGGGGTCATGTACGAGCTGCATTAGTTGGTGTGAGGGTGCTGCGAACTGCTCGAGGGATAGGAATCGTAGAACGAAAGACCATTTCCACCACGTGACTTGCTACTAGGTAAATTTTGCGTCTTACGGTAAATACTCTGTTCGAACAGGCCTCGAAAGGCCCAACGGTACCGACCGACCGCCGTGTCATCCTCAACTGATACGCATCACTGAATGCGAATATGGAGGAGCATGTGGTCAGCACACTGCTTCCGTGCCGTTGTCAGTTTTCGTGGCCAGAGCCGCTATTTCTCATTCAAGTAGCTCTTCAGTTTGCCTCACAAGGGCTGAGTGCACTCCGCTTGCCAACAGCGCTCGATATAGTCAGACGGTTACCTATCCAAATTCTAACAAAATTCGACAGCGCTTAACTACGGTGATGTGACACAAAGCGGTATTACCACTGCGACAAGGCCGTTGGCCACGATGAATACTCGTCTACAGTGGCTATCGACCCACATTGGTACGAAGAAAGATTCGATCCATTAAACCTGGAGTGACGAGTAAGAAATGTTCACCATATACTGAACATTGACTTGATGCAGTGTTCGGGATGGATATGAGCTTTATACCCACGAACTATTCGTGTGTACGGTGTGTTAGTTGTTAAACAGCTTAAAAAGTTTTGCATCAGCCTCGTCATTTGTATAGCTTTCTTTCAGTTTGTCAGGTCACTCGTTCTTAAGAGGAGCGGTTTCCAGCGGTGGGATCGACTTTTTGAAACAATCTAGAGAAAATTGTTACATATCCGTAACTGGTCACAAAATGTAGGGAAGAAACTCCCATGGTATTATTTGCTACGAATCCATGTAGCCTCCACAGAAGTGGAGGTGATCATCACATATGTTTTATTCGCTTGAATTTTCATAATCGGTTTTGAAGATTCGAGGAACAATTCGTAGCAACATTTTGTGGGGTTGTATTAATGCAGATATAAAATACGCAGGGTTTAGCGCTACCGACGTGAGTCCGATCCGCAACGAGAAAAGTAGGACAACGTTCTCGAATGTGGCACTCGAATGCGCCACCTCGGTTTTCGAGAACAGGAAGTGATTGAGAACTATAGATCTTATAATTAAAATTTCCTCGATACAGTTGCTTCTCACCTCCATATCTGCGAAAATGATGGGATCTGAAGAAATAAATTAAAATTTGTGCTACGGCCGGTACTTGAGCCCGGGTCTCCTTGCTTAGAACTATTCGATCCTCGGACTGCGCATGACATGGCATTCGAAGGTTATTTTACTGAATGTGACGACTTTGCTAGTTTCGCGATGCAAATTCGGACCATAATGACTGAATAAGAAATTGTCGTGCGATGGTGACGAACTTCATAATTTTCAGTTCCCTCATTTTTACACTATTGTGTAAAAATTCTGCTGTGTGCTGTTTTATTTTTCCTCTCAGTAAGACAAGAAGTCGCTCTTTTACGCTGACTACAGACTGATAGAGCTTTGAAAATATGTAACTTGAGAATATGACTAAACAACGGAGCGTATGTTTCATAAATCAGTGACATTTCTTTTGCTGAATTGAAAGGGAAGCATAGACTTAGCGGTTCACTGATCTTGTTGGTATTTCGTACGGTTGTACGTACATTAATAAAATAATTACTGCTCATCTAGTATGAAGGCTCCTTGACAAATTGAGGTTCGAAGTTTTACGAGTGTTGAATAGCACGATAGCATCAGCTGTGTAGTAATGGAGTTAGCGAAACCGGCTAAGGTGGTAGATTAGAAGCGGCCTGTACTACAGAGTTTTGTCTCCGCCGCCCCCCCCCCCCCCCCCAGTCATCCATCTACCACTTTTATCTCTACGGTGAATCGTGTTTCCTCGGAAACGAACAATAATAGCAATAATCGTAGTGTTACATCCGTGACGAGATGCAATCGACATTTAGTAAGGAATTTTCACGAAATGAACATTCATTTATGGATACATTCATGCGTGTATCGCAAATGCAGCGTACATTAGACAAAATGGATAAAAGTTTGGTTTGACTTCACTGCGATGCAAGCATTAATGTATCAATAAATAAGGGTTAATTTCACCACGATTTCTTATACTATACGTAGATTACATCTCGCAATGGATGTAACCCTATTATTGTTATTATTCCTTTCTAAAGAATAATGATTCGTTGTAGCGGCACAAATGTGTGGTGAAATATTAGAAAAGAAACTCGAATCCATTACGGAAAGATTATGTCACAGTTGCCGTCGTGCTTTAAAGCTAGCCACATTGGCTGTCCGAGAGTTTGTTCCCGATAAATGTCGGTGTTCTGGCTGTTATAACCACAACGTAGCAGCGACGAGTTGCGCAGCAGAGAGAAAAGTTGGGGCCAACTGGCCAGCGACCTGTGAAAGCCGATGAACCACCTTGCGTAACACTTCTCTTGGCAGGTGAAGCAGACGCGGTTGGAATACAATTCGCTATGGCACACGCGGCCCATCCTCCATCTAGCTCGCTCACGGAAAGGGTGTGCTCGGTCTCGACGGAAGCTTCGTGGCTTCAGGAGGAAGCTGTTAATGTTCTCAGGGCAAACATGAAATGGAATTGTAGTATTGAGTTTTTGCTAAACAATTTCTTCTAAAACCCCTTTCACACGAGCGACTTTACTTCAGCCTACCACTCGTAGCGAGCGAGTCAATTTAAACGCCCCTATCCTGATGCAAGCAGACAGTTACCAATGGTCCCTTATGATACAGCAGGTGCAACATATGCCCAGATTGCGTCCCTGAATGATAGAGTTAACGTGATTTACAGATAAATGAGGTACACGGCATTCCTATCAGTAGATTAATGGTTAATTTGATAAATGTTAATTGGAAGTTTTTTTATTTCACCTTAGAAGACTTAAAAATAAATTGTTAATAGTGTACAGAAACTAGCCACAAACTGGTTTTAAGTTACTTTATTCAAAAAGTACCATCACCAGTTTCGAATTTTTTACAGTTTGTCATCAAATGGTTTTTTCATGCATTCATCAATACAGATTATATATTAATTTCTTTGTTTTTGTATACTATAAATCAAAACATGTGGTGCACATTGCAAATTAATTTTGTGGACGAACAAAAGTGGTTTACAATGCAGTGCAATGTTTGTGACTGAAAATACAAACGTTCTTGAGAATGTGTTTCATTGCAAGAAAACTGCTAACACAAATGTGCCAGACGGATATTTCACATAAGTTGGTTCCAACACAAAACCATTTTGGTTACATGTTTTTAGTTGGTAAATTATTGTTTATCCAACTCACAGGAAACCAATGTATAATATGTATTGATGAAAGCATGAAAAAAAACTGTCTGATCATGAACTGTAAAAAATTCAAAACTGGTGACAATACTTTTCTGAATAAAGTAACCCAAAACCAATTTGTGGCTGGTTGCCGTACACAATCAACAATTTATTTTATATAGTGGCCACGGTCTCAAACCATGTTATATATGACAAAGTTTCCGAGACTTCAAATATTCTCAATAACCTAAGCAGAATGTATTTTCAAACATACGTATAAATTCTGGATTGTTCATAAGTACCTGCAGGGTTTCATAAGATGGATGTGTGAAAATAGGAAATACACGTGTGTGCAATTCACTGGAGTTTGACACAAACCGCCTAGGAAGGCAGGACAGCAGCTCACGTTTGGAAATCTGTTTGTCTTTTCTACATGTTGTGACACCTCTCCCCTCCATTGCAACTACACCACAGCAAGTATTCTGAATCGAAACTTCGAAAAAATTCTGTGTCTGTTGGGATGAGTTGCATTTCCCTCTGTTATGTAGTTTTTGCGCAGTCATTGTCTGAAACCACAAAGATGCTTATGAATTACCTTCTACTGGACTTGCAAAATATTTGTCTTTAGTTTTTTTTGTGCATGATTTAACTGCTTCAGAGTTCTTACTGCAAACTGGCGCAGCTTAGTAGGAATATGTACTTCAGTTCTCATCATCACTTGAAAATGAATCAAATACATAAATCATTACTGCCTTCTCTTCCTCCTCATTGTTCTTATCTGTTTCATAGAGTTGGTACTATACTGCAATTTTTAATGTAAATCACATATTTTTACCGAAACAATGCAATGTACAAAAACTTTCTTTCAGAATACTGCCTCGAGTATTTTTCTTTTAAACTATGTTACAGGACTTCATCTTGGAACACTATAGTGAAGATGGTTGTCAATATGAAGATGCCATTGCAGAATTTATGGACATTCGACAGGTGTGTATGACTATTTGTTATAATATCTCTGACAAATTTACATTTATGTTACAATTTTGAATTTTTTCTTTTTTAATAAATATTTTAAGTTTGGAATAAAACGACTGTTATTTTCCCGCAGGCAATGCGGACACCTCTCCGTGACAGCTCTGGTGTAGCTCTTTTATTCCAGTATTACAATCAGCTGTACTTCGTGGAGAGGCGATTCTTCCCACCAGACAGAAGTCTGGGTATATACTTCGAATGGTATAGCTCCCCTTTTATATTGCAATGTAATATACTTGTATTTAGAGAAGTAAGCCTTATTTTACAAATTTCTGTTACATTAACTACTAAAAATAATAAAAGGTGCAGCCATTGTAAGCAAGAATGTTACATTATTGCCTTATAAACCACTAATGCCAATAGATGTGGATAAAAAGTGCTGTATATGAGGAGAGAAAAGGGTGGATGAATATCTGTCTGATAGCAATATAAAATAAACATTAAATTTGAGTGAAACTTCCTGGCAGATTAAAACTGTGTGCTCGACCGAGACTCGAACTCGGGACCTTTGCCTTTCGCGGGCAAGTGCTCTACCATCTGAGCTACCGAAGCACGACTCACGCCCGGTCTTCACAGCTTTACTTCTGCCAGTATCTCGTCTCCTACCTTCCAAACTTTACAGAAGTGCTGCAAGTTTTGCAGGAGAACTTCTGTAAAGTTTGGAAGGTAGGAGACGAGATACTGGCAGAAGTAAAGCTGTGAGGACCGGGCGTGAGTCGTGCTTCGGTAGCTCAGATGGTAGACCACTTGCCCGCGAAAGGCAAAGGTCCCGAGTTTGAGTCTCGGTCGGGCACACAGGTTTAATCTGCCAGGAAGTTTCATATTAGCGCACACTCCGCTGCAGAGTGAAAATCTCATTCTGGATTAAATTTGAGTCTTCAGAATCCAACGTTTCTGTCCTCATGCTAAACGGTGTAAGTATTAGACAGCCACAAAAACAAGAAATGGTATAAAATTTTTCATTCAGGTAGTGTACTTTGTATTATTTGTAACACAGATTAGAAAATACGCATAGCTACAATTTATATTTTATGTTGTGTTACATTTGTGGGGTCTGCAGAATGAAATATCATATCCCAGTTCTTGTTTACGTGGCTACATATCATTGAATGCCTTTACTGTAAAGTGAGTTGTTACCTTTAACTCATTCCATTACTAGTCTTTGATTCAGTATTTTATTAATATTCCTAAGCTAGAATGGCGTCACTAAAAACAGTGATCGATGCAATAATTATTTTTGTCCAATGAATAGTTGTTCGACTAGAATTTTTCCACATTATTATCTTTTTGAGAGCTACAGAAGACGGCCAGTGTTCAGTTTATTCTTTGAGTACTCTCCTCTGTTTTTAATGATTCAAACCACAGGAACATTTGCATTGGTTTACTCGCATGATAAACACTGTAAACTGTTGCACATTTGGGAACTTCCATAGCATCTTTTCAAAATATTAGAGTAGAGTTTTATCCTTGTAAATACTCACAATTATAGTTTCTAGTCAGACATTGCTGTGACATCAAACTGAACAATTTCAAGGCTAATTATGTTACACCTCAACTGTTGAGGCAGAATTCACATTTGGCACTCCCATTTGGAGAGCATGAATATTAACCTTCAGTCATTGGTGATACAATTTTTCTGAAGCTTATGTTTATATATTTTATATTAGACAAGCAGTTGTGGTTGATTGTGCAGTAAGTTAATTACATGAATTCTCTGTATAAACACACATATACTATAATTTAAATGTAACTTCTAATATGTTCACTTCAGGTACGATTCCTTGACGGGAGTGCCCAGCTGCCAGAGGACGGTGGCATTCGAGAAGGCATGTGTACTGTTCAACATTGGGGCTATATATACACAGATAGGTGCCAAGCAGGACAGGCTCACATCCAAAGGCTTAGACAGTGCCGTTGACAGCTTTTTGAGGGCAGCTGGCACATTCCGCTACATCCATGAGAATTTTACTAATGCTCCCAGCATGGATTTGGGTCCTGAAATGCTTGATATGTTGGTACAACTCATGCTGGTAAGTTGATATGTGTACTGTATGAACACTACCTTAGTCTATTTTCGGGACATATAAACTGAAGTATGAAGTTAAAAGAGGAAAATTGCTGACTGATTACCAACCAATAGTGACCGTAATATAATACTTAGAAATACAGTCGGGCAAATATGTTTAATCTTGAACTCCTAGAATTTACAGTATCTTTCCAAAAATATAAGATGATTCAATAGAAATTTTGTCATAGAAACAATTGCAAACAAGAACAACAGGAACAAAACAAAACAGAAATTATATAGCATATAGATCATATTTCATCAGTTGGGTGACAAATGACACAGTAACCAACAACCGTGAGAAATTGTACAAGAATTTTGAAGATTTCTTTGAACATTTGTCTACTTCTGTAGATGAATCGGAAATTTAGATGTTGAGGATGAAATTTCTGACATTCCAGAAGTAACACAAAGTAAGTTTTCAAAGTGAAGGGTGGATGTTGGGAACTGTCAAGCGGAAGACACAGTTATGGGTGCAGTGAAAATGAAATAGAGGGGGTCAGGGCACACAGCCAGTCAATGACACTGGGAGATCTGCAAGGGCAACATGATTGTATATTACTGATTGCTGTAATTTACGGAGAAGAGTAGAGGAAGACTTTATCGAGAAGTGGAAATGAAATAGCTGATGAGGAGACATTACATTTATCTGATTTCTGAATAGTAATTTGAGTCTTCCTGGCAGATGAAAACTGAGTCCCAGTCTGGAATACGGTTTTAATATGCCAGCAAGTTTCAAATCAATGCACATTCACACTCCAAAGTAAAAATTCCTCTTGTAAATATATTTTGAAGTATGCATGTAGAAATGCAGAAACGTGTGAACAGCTTATTTTTGTATTGCCTATTTAGTACTAAAATTGCAAGACTTCACAGTGTGGAGCTTTAGTTTTTATGTAGAAAACTGATGTACCAAAGAAAATCACGTAGTCTACTGAATATAATACAGTTCATTTTGCATTTAAGATAAGGAAATACCCTAATAGTACCTTATTTCTTTGCTGTTGTGCAATATACAAGGAAAGTATTCTTGCTGCTAATGGATCAGTGTGCACTTTGTGAATGCATTTATAGTATTGAAATATTTTGTAAAAATAATGAAGTAATGTGATATATATTTGTATAATGTAATTAATTTGCAGGCTCAGGCTCGTGAATGCTTATTTGAGAAGCTTGAGCTCCAGTCAAGAGATCGTAGAGATATAGATGTTTGCCTTGACCTCTCCCAAGAAGCAGCACAGGTAAGTTAAAAGCCTACCTAGAAACCTGTTTTATCTGTGACACGTTACCTTGTACAAAGTTATCACCAGGTGTGGATCCAAGGATAGAGTCATGACCCCCTTCAAAGAACAATTTATATTTTTAAACTTATGAAGAATAATATGAAAACTAATAGTCTTCAAAATGCAAAGGAAATGTACATTCTAATTATTTGCTGGGAATTAGTCCGTGTGGATGGGATTACAGCCTGACCAGTTACAGAAAACACTCTAGCCAGCTGAATGTGCCTGTTCAGACTAACAATATGTGTTGCCTATAACAAATGTAACAGGGTCTTCCTTCCAAGAAACTTGAATAAGCAAAATAGAAAAGCAGAGACATTGTACTAATGAAGAAAAAACATGACAGAAACATGGAGTTGATGGAAACAAAAAGCATTCCACCAGTTACGCTTTTTATATCATGTAATTTAGGACATTTTCAGACTTGTGAAAGTTTATTGCTTTAAGAGATCTTAATCAGTTGCATTGACGCAAGTATTTCTCTGATTTTGATATGAATAGTTTTCAAATGATATATTTCTCTGAAATCCAGTTTATTTCAAGTTATGCTATAGAAATTTACTAAGCAGTGACATCAGCAAATTACTAATTTGCTAGTATTATATTAATATATTTTGTTATTATTGGTATTGTCAAAGTCCTAGGCACTGGTAGTAAATTCAAATGGGAATAATGCTAAGTGATATTGGGAGGAGGAGGAGGAGGAGGAGGTGGTGGTGGTGGTGGTGGTGGTGGTGGTGGTGCCGGCTGTCACTATTGACATGGATGATCTGCAGTGAAAGTGTCCTAGAAAAGAACAACAATCAAAAACCTGTGGAGTAGGTGTTCCTCCCCCACCCCCCCCCCACCCCCCAGCAAATATGCCAAGAATAAAACTCATTTTGAAAATGGTCTTAAATCAAACTCTGACACCTACCAGAATTGAGCTCTGGATCTGCACCCGGTTATCACGTCTTTTGTAGACATGATACAGTTGAAATAATGTTTACCATGATTGTGCTCAAAGTTTAAGTGTTCATAAATTTCTGTTTCGATGTTATTGATTGGTAATAGTGTGTTCTTCATTCAGATTGTGTATGTATGAAATTTGCTGTACTACTTCCAACAATATACACAGCTTTTCAGTCAGATTCATTTCTTCATTGTACGTAGTCCACTATTAATACTGGATTTTCGTCATTTCAGGTGTCAGATGTCTATGGCAAAGTCCACTCGCTGATATCGTGTCCACCTGTCAAGGACTATGTTCCGTACTCCTGGGTCTCGCTAATTCTTGTGAAAAGAGAACACTATTGTGCTCTATCACATTTTCATGCAGCAAAAGGCGTCCTGAGCCAGAAACTTGACTCTATAGGTGCTCGCACACGCGAGACTCTCCAGTTTTTGCATGCAGAAGGTGACACGAGGACACAACTAGACATAAGACTTCCACAGGATGATGCGGAAAGAAAACTACTTGGTAAAGACTATTTTATAATACAAATATTGTTATTGTTTCAGTAGTATTTGGCAGAAATATTGGGTTCATCAGGGAGCATCAAGTTTTGTATTTTGTGAAACATAACTTTTATCTTGGTCTTTGTTGTACTGTTTGGAATGTTCGGTTTTACCATTTGATCAACTAAATAGTGTTCTGAACTGTTTGTTGCTGACATAGTTTTCACCTTCAAATGATTATGTAAAAATCAGCAGGATAGAAAAATGGCTGACCAATATTTACCTTCAGGAGGTGAAACCCCTAGTTCTGAACCTAGGATAACAGTTTTTTACTTTAAGCACGTCTGTCAGCAAAATTAGGTATTTCACATCTTGAAAGCAATTAGTAGCCAGCCATTCAGTCTCTCTGTTTCCTTAACATTCCTCTCGGTTAAACTTTCCAAATGATATAGTCTTGACAAAATTACGTCTTCCGTTAAAGCTTTTCAATTTGCCAGTGCTCATGTGATTTAACACCTTTTATTTCATCATAGTTGAGCAGTTGCACGATTTTAGTAAATTTTGAAGTAAATTAAATTTGACACTCAGAAATACTGCAGAAAAAAAATCAGTATTGAGTTACACAGTACTGCTTCCATTTGCCACTATTACGTATGCTTTGCCCCTTTTGCAGAAATGGAGCTTAGAATAATGAGATATGGAAGTTACAAATACATGCATATTCTGCAGATAACTTAGAAGTGCATGACAAAAGGTAGTTCCCATTGTACCACTTGTGTGGGCTGCTTTCTGTTCCAATAGCGTTTGGGGTGTGAAAGAATGATTACTTAAATGCCTCTTTCTATGTCGTACTTAGTCTAATTGTATCTTCCTGTTAAGGAATATAAGTTATTGATTTTCTCTTGTTTGAAGCTAGATAATATTATCATAAAATTTGCAAACATTTTTAATATTTTTATAAGATGAAAAGCTGTACAACCCACTGATATTTTTATAGGTCGAGCTCATTTGCGTGAGGCATTACTTCTTCACGAGGAGAGTCAGAGGTTGTTCCGTATGTGCAGAGAGTTACGTGGGAAGGCAGCCCTTTCAGTTGTTCTAAAAATAAGTCACCAGAATGCACTTGAAGCATACACTACTGCTGAAGAAGAAGATGATTTCCGGGAGCTTCTAGAACCACCTCACATTCTGCGTAAGTTATTGACTTTGTATGTTACTGTTTTTCTGTGCACAGAGTAATTGTAATTATTATGTCTTGACCAAACAAAATTTTGGTGATGGGGAAATTAACTTTGTTGTAACATTACTTTCTGGTTCTAGCATCTACAAAGTTTCAACTATCCTTGACACCTCCAGACTTCTCGCAACACCGAGTGGAAGACCTGTTCCGTGGTTTGGGTCCTGTTGCCATTTTCTCTGCCAAACATCACTGGACAGCACCACGTTCTGTTCAGTTGCAGAGGCTTGGTGGTGAAGGCTTTGGCTTCAGTGTCAGAGGTGATGGACCAGTCATAATAGCTGGTGTTGACCAAGGCAGTCTAGCTGATGTAAGTGATTGTCATTAAATCTTCAAACTTATTGCTATGCCTAATGTTCATTCCACACTGTTACAAAAGAATGAGATGGTTCCAGTTTCTACAGTTTGTAGAAATTAAAGTATATTTCAGTAGTTTTAAGGATTGTTAATAATAAACATGCAAAATAACATATTGATGGTTCACTTTTGATGAAGACCTCAGTTTGTGTAAAACACCATTGTTATGGCTATTATAAATGCTATGTTACATTATGTATTTCTTGGTGGTGAAATTAATTATGAGGTAGTCCATTGTAGGCAGTAATTATAACTCCTCTTTGGAAAGGCAAGACAACTATCACGAAGATAGAGTTTCCCCCATACCGTTTTTTAAATTTTCAGCACTCAAGATAATGTGAGATCACAGTACTGAATTTTTAATGTAGCAGTACTTAAAAATGGAACCACAAATGTGCAGTGGACAAAATAGTAGTATGTAGGCTGTTGCATGTAGAAAGAAGAACCCTACTGTGGTGAAAAGTCATGTGTGACTGGACATAACTGCACATCTTCCCTGATCATGAAATGCACAATTGGATGAATGTAAATAGTTACAAACCAATGTCCCTGATGTCCATCGGTTGAAGGATCTACAAGTTTATTCTAAGCTCGAACACTGTTATTTTTAGAGTAACAGAAATGTCTCTCAAAGAATCAGCATGGGTTCAATAAAAATCTTTGTGTGAAACACAACTCACTTTTTTCAAATGCAGTATCTTGGAAATAGTGATGGAGGTGTACATGTATGGTCAGGTTTCCACATCAGCATTTGAAGAAGAGTTAATGTCCAATAGAACTAGAATGAAAATGTTCAAAAGAAACAAAAGTAGCACCAGGAATAACATGCCAAGACTGACATTGTTCTCAATATACGTAAAGTATTTATCTGATTAGATTGGTGGTGGTATCAGACTGTTCACTGATCATATGCTGTTGTCTACAGGAATGATTACTGCTGGGTGATGATGATGAATTGCAGCGTGTCTTGAAGAGAACTTTCACTTTTTTATTAAATATAATGAAGGGAAAGAAATGAATAGTATGAAACAACAAGATTAGTGGTAAACGTACAGCACCCCTCTAATCAGTTAAATATCTGGGATAACACTATGAAGCAACATAAAGTGAGATAGTCATGTGACACCTGCAGTAGGGAAGGGAAATGGAAGACATACTTGTTGTCCATGTTCTGGGAATACACAGTGCATCTGTAAAGGAAACCTGCATGCAGGATACTAGAATGACCAGTTCTTCTGTACTGCCCTGGGTCTGGGAGTCCTTATCAACTCGACCTGACAGCAGATACTGAATAAATTCAGAGATATACTGCTAGGATCATACCAGGTTAGCACAGCCCCTAGGGATCTGTAACAAAGATATACAGGGAATTTAAAAGGAAATTATTAGAAGAAAGGTAACACTCCTCTCATAAAACCCTGCTGGGTAAATTTAGGGAACGAGAATGCCAAGTAGTGCAGGAAAAATTCTGCTGCCTGCATCATGTATCTTCCACAGGGACAATGAGAATAAGATATGAGTCTTTTCTCTCACTTCATATGGGAATGGATGATGATGATGATGATGATGATGATGATGATGATGATGATGATGATGATGTGTACCTTCTGCTCTTTGCTGTACAGTGCTTTATAGAGTATATATTTTGTTGAGAAAAAATTCGATCAGTCAATTATTTATACAATGCAGATTCTTACAAATAATAGTAGTACAATAAATGTGCTTTAAATTGTAATGATCAGGGATGTGGAAAATATTTACCATGGATGTGATTACTACTGTATTTTTAAATCGGCACTCTGTGTTGTTTATGTTAAGTCAAACTCAGAAAATCTATTTAATGTGTGTCCTAATTTTATGTGTCTTCTGTTACTCCTTAGTGACATTTACTATTTGTCCTTACAGAGAAAGGAATTTACATACTACGAAGGTACCAATAATTATTACAAAGGGTTTCTCACAATTCATATTACTGGCTTATACATGTTGTAAACGGGACTCAGCAGATAAAGTGGATGTAAAATAAATTGGTCACTTTCAAATCTCCTGCTTCACACTATGCACACAGCAGACACCTGTGTGCTCTACATGAGCCAATGTTATGGGCATTATTTTGGGTATTCGTTGTTAGGTTCTCTTCTAAGAAGTCTTCAAAGGTGTCTTCTAAGTTGACAATGCAGCTTGTCCATGGAGCTGACAATGCAGCTTGTCCATGGAGCACCACAGTCAACCCTCCTAATAGGGAATGTACCAGTTTATGACAGTGACTCCTATAACTGAACGAAAATGGTATGTGACATTGTAACCTCCCCGTGAAAATATATCAATAAAAATGTAAATGGAAATGTTGCCATATATCGTTAAATTGAAATGAAGCCAAGCGTAAACTTGCCACAAAATTAAAGAATAATAATTGATCATAAACCCACACAATAATATTGATTAAATAATGAACCATGAATTGAATGTAACATCTCAGCAGAAATAATTAAACCTGATAAATTTTATAAGGGCAGCAGTGCTGACCTTCGGCCCTGTGAAATAATTAAACCTGATGAATTCTTACCTCAGTAAAACTGCATCTATATCTGCTCTCATTTTTCGGCACAGCTCCGTGCAATGCTGGCCTTTATTTAATTTTGATTCTTGGAGGAAATGCATAGGAAATATTCTTTAAATTGAAATGAATGCTTTTTCTTCAAAAGAGTGGAAAAATTCTTTAAATTGAAATGATTACTTTTCTTTAAAAGATTTACTTTATAAAAAATTATTATTGGGGCATTTCTTGAACAAATTAATTACAATTACCATACATTATTAGCTGAGCGCAATGCTGCTTAATTACCTTCTACAATAATACACATCGTCCACCACAATCCTGACCAGATTCGGAAGAACAGCACACCGTCGACGCATGCCGACTTCCGCAGACTAGCACAGACTACTACACCAGACTGCTACTACTCTCCAACTGACTACTCTCTCTGCACACTCGCCACACACTACTGAACTCTCGCGCGGTCAAGCGCAGACTAGCAACGATAAATAACTCTCTGGTCAGAGATTCTGTCATGCCTCGCTATCGCTGGTAATGAATACATACGTGTTTCAACATCATAATTACAACAGGGACTGATGACAGCAACCTTTTCTCATTTCCTGCATACTGTGAAGTGGGAGGTTTCAAAGTGATTTGATCTTGAAATTAATTTTATATCCAAATGATACTTTCCTGGGAGACTGAAATAAGAATTGAAAAATTCCTCGTATATATATCACTAAGGCCACAGTTCAAATATATTGTATTCAAAACTGTAGAAGTAAATGCAAATAGGTCCTGTGTGTTTCGGGAGCTGGTTGATAACCATGAGTTTGAAAACACAAGTAATAAAAACAGTTCTTTATTTTTTTATTAATAAGAAACATATGGAGTTTAAAAATCTGATGTAGTATCCAGCACAATATTTGCTGTAATGTAGTGAGTGCCGTTTTGCCTTTGGAGGTGAGAAGGGTTGTCAATCATGTGTTGCCATGCCATTGGTCTCTTCCTACAACAAGCTATCCAAGTAAACCAGTGATTTTACATGTTTTAATCACATTAAATTCTCAGTGCAGATCAATTACATAGCAATAATATTGTGCCAGAGTTGAGGGACAAATTTACGAAACAGTTGCTACTCTTTTCTTACGTTTCTCTCACTAAACACTTTCCTGCTTAATATGCTCAAAAGAGAGAGTATTTTGTTGATTCATTTGTTTGTTCAGCTATTTGATGTATTTCAACTGATATGTTACACCATTACATATAGGCCTTGACTTACTGATTGTATAATGACAATTACATAGTGTATTCTGACCGATGACCTCGTAGTTTGGTCTCTTCCCCCAAAACAACCCCAACATAGTGTATTCTACAATTCAATGCATATATAGTGCAGACTACGGTGTAATCATGTATGATATTTTACAACATATGCAGCATTTCTTCACAGTACACTACTAATTCTGTTATGTTTAAATTTATATACATACATACGTTGTTTACCAAAATTGTGTTGACATTATAGATACAAATAACATAAAGTAAAACATTTTGAAGACTTAATTGTGCTAATAATATTGACTAGCTTCCATAGTGGTAGGTTAATTTATTGGTAATGCTGTTATTTGCTCTGTCCATGGTAACCTATCCTCAGGATAGAGATCCAGAAACTTTACACAAGTTTGTTCTCCTTTATTTTTATCACTATGTCACTGTTATTTTGGTAAGTTGTTTTTAAAGCTCATGATGTGTGGGAAATGGATTAAAAAAAATCAATATTGGCATATTACTTCTAAACCAGTTCTCTAGTCTAATGTCATATGTCATACACTTTCTTCAGCTGCATTTGTAGCTGTTTCTAGATCCACCCCCTTAGCTACAATATTTGTGTCATCTGCAAACAGTATGGATTTCTGTTGGATTTCATCAGCAAGGTCAACAATATATACCAAGAACAGTAGTAGCCTTAGAACACTTCCCTCAGGCACACAGTCCAGGATCTTCCCCATGTCTGAATAGTATTTATTATCCTGCTGCTCTGGCATTTCTACTTTTTGATCTCTCATTCTAGTATAATACACCTAATTTCTAGTTCTTGATATTTCACCAGCAGTTTATCATAAATATTAGATATTGTGTTCCACTATTTATTGTTTCAGAGGTGCAGTGTATTCCTCTGTTTATAGCCTGTTGTTTACTTTGAATTCCGTAGGGTGTACAATGTCTTCACTTCAAAGAATGAAAAAGGTTCGCCTTTGTATGATGTGACATATGGTGTAATGCATGTATTGGCTGTAGTATTGCTAAGAATCCAGAAGCTCCATTTGAAATGTCTTCATGTAAGATACTCTTATACATAACAGATCTTACGTTCTTTAATTGAAATCTGAGGATGATACTCAAATTATCAGTATGCAAATGTAGAGTCTTAACTGCTGAAAAGAATTATGGATATTATTGTACATCAGGTTAGGCAGTTGCTCAGTTGCTTCTTTTAAGACAGTGCTGCAAAGTAACCAAAACTATATTTATAAGAATTTTAATGTAGCTTATATGATAACATTATTAGTATGTAATACACCAAGGAAAATGTTGCTCTTAATTGTAGGTAGATTTGCATTGCTTGGATGTTTTAGCTTGTAGGTAAACATTTGTGAACAATGTGACACACAATGGCCGAAAAATTGTTAACCATCTTGTGTACTATGCTTTGACACTTATGACTACCTGCATAATTTAAGCTTACCTTCTATTTGATTTACAGTTTGGTGGAATGAAGGAAGGCGACTTCATTGTGGCAATTGCTGATCGGGATGTTAAATGGTCCCCGCATGAAGAAGTGGTAAAACTCATAAAGCAGGCTGGTGATACTTTGAGCCTCAAGCTAGTCACACCAATGGACAGAAATTACTTAAAGGTATAATATAATTAATAATAAAAATGTCACCCAGTCGTATATGCTTTGTGTTATTGATTGATTGTAAATGTTTGGCCTAAGATAGTCAGTTGTAAAAACATTCTCATCACTAGTTTTGACTAGGAAGGACTTACCAGTGATGGCATGACATTTCTAATCACCAGACCTCATGACAGTGTCATTGAATAAATTTCATAACTTTCCACAATGTCTCTTGGAGTTACCCAGTGTAGGACTGGGTATATTTGTTACACTTGGTGACTATGTAGCTGTTTGTTGATTTTACTACTACTACTACTACTACTACTACTACTAGTAGTAGTAGTAGTAGTAGTAGTAGTACTGGTGGTGGTGGTGGTGGTGGTTGTTTCATGCTCTTCTCTAGCCCATCTCAGTTATCAACAATGCAGACTAATTCTACATAGTGCATGGCTCATCAGTAGCACTACACAGTTACACAACTGATAGGGAGGATATAACAGTTGCTCATGTTGTGTTCAGTCGAATGGTTTATAGCAGACCACCAGAAATTAACGGATAAACGACGTCATGGTTTCTGATTTTAATTTTCATCTCCACCTCTGTTATACTCAGTGTTGTCTTGTAATTGAGCAACACTGTGATTTGGTAATTACTGTAATGAGGGCGTTTTTTTTTCCCCTGCAAATTTAAAGAAGAGGAACACAATATGTTACACGTGTATTTATATATCTCAGAGATAGTTCATTTTCACATGGAGTCATATTCGAGTAAATATTTGTTACTTGCCCTCTACATGCCCCAATGAAGGCAAATTTAGTCACTCTCTCTCTCTCTCTCTCTCTCTCTCTCTCTCTCTCTCTCTCTCTGTGTGTGTGTGTGTGTGTGTGTGTGTGTGTGTGTGTGTGTGTGTGTGTGTGTGTGTGATAATTTAAGGACACTTAATTAGCTACAGGAACAATGTTTTTGCACCCCATGCCTGAATATTGTTGGCTAGATTAGATCATGATACATTGCTGAATACTTTGGTGAATTGACTTTGATTACTAACAATAGCTTGAAACAGCTTTTTCAGCAGTATATTGCTATGACCAGTGTGGTCGTTTTTGTCTCTTGGTATTTCTCTGTCATATTTGATGTTTTAGATGACCTCATGCTCCCTGTAGACTTGCTACAATCAAGGCATCTTTCTCATATGATGTTGGAAGACATTTTACACTGCTGTGTCATCACTTTGTGCGTAAAAGTTTTTCTGCATTTCCTGTGATCGATAATGTTTTTGCGTATTTGTAACTTTCTCCTCAGGTAGTATCTCTGCCCATATATTATATGCAGCTAACACTGGAAGAGGATCATTTAAATGTCAATAATTTACAATTGTGGATTCTTCATGTTTATCTTTGTAGACATTTTTTGTTGACATTATGATGTGAGACATTCTGGTATTTGCTTTCTGATTGCAGCAGCCAAAGGGTGGACCAAAAGGCTCAGTATCAAATAGCAGCTCAAGTTCTGGTGTATCTAGTGGGCAACCTAGTCCTGCAGGAACTGTTGCTGGACACTCTCATAAAAAACTCACGTGGAATCCTTTCAAGAGAGCTTCAGGTCACAGAGACTCAAAGGAGCAGGGTTATGAAGCCAACGTTATTCTCAGATGAATTTAATTACCATTTCAAGATCTGATAAATGTTGTAGGGAAGTGAGTAAAGCAAAATCAAGATCTTAAATATGGACATAAAGACACATGTTCAATGTGCTTCTTTTCGTTTCTGTAATCCACTTACAAAAGAGAAGGAATGTCGCAGTGCCTATATTTTCATTAGTTAATTAAACTGATTTTGTGTTTCATACCTTTTTCTGCATCCTGAGAAAGTGTGTGTGGACTATTTTTGTTTTGTTTTGGGAAGTGCACATGTTGAAACTCTTGTAACCATGCAGGTATCGTGATTTAAATTGCTTACTCAGTTAGTGTAAACCTTCCCAAATTAGTGTAATGCACTCTCAAATATGCAACCTTGCGTAGATGGTGCAACTTCCCAAAGTTACCGTTTTGAGCTAAGATATTCTAAATGAAAATCATTGTGTTGTTTATCATTGACTTAAGATATTTGTATCTTATAAATATTTAATTGATAAATACTTTTTTCATTTCAGTGTGAGTAGAAACACTGAACTGTGAAACTCAAATACAAGAATATATTGTGCATGTACAGACTATTAGGACCCAGGCATATTGTAGTTGAAACACTGTTGCTGCAATTTAATGTTGTATATAAGACCACTGACCCAAAAGTCTGTGAATACAAAGATGTTACAGTTGTGAATATAGCTGATGGACTGTACTATAAACAATAATTTCAAGTTGTTGAGATTTTATCGAGTTGCATGTTGCAATACTGTTGTAATGATGTCATATAATTCGATGTTCTGTACATTGCAAGAAGAAGACTGAAGTTGTAAGGATTTACATGTAGAAAGGAAAGCACTGCTGTGCCAAGTGTAAAAATAAATTCTCCCACTTTATACTCTGTTGTATACATATATTTTTCATGTAGTTTTACAATTCGTACTTGTACTGCTATCTGAAATGTAACTTAAAACTTTTATTAATTAGTTTTATTGTTGACAGAAATCTATTATAAAAAATCCAAACATTTAGTGGCAGATATCTGTTGACATGTCAATATCAGTTTTATTTACTATGTATCAGTACAAAAGTTTCAAATTTGAAGATGTTTTATTACCTCTGTTAATGGTAAATACATATGTACAGATGTATTAAATGTATGTTTTCTTTGTAACATCACAATACAGTGTGAACTATCCTGATTAATCATTCCAAAGTATCCTTTTTTCCTTTTTGACATAATAAGTACTTCTGAAAACAGGACACGATAACATTATCATGCTATTAAGTACAGCTCCTTGATGGCCTGTTCGTAAGTGTAACTTCTTTCAACCAAGTACAACTGTTCTGTTTTTCTGTGCTGCACGTTCTGATGCTGAAGACTTCGGACAGTATAAGGAAAACACACGGTTAAAGTCACAATCCTGTCATCCAGATTTAGGTTTCCTGTGGTTTCTCTAAATCACTTCAGATGAATGACATATCAGGTTTCCTTCTTTCTTTTTAAATATACTCCACAGCATGTTATGTTCCCTAACTGTGTAATTGCTCATCTCATTTGAGAGTTCTATCAACAGAATATAACTGTAACCTTCCTTGCATTAATTTCATCCATTATAAATTAATTTTTTCAAAAGCTTGTTAGGAGAAATAGAATATTTTCAGTTTGAAACTCCTGCCACTCTCCCCCTCCCCCCTCCCCCTCTTCCCCCCATACCTCCCCCCCCCCCCCCCAGTTCACCTGACATGCTCTGCCCCCCCCTCCCTCACCACCACCTCTGGCTAGTGCAGCTCTTTTTCACAGATTTTATTTTCATTTTCAAGTGCTATGGTAGTGCGCATGTGTTCACTCCGTGGAATGCATGTTCAATTATAACTGTCTGAATTAAGCCACAAGCTCTATGGCACCTTGTGAAGTGCTTATTAGGGGTAATTAAGTTGATGCCACATTGTTAAACTTGTTTCTTTGCTGTTTCTCACTTCATTCTTCTTCACCTACTCCACCCAACACACATCCTCCCTCCAGACAATTACTTCTACACCTATTATTTTTAACTGACAGCAAAGTGCAAAATACCTTCATTCTCTGATCTTTATCCATGACGGTGTCACTTTCAGTAAATGTTATTCATTTCATTGTTTATTGGTCACTTGAAGCTAGTTCCCCATTGCTACAGGAGCTGGGCTTATTGTATTTACCTGACTAGAAGGTGAGTTTTTTTCCAAATTCATAATTCAGAAAATACAGAATGGTCTTACATTTGCAGATAAAGCTTTGGTTTCTGAGGTTGACTTTTTTACATTGTATAATAGCTCCATATAGAGACTTGTTACATTCACAGATGAAGCTTTGGTAGTTGAGGTCACGTCCAGATTTAATTTGACAATTTCAGAAGGTGAGAAGGGTTGCAGTGGCACCAACATGGCTGAGTGTGGGGAGGGTAAGGGCAAGCGGGCAGCAAATTTTGTCATGCTGGCAACCATTGCAATGTATCCTGCCTACCTTGCTTATGAACACCTGCCACTTTTAAACTGCAGTTTGCCTGAATCCGAGTGCAATTGATCTGACTTTACAAATGGACAAATACCCGGCAATAGTATACATTTCTACTAGATACTTTAATTCTAACATAAAGTTTTTCTCCCAGAGCACCTGAAACATAGTAAAAAAAGAAAAAGAGAGAGAGAGAGAGAGCAAGAGACACTAGACCAGCTACAGCTCGACAGCACTGTTGATTTTCAAGGTTGGCAACAAATTGTGAAGTACACTGTTAGCCCAAAGTCACACCATTTATGCCACTTTAGCACTAAGGGACCACAGTGAACTCTGGTGATTGATAATGGATGTAAATCACAGCCTTGACTCTGTTGAGAAATCTGGATTTAGAAATTTGCAGTTCACAATTGGTTCATGTGGTCAGTGAGAAACTAAAGTTAATTGTTATTCAGATGCAGAGGTCACAACTGTGCAGCAGGAAGAAAATTTCAGGTCACAAAGCAAATGTTCGTAGGTGGTGTCAAATGAAAAATAAATTATTGATTGCCAGTTCTATATGCCAGACTTTCAGGGGACCAAGTATGGCAATGTTTTAGGATTTGGCACTGTAGAGGTATCTAATAGTGCTGTAGCCAAAATTTCATATAAATGTGTTCCTTTGAATGCAGACCGATGACCTCGCTGTTTGGTCTCTTCCCACAAACAACCCTTTGAATGCAAATACTTTCCTTGTCAGTCATAGTGTGTATCTGACCCTGAAATGCAGTTTTTCTCAGTCCAAAGGTTCTATTCAAACCTATGTAACTATAAGGGGCTTTTGAATAACCTACACTATTTCTGTAGGTCTTACATGGGCTGCAGGTACCATCAAGCCAGTCATACAAATTGCAGCTGTAGCACTGAGGCTGTTTTAGAGAAATCCGTTTTGTACAGTGTGGTGACAAATATTTGTTATGAAATGCAATTGGGACTTGCAGATGTTCACCACTGTTGCAAAAATAGACTGCTGATTTTGGTTATAAATAAATGTAATGTAAATATGGTAATGGTCTTTGGAGAGATATAATTTAAAGCTTAAAGATAAGAACTTGCTTCATGTCTTAATTACTGAGCTGAGATGTTGATAGGTAAATAAAAAAGACTGACACTGATGTTAGCTTTCAGATGAAATCTCCTTCAGAGCTACTGAGTACTTGTTTGTGAATGAATGTTCCTTAGGATTCTTACAATAAATTTGAATCTGTCATCTCCCTTCCCCACAGCTAAATTTATTGTGTTGTTCCAGTGTAACTCATTCTAGACATCGCCTGAGGACTGTTCAAGCACCCCGAAGCACAGTATTCAGCCGTAGAAAGCACTAAACTGAATGCCAAAGTTCAAAATATATCTGTTGATGCTGTGCATCTAGTACTGCAGAGTTTCTGGACAAGGTTGTTTAAAGTGCTTAATGTTAAAGCCATTTTTTCTAGATTCTTCTTCCTGAAAGACTGCATCCTATTGCATCATTCCAAGATAATGTGGATGACTCTCATACGGAAGCATTATGTTGTCCATATGGACGTCCAGTTTATAATCTGCTTCTTTGTTGTGTAAGTGGAATGCACATAGAATCAAATCCATGAGAATCATTTCTGGTTGCATAAGAACTACTCGCTTATCCTGGCATCCAACACTCAACCCCATAGTTCCTCCTCTGCTAAGAAGACAAGAAACCATGCTGAAAAAATATTCCAAAATAGTGAATAATCTTCAACTTCCCACCCATGAAGATATTATTCCTCAGTTGAAAACAAATTGGCTTCATTCCAGAAATCCACCCATGTGGCTGGCCTAGCAGCTTGTTGATAGCAACTTCTCTTTAGACTGTAAATAGACTGTAAATAGCATGAAATCTCGACTACAAATGCTCCACATAAAATGTGATATCTTATTGATCTGCCACAGAGATCCAAGGGCTTTGGACTCCCATGGGACAAGTTGAAGAATATAAACCACATCCAAATAGGACATGGAGTGTTTGCATACAACTCGCAAGAGGGGGTAAGCAGCCCATCCCAAGCTGCAACTGTGGAGCACGGAACCAGACCGTACTGCACGTTGGTGAGGAGTATAGAATGAGAGCTTACCTGGATGACCCAAATGATTTTTTCCATGGCCACAGCATCAAGCCTTGACTGTATAAGGAGATTGGACATTAGAATACAACACCAGTATTACCTATATTTATCCCTCTTTACGTGTTTATGTATTCTTGACTGTGTCACGTATAGTGCTAAATACTATATAAATAACCTTTACTATGGGAAGACATCTTCCAAGCATTGTTGATAGATTTAATTCCATAAACATGCCTGGGGCTGGTTTAAGGCCCAAGCAACAAGCCATTGCTTGGGCTGACAGGCTGTGCAAAATTTGTGTACAGCTGTATCATAATTAGTAATGAAGACTGACAGGGGTGAAAGTAAATGAGGGTAGGGGGAGGCATCAAATGATATTTCATCTGTGTGGAAAAATGTCTTGTGTATTTTGTTACAGCATTTGGACTGTTGGCTGTAGAAACTTTACAATTAGTCCCCTGACATATAATTATAGGTATAGAAGGTGCAATACAAACAAGATTCTTTACTCGCTCATCAAAAAAGTAAAAAGTATGAACTATGCACAAAAATAAGAAACTGAAAGAAAGAGTATACGTAGCACAACTAATTTCTCCAGTCATATTTATTTCTGTGACAGAACAATAACAGCATCATTTGGCTATTGAATTGGATGGATGGATTTAAAATTGTTGCACATGTAGCAGTGAGGTGCCCTTTCTCAAGATTCTCTACTGTTGTAGAAGTAGCACTCTTGTTAAAACGAAAAGACAAAATAACTGTAGCCACAGTTACAAAAATGTGACACACACATTCTCCAGTATATTAATTCCTACCATTGTCGTAGATTAATAGTATTAACAAAATAGTTGATGATTACAAGTAGGGTACAGTTCATAGTATAACTAATAGGATGGGATGAACCAGCCACCCAAAAACACACTAAAATCTCCATCCATCTGAATTTTCAGTCCAGCAGATCACAATGTGTAATTGAGCAGTGTTTGATAATGTGGCGAGTCCCTTCTTTGGGTTTTGAAAGAAAGTATGCCCTGGTCAAACAGCTGGTTTGACTGACTATAGCCTGTGGTTGGCCACTTCCAGCCACTGTCTTCCTCATTTGGCCATCACCCATGACACAATAGCCAGTGCATTTACTTTAAGCAGAAGTGTGGTGCTTTACTGGCAGGCTGCTTTAGCTGCTCTGGTAGCTTCCTCATTCCCCATTGCCCTAGATTCTCAGGTGCCCACATACACAGCAGAAGGCCACTTCTTTTGTCTGGCTTTGTAGGAGGTGTGTAATGTCCTAGACCACCTGATCTGTCCAGTCTTTTGGGCATATTTTCTGAATAGCCTGTAGAGCATTAAGAGAGCCCATGCAAACAAGAAAATTCCCTCCAAGAAACCTTATCTACTCCACATTTAACTATTAAAACTACTACCTGACCACCCACAGCTCTGCATAATACACTGAGAACTAGATTTAAGGGAGGAGAGAAGATAACAGAGCACCCGACATTTCCCTTTGCTTAGATCCAGTGGTAAAAACCACCATGCGCTTATGGTACTTCAATGAAATGTGGTGAAAAACCACCTTTAAAGCTATAGGCAGAGTGGTGACACAGCTGTACTCTGTCATGTCCAACTATTGTGTAGATTTGGCAATAATTCAGGGGGGATTATTCATTCCATGCCTGTTTACGAACTGGTACACTAAGTTGCTCCAGATATTCCTTTGCATGGACATAAAAAGGCCTACAAGGGGAGGCCACTACGTGCGAATCATTGATTTCCTTCGAACTCTGTACACTTCTAGCACTACATTAAGACAACGTATTGTACAAATAGTAAAGTGTACTACTTAGAAAACTTAGAGAAAATTGCAAGAGAAGTTTTATGTGTCGAATGTGTACCGGTACATTGCAACTCTGAGCACGAGGTGGCAGCATTCAAGCGGTTTGCATTCAAGCTCCATAATTGGTGGCTCTCTGGACTGAGTCACTCGTATTTCATGTTTAGTTTTTCAAATGTACATTTTTTTCGATACTGATCATATTATTTCATATATATGACATTTGAAAGGTAACATAATAAAAAATGTGTGCATGAACTGTTATTGAATTTCCATTTTATTTTGGTGGTTTCCTAATTTTAATTATTACAGGAAGTATTATATTTATAACTAACGACAAGTATACAAAGATATGACTAAATTTTTCATGAGCATGTATGCCAGACATGATTTGCGAAATCCCTTATACCTGCAATCAGGTAAGGTACCTGTACCTGTAACTGTTTTGCACCCGGACTCTCTTGATTTGCAGACACAGAGGCAAACACCATTCAGCAATTAACTTGTATAGCACTGAGACACTGCCAATGTAGTAAGAACAAATAGTGTACATGCGAATTTTTGGAAACTCACAATCACAGAGTGTAGTGTAAAACTTCATGCATTTTTTTTTTCATTATATTACCTTTCAAATGTCATATACAGTGTATGACACATGGGGTCACAAGTGTTGGGAAATACATACCCCAAAGGTGGATGACAATTGCTGAATATGACGCCACAAGATGACATACCTCACTGCACGTGCAGCAGTGGAGCCTATCAGTCTGTCACACCTGATCATCCTGACTCAAGTGAAGTATTCACATCGGCATGGCTCCAAACCTACAAGCACACCTTTAGTGCATGGGCCTGTGGGTTCAAGTCTTGGATCTGGCAGACAGTGTCTTTTTGCACTGTGTTAAACAATTGTGTGTTTCCATTGAGGTAAGATGTTTTATTCACTGTCTCACGGTCACTGCGGGTTAATTTACAAAGTACAGTATAACAAGAACCTACTGTATTGAAAGTAAATAAGTATAAGTTTCCGAAATGGGTTGAGGACAATAATTTTGTAACTTCTACGTTTATGATGGATCACATTTACAAAAAGTTTTTGAAAATGGAGTAGCATAACAGAGTAATGTGTTGCACAGCTCCCTACCAGAGAGGATAAGATCGACAAGCCCAGTTGGTGCACATGCGATGAGATATGTCATCCAGTTACGTCACGTGTTCAGCATTTGCTATCCATTTTTGGGGTATTTCCCAACATTTGTGACCCCATGTGTGTCACTGAATTACTTGCTCAGCACCATCTACATTGCTGTGGGAGTTTTTAAACATTAATAAGCATCACCTTCTGCCATGAATCCAAACAATAGCCTTGACACCATATTTTGTTGAAGAGTTGTGGGAGGACTTTTTGTGCTCCATGTTTAGGTGTCATAGCCTGCTGTATTGAATTCTCTTTGGCCATGGAACAGTGTCACACACAGCAGTTGGTGCAGACTGTAGTTCCCACATAGAGAAGGGGAAGTTATTTTGCCCTGAGTTGTTAGACAAGAAGCTTATTATGTGTTTTTCTCCATGTGCTCCCAATGTTGGCAGAATTGATTTATGTAATAGATGAAGGTCGAAACACAAGCGCATGAACTTTCATTTCGTGATATCTTCTCAATTGATTCCCATACCTTTGTTGCTGGTGTGAAGCAGCTGACATATGTTAAAAACTCTCTCCATGATCTCTGTTTTCTCCCCCTGATGATTCAACAAGTTTAAGCCCTTACCTTCCGAAAGGCTGTAGAGATTGGCTCCACTAGGCCTGTTCCTGAACCTAAGTAATGCAGCTCACCTATTTCTAACTGCTAACTGACATTCCTTGTTCCACAAAGGTTTAGCTTTTCTTCTAGCTTGGTTAGAAGACAACCATGGTAAATGACATTTGTGGTGTGATCCACTCGGTCATTGGTATGGACATAGGGTTGGGATTTTGTGTAACTGTGGGAAAAAAAAGTGCAGGAGGAAAAAAAAATCTCTAAATACAAACAAAGTGCAGTGAGGTGCAATAGACAAACGTGTTTTAAGAATGCAGTCTATAAAAGTGATCACAAGATAATAAAATTATTGAAAATAAATAATTATTTGTGTTGTGTTGTGTTTTGAGAATGGGGACAAGCAAATAACCCCCCATTACAGATCCATTAAGTTTTTCAAAAAGAAGGAACAATAGAATAGAGATAAATTTTTCTGCCAGTTACACTAGTTTGCAGTAGTTAAAAGATAATCAGAACAAGAGTATATTTTAATAACAGTATTTCTTAAAGGCTACATGCAAAGTAAAGCTTCCAAAATGAATTTTTTACTGTGCAGTAGTATGTACATTATTGTGAAAATTCCTGCTTGATTTAAGCTGTGAGTCAAATTGGTACACGATTAGGAACCTTGCCTTTTTTCAGGGAAAAGGTTTCATGGAACAAGGCTGTAGGTGAAGCCAAAAATGCATTCTTCCTAATATCTGAAAACACTGGGAGAACAAATGTTGTATCAAAATTGGATTCACTAGCTTAAATTAGGTAGGCATTGCAGACTACACCACCAAACAGCAGTTTTGTTAACTAATCTGTTAGAGAGATCATAATAAACATTATGTTGCTGAAAAAATGACCATCTGGCTATGATGGAATTTCTACTGAAGCACAAAAATCCTGTGATGAGTAGGTATTGTCACAATGAGTTACCTTTGTAATCAGTCAATGAGTTAAGATAGAGACACTGGGTAGAACTACAAGCTCCGGCTGATAGTGATTGAGGGAAATTTGGTAGCACAATGGTACATAATGACCACCTCAATGCCAACCAGCATGGATTTTGAAAACATCAATCATTTGAAACCCAACTTGCACTTTTCTCTCATGACATACTGAAAGCTTTGGATCAAGACAATCGGGTAGATGCTGTATTTCTTGATTTCTAAAAATCATTTGACTCATTACCACACCTACACTTACTGTCATGTGATCATATAGGGTTTCAATTGGAATTTGTGAGTGTATTGAGGACTTTTTAGCAGGGAGGACACAGCATGTTATGTTGGATGGAGAGTTGTCGTTAGATGAAGTAGTAACTTAAGGTATGCCCTAGTGAAATGTGTTGGCACCCTTGCCGTTCATGTTGTAAATTAATGACCTTGCAGACAATATTAATAGTAAAATCAGGCTTTTTGCAGGTGAAGCAATTAACTATAATGAAACACAGGCTGAAAGAAGATGCATAAATATTCAGTCAGATCTTGATAAGATTTAAAACTGGTGCAAAGATTGGCAGTGTGCTTTAAATGTTCAGAAATGTAAAATTGTGCACTTCACAAAAGATGAAGAAAAAAATAAATAAATAAAAAAATTAAAAAAAAATCATAGTATCTTATGCCTGTAACATCAATGAGTCACAGTTGGAATCGGCCAGCTCGTAAAGATACCTGGGTGCAACAATTTGTAGCGATGTTAGATGGAATGATTACATAGTTTCAGATGTGGGTAAAGCAGGTGGTACACTTAAGTTTATTGGTAGAAAATTGAGGATGTGCAATCAATTTGTGTGTGGACCTGTACCAGATAGGACTAATGGGGGATATTGAATGTATACAGAGAAGGGCAGCATTAATGGTCACAGGTTTGTTTCATCTGTGGGAGAGTGTCACAGAGACACTTAAGGAACTGAACTGGAAGACCCTTGAAGGTAGACATAAACTATCCCATAAAGTCTTTGAAGAACTGGCTTTAACTGATTACTCTAGGAATATACAATAACTCCCTGTGTATTGCTCACAAAGGGCTCATAAGAATAAGATTAGAATAATTACTGCATGCACAGAGGCATTCAAACAATCATTCTTCCCATGCACAATATGTGAATGGAACAGGAAGAAACCCTAATAACTGGTACAATGGGACATACCCTCTGCTATGCACCTCACCGAGTTTTGCATAGTATAGATGTAGATGTAGACATCACAGACATCCTACGTCCTCATGTGTTACATCTCATGCAACAGCGTCATGGTGCCACTTTTCAGCAGGACAATGTTCGTCCACACTGTCTTTGTGACGCTGAAGTATTCCCATGGCAAGATATCCAGATCTGCACCCAGAGGAACAGATATCAGGATATCAGCTCCATTCTAGTGCCAATATTCATAAGATCAAGAACCAGTTGGAGCATTAGTAGGCCAGTTTACCTCAGGAAAGGATATGATGTTTTTGACACCCTTTGCAGCCAAAACAGGGCATGCATCCAGGGCAGAGGGAGTGCAACATCATACTGATAAGTGGGTACATACTACCAAGTTCATTGTAAATTGGATTCGATTTTGAAACCACTGCCATAACTTTACATACTCTTTCACCCAATGAACTTTCATTTCATTTTCTCCTCTCCTTCCAGGTGCTTCACTTATTTTTTAAGGCAGCATACATATAAATGTCTCCACTCACATTAATTTGACCACCTGTTAAAAAGCTATAATACACACCTTTTGCAGTGTGGACCACCGCAGAATGTGCAGAAAGAGAGTAAATGAGGTTCTGGAAAGTACTGACTCCAGTGTCGTGGCCAGCTGCAGCTGCACTAGTTTTCTCGGTTGAGGATCCATGACATGAACAACCTAATCAAGGTGGTCGACAGATATTTGATTGGGTTTAAATCCAAGGACTGTGTGGACAGGGGAAAATGACAAACTTATCCTCGTGCTTTACAAACCAAACAAATGCACTGCAAGTCCACTGTCCTGCTGGTGGATGCTATCGTGCCAAGTAAAAACAGACTGCATGTAGGGATGGACATGGTTCCAAAGGATGGATGGATACTTGCGTTGATCCACTGAGCCTTCCAGAATGACGAGATCACTCATGAATTCCACAAAGACATTCCCTCACCATAATACAATCTGTCACCTGGATCCTTCTAATGATTGTTGCAGTGTGTTTGGTTTTAGACATTTCATGCCATACATGCAAAAGGCCATCTGTCCAATGGAGCATAACACATGATTCATCTGAAAAGGTCACCTCTCACCACTCAGTGGACACCCAGTTGCGGTACTGCCAAGCATATTCCAGTTTTCATTACTGATGGATAGCAGTCAGCATGGTTGCATGAACCAGGCATCTGCCACGGAGGCCAATATGCAGCAACATTTGCTGGATCTTAATTGAGGAGACATTGTTGGCAGCCCCTTGGTTCACCTAGGTTATTAGTTACTCAGTGGTTGCATGTCTATTCACCAGTAGACATATCCACCGCTGTTGTTCACCCATTTCATCTATGGCTCCTGGTGCTCCACAACTGCCTTGGCACCAGTTTCGGATAGTGCCATTTTGCCATGCATGGTGTACTTTAACCATAGCAGGACGCAGACACTTTTACAAACTTAGATGTTTTGGAAATGCTTCCACCACTGGCCCAAATGACAATAATCGTGCCCTTTTGGACATCAGATAAATTGTTCCTTTTCTGTGTTAAGGCAACAACTGTGCTTTTACTGCATCCTCCTGACATGCATTATATACCCTCCACTGCTAGTGCTACCACTTGCCATCTGTAAGTGGTTACTGCTCACCGACATCAAAAATAGGTGTGGTGGTCACATTTATGCGACAGGATTGTGTATATTCAGAAATTCTTCTATGGTATAGGAGGGGTTGTCAAGCTGGTATGATTTCAGTTTGTGCTTGAAGATGATTTTATCATCAATTAAATTCTTTAAATCAGTGAATAGGTGGTAAAAGATTTTTATGGCGGAATAGCTTACTATCAACTGTCCATTTGCTGGCAAAGCCAAGTTCTATCGCATACAAGTATTAGTCATGTGGAATGTACATCCTTGAGCCAAAATATTCTAATAAATTGTAAGAGTGGCTAATGAAGCATCCTTTTACTTTGTTTTTGAATATTTAGGCCTTTTAAATTTTCTGGCTGATGCATAACAGCAATCTATAATAGACTTTTGGACCAGACTTTAAAACTCCATTCTAAACCCTTAAGGGGCATACATAATTTATGAGGTTGTGTTGAAAAGTAATGCCTCCAAATGTTTTATGTGAAAGTTTTAAAGCTTTTTAAATAAAACAAATGTTGTTAACATCCTGCATTTCTATTTTTCATGTCTACATATTTTTTTCTGAACGTAATCGGCATGGTGACGAACACATTTATCTCGACGAGAAGCCTGTCTGTTGACACTGTCACTGTAGAATGATTGACTTTACTGACAGAGCCACAACCTCACCTCTGCTTGCATACTTCATTTATATCAAAGTGAAGGCCTGGAAGGCATTTTTTAAGGCTTAGAAACAGATGGAAATGAGATGGGGCCAAGTTGAGACTACATGGAGGATGATCGATGACAGTGAACCCAAGGTGTCAGACTTTTGCAGATGTCACTGCAATATGTAGAGAACCTCTTTGAATTCAAAACTAGATTACAGCACACTGTTCCTCTTGTACTGGCATAGTTACGTTATTCACCACCATGTTACATGTTACAGTTCGGAGCACTTTAGTGACAGAAGGCTGCAATTATGTACACATGCAGAATAAAAATGTAAAATGTTAATAATGTTTGTTTTATTTTAAAAGCTTTGAGTTTTCACAAAAACATTGGAGACGTTACTTTTCAGCACACCCTTGTACATGAAAATTATTTTTCTTCTTATATTGTTGTTATGAATTTCAAACTTCATTCTAAATTCACTTTATTGATCAACGATAAATCTCATTAGACAATGTGTGTGTTGACAAGTAAGTGTAAGAATACCTAGGTCTCTCGAGACTTTTGTAAAATGTTTGATGTTTGGTGTTTGATTGTCAGTGTTACACAATATTCTTATTATACATGTTTGTACAATAAATACTTTTTTGACTTTAGTTGTATTACCCATTAGAGTATGCCATAGGACAATACTGAATGAAAGTATGAAAAGTGTGTTAGCAATCCTATCTGCAGATTCACACAGTGAGAGAGATTTCTAAGCAGGCAGAACTGAGCTCTTTCTTTAGTTTATCCATGTGCTGGTGCCACCTCCATTTATCATCAATCTACTACATACAAGTAGCCTCATCCAGACTATCTCCTTGGAAATCTACACTCTCCAAGCCACAGTGAAGTGCTCAGCAGAGGGTACTTCCCATTGTACCACTCATTAGGCTTCTTCCTGTTCCATTTTTTTTATGGAGCACAGGAAGAATAATTGCTTAAATGCCTCTGTGCACACTGTAATTGAGAACTGTTTTCACAGAAGTCAACACCTACAAAAAATAACGTTTTCAGGAAACAGATTTTATTGAATTACTTGAACAGTATACATTGCTGATGTCTTTCAAAATTATATTCTACAAATGAACTCTATGTTCATAATACAACGATGGAAACAAATTTCTATGAGATTGCAGATGCAAATATAGAACTTGCAAGAATGTCTACAGATTACTTATTTTGTAGCAGTAATGATCTCTTTTATATTAACCTATTGAACAAACAATAATTTAATAAACTTTTACATTGAGATGATGTACTTCATTATTTTCATTGTCACATTCATCGAAATACTCTAGGACCTTCCCATAGAACTCTCAGGCTTCTTCTGATTATGTATCAAAAAATCTCTTTGTTTCTTTGCATCGCCAGTTTTTTTATATCCACGTGGTTTCTGTGTTTTATTATAGTGGACTGAGCAATGTCCTTTGAAACTATACACACTGGCAGAAAATAAATTACAACACTAATTACCAGTTGTGCAACATGAACTGAAGCTGGTAGGCATGTTTCTACATCTGAAAAATAGTATCTATTAAAATTTCCTACCAGTTACATAAGAGTGATGCCAATAGCACCACTATGAGGATGCAAATCAAGTTTGCTTTAAATACATGCTGTGATAGTCATGAGCTTTAGTTATCTTTGAGATTGGACATGGTGAATTGATGTTAATCAAGGTGATGAAGCTGCCTTTATCAGCACTTAAGTGTGTTTCAATGACATTGTGCAATAGGGGTATGAGAAGCTGGATGTTTCTCCTCCAATACTGCAGAAAGACTTGGCAGGGATGTAGCCACTGTACATGACTGCCGACAGCGGGGACCGCGAGAATGTATGCTCACAAGAAGATCGGGCTTTGGATGGCCACGTGGCACTACTGAGAGGGAAGGTCATCATGTTTGGTGTATGGCTCCGACACATTGTACTGCACCTGCGGCAGCAACTTGAGCAGCAGTTGGCACCACAGTGACACAACTAACTGTTACAAATCAGATGCCTCAAAGACAGCCCCATCTCAGATACCCCCCACTGACCCCAAACCAGTGCCATTTGCAACTTCAGTGGTTTCAAACAAGAGTTCACTGGAAGTCAGGACAGAGGACTGATGTGTTTTCTGACGGAAGCTGGTTCTGTCTTGGTGCCAGTGATGGCTGTGTGTTCCTTAGGAAGCCAGTTGAGGGCCTGCAGCCAATCTGGCTGTGGGCTAGATACACTGGACCTACATTTGGAGTTATGGTTTGTGATGTGACTTCATGTGACACCAGGAGCACTCTCATGGTTATCACACACACCCTGAGTGCAAATTTGTATGTTGATCTGATCTGTTGTGCTGTCATTCATCAACAGCATTCCAGGCGGAATTTTCCAACACTAGCCCACATACTGCTGTCATAACCCAACATGTTCTACAGAGTGTTGACATGTTGCCTGGGCCTGATTGATCACCAGATCTGTCTACAATTGAGTGCATATGGGCCATCATTGGACAACAACTCCAGCATTATCCACAAACAGCATTAATTGCCCTGTATTGACCGACCAGGTGCAGCAGGCATAGAACTCCACCACACAAACTAACATCCAGAACCTGTATAACACAATGAATGCACATTCGCATGCCTGCATTCAACATTCTGGCGGTTACATTGGTTATTAATGTACTAGCATTTCACAATTGGAATGGCATATCTCGCACTTACATTAACCTGTAACCTTTAATGTTAATTACTTACATATGTTAACTAGACAAATGTATCCCGGAATTTCATTACTCTATATTAATTATTTTGTTGTGTTGTGATATTTTTCTGTCTGTGTATGTAGTTTAGATGATGTAACTTACCAAATGAAAGCGTTGGCATGTTGATAGACACACAAACACACACACAAAATTCAAGCTGTCGCAACCAGCGGTTGCTTCATCAGGAAAGAGAGAAGGAGAGGGAAAGACGAAAGGATGTGGGTTTTAAGGGAGAGGGTAAGGAATCATTCCAATCCCGGGAGCGGAAAGACTTACCTTAGGGGGAAAAAAGGACAGGTATACACTCGCACACACACACACATCCATCCGCACGTATACAGACACAAGCAGACATTTGTGAAGACAAAGAGTTTGCCTTTACAAATGTCTGCTTGTGTCTGTATATGTGCGGATGGATATGTGTGTGTGTGCGCGCGCGAGTATATACCTGTCCTTTTTTTCCCCCTAAGGTAAGTCTTTCCGCTCCCGGGATTGGAATGATTCCTTACCCTCTCCCTTAAAACCCACATCCTTTCGTCTTTCCCTCTCCTTCCCTCTTTCCTGATGAAGCAACCGCTGGTTGCGAAAGCTTGAATTTTGTGTGTGTGTTTGTGTTTGTTTGTGTGTCTATCAACATGCCAACACTTTCATTTGGTAAGTTACATCATCTTTGTCTCTGGCTTCAGACATTTTGAATGGTAGCTTCTGTTTTATTAAGCTGTTAGATTTGGTATTGAACTTGTACACGTTCCAACACTTTCCCAGAACCACACAGGTACCATAGGTGCTCGCAACATCATGATAGTTTGTTGGTAAGGTAATGGTTTCAATTTTTTGCAGTTCATTATTAATGGTATCAAGTAGCCCATCGGGGCATGTAACTGTGCCCCTTGACTGGAAAGAACAGTATTGAGCTACTTTGTTGGAAAACTAATAATAAATGTCTACCACGAGCAGTAGTTCTACACAAGAGGTTTTGTATGAGAGACATTCAATAAGTAACACAACACACTTTTTCTTCTCTGCCAATTTCCGTTGAAATATGAAGAATTTGCTGTGGAATATTTCCACTTCAGCTCTATAGTTACATGGAGTTCCGATAGATGCTGCTGCTATAAGTAGCTCTCAAAATGGTGTCTGCAACAGGGGTGCATTCCAAGCAGAGAGCTGTCGTCGATTTTCTTTTTGTGGAAAGCGAGAGCATTGCATATTAGGTAGGCACTTGCAGAATATCTACAGAGACCTGACAGTGAACGAAAGCACATTGAATCATTGGGCAAGGTGTCTGTCATCATCACTTCAAGGTGGTGCAAATCTGTCAATCTCCTGCATGCTGGCTGGCCATACACAGCTGCCTGCTGAAATGTTGGAATAAGCAGACTCTCTCATCCAAGGTGATCAATGGATTGCAATCAAACACTCGGCTGCACAACTGGATGTCTCTGTTGGTAGTGCTGACACACTTGTCTACTGGTTGGGGTACTCAAATGCATGGGGCCACTGCGTTCCTCACCATCTAACAGAGGACCATAAAGAGCAACAAAGGACTGTCTGTGCATGATTGCTTATATGTCATGGGGCTGATCATGACAATTTTTTATCAGACATCATCCCTTGTGATGAAACATGGGTTCATCATATCAATCCAAAAATAAAGTGGCAGTCCATGGAGTGCCTCCTCACCACCTATCCTCAGAATAAAAAGTTGAAACCTACACCCTCGCCGGCCGGGGTGGTCGAGCGGTTCTAGGCGCTTCAGTGTGAAACCACACGACCGCTACGATCGCAGGTTCGAATCCTGCCTCGGGCGTGGATGTGTGTGATGTCCTTAGGTTAGTTAGGTTTAAGTAGTTCTAAGTTCTAGGGGTCTGATGACCTCAGATGTTAAGTCCCATAGTGCTCAGAGCCATTTGAACCTGCACCCTCAGCCAATAAAGACATGGCAACATTCTTCTGTGACCCCGAAGAGATTGTTCTGTTTGATGTCCTCCCTTAAATTAATTGTTTCAAATTTTGCAGCTGTTGACATTTGTGAGGTTGGCCTTCGTTTAGTGTCAATTTGTCCTTACGATTTCTAGGGAAGTGATATGTAACAGGTTGTAGTATACCAGACGTACAAGTACGGAATGCAGATTTCAGAGTATTCGTGGACAGCATCAATTTTTTTGTTTTCGTTTGAAGAAAACTGCTGCTGGATCATACCGATTACTTCGAGAACTTTATGGGGAACATGCTCCATCACAAGATATTAGTGAACAATGGCTTTGGCATTTCAAAAATGGTGACTGCGATCTTGCAGACAAGGAACGTGGAAATCTGCCAAAAGAATACAAATGTGTGGAATTGGAAGAATTGTTGAACGAAGATGATTCACAAACACATAAACAACTTGCCACGCAATTGGGGGTTGCTCAACAAGCTGTTTCCAATTCGCTACAAGAGATGGGAAAGGTTGATGAGACCAGTAGATGGGTACCACATTAGTTGAACAACAGGCAAATGGAAAAGTGCAAAACATGAGACATTTTGCTCACTTGGTACAAAAGGAAGTCATTTTTGCATCGTATAGTTACAGAGGAGGAATTGCTTTGGCAGAGAGATGATTCTCTGTGTTTGGTGGGACCAGAGAAGCATCGTCTATTATGAGCCATTAAAACCTGGGGAAACGGTTAATACTAAATGTTACCAACAACAATGGCAGATTTGAACTGTTTGCTGCTTTAAAAAAAAAAAAAAAAAAAAAAAAAAAAAGAGGAAAAGAAAGAAAAGAAAAAAACCATAAAGAGGCAACACGCAGTCATTATCTTCATGACAATACTCCTTTTTGACAGTTGGAAGTACTCGGCTGGGAATTTCTACACCATGCAGCTTACTCACTAGATGTGGCTCTTTCCAAGTACCACTTGTTTACATCGATGGGTCATGCACTTGGTGAGCAGTGGTTTGGTTCATACAGAAATGTGAACAGTGGCTCAGTGAGTGGTTTGCAACAAAAGGAGAAAATGTTTAATGGCATGACATTCACAAATTGCCCAAAAGAAGGGGAAAAGGTATAACAAACGATGGAGCATACTTTGAATAAACCACTATTTATCATTCTCCTGAATTTAACATGTTTTTAGACAAAAGAAATCTACATTTCATACTAACAATGGGAACTCCTACATGGAATTTAACCTGTAGCGCACAGGTGTGTGAAACGTAGAAACATGTAGCAAAAAATAGTATTCACACCAGATTTCAAGCTCTTGCTCATTGTAATAAATGTGCACACATTCACATATAACCACACAGACAGCCAAATGTACAGTTCCACAAGCCACAGCCATGGCCATCTAATACCTATAAAATCAGTTTTTATTTGTTCAGAATGAACAATATGATTAATTCATTTACATATAATTTTTTGTAAATCCCATCACGATGGAGAGATTTCAGGGATGCTTAATGAGTCGGATTCTATATTAAGAGGCAGAAGCAACCACTGCTCTTTCCTTCTGTTAAGCCTACTAACAAAAAGTCCTGAGTGACACTAATCTAACCAAAGTGATAATTATCATAATTGCTTCTATCTTGCTTTATATATCTAAGAGAAAAACAATTACTTCACAAAAGGCCAGAGCTCCTCCTCCTCAACTCAGCTGCTGTTTTATTTTAAACAAAGTCAGGGGCGGCTCCTGTATAGATTTGCAGGTTTGCACTACCCCTAAGGAATAATTTTGTTCAACTGCGTTTGCCTTCTGAGCGTTCTATACTAGTGGAGAAGCAGTGCGCTGTTTATCTCTTTTTGAAATGCCCGGGCTCCAAATGCCCAACACAGTAGAGTTGGACAGAATGTGCCGATGGCGACAATGGGTTGCACTGTAGCTGCAAACGCGGACTTAGGTGTCTCAGAGGGGGTGCGGGGGCAATGCTTGGCATCACTGTACTCATATGTGGGCCATGTGTGTATAAAAACCTCACCTGGGCCACCCTGCCAGCTGCAGGAAGAGGGCCAACTCTTCCGAAGGGATACGGAACTATCGGATCTTCAAACAAAGTGGGATTTTCGCGCCACCTTACCAGTTCAGGTGTAGCTGCGAGCGAACTATTTCCTGTGCATTGTGTTAGTTATTTTAGCATGTGCTACAGTGAATTTTGAGGCTCAGGTGACAAGTGAATACGTGAAATAATGAATCAGGTAATTTCATTGCTTCTGAACCCTTCAGTTCACGGAAGTTTGAAGAAAAATTAGAAATCAAGAGGCTAGGTAGGCCGACTCCTGCTTTAACAATTTTGCAGACCATTAAAACAAAAAGTCACCAATTCAATAGGAAATTTAACTCTGAATTGTACGACAAGCATGAATGGCTGTGTGGTTGTGACATGAAAAATGCCTTATTTTGTTTTCCTTGTTTATTATTTGGAGGAGATCTTTCATGGTCTAAACACAGAGTCTGTGACATTCAACAGCTCCATGACAAAATTAGGAAACGTGAACTTTTCTCGGTCCATGTAAATAATGTTTTGAATATATCAAGTCTAGGTAATGTAAATACAGCTACCCAATTAGACAGTGGGTACAGAAGGTCCATGGCATTACACAACCAAAAAGTTACCAATAATAGATACATATTGAATCTAATTATTAACTGTATTCGTTTCTGTGGTGCGTTGGAACTTGCCCTTAGAGGACATAATGAGACTGAATCATCTTCCAAACCTGGTGTTTTTTGTTCGTTGATTAATGTTCATGTAAAATTAGACACGGTATTAAAATTGCATTTAGAGAAAGCTACAGTTTTCAAAGGAACCTCAAAAACCATCCAGAATGAACTACTCCGGTGCATGCTTCAAGTCTGCCAAGAGGAAATTAGGAAGGAAATTAAGGGTGCTGAGTTTTTGGCCATAATAGCTGATGAAAGCAGTGACGTAGCCTGTGTTTTCCAGATGGTTATAGTATATAGGTACATCATTAATGGGAATCCAGTTGAAAGATTTTGGGACTTCATAGCACCAGAAAAGCATGATGCCCAGTCTTTGGCAATGTCCATCATCGAACAGATAAATAATCATTTGGAGAATTGTCCACATAAGCTAATAGCACAAACATATGATGGTGCAGCAGTCATGAGTGGTTCGTCACGTGGGGTGCAGGCTCTTGTTAAGGAAAAGTTTCCCAACGCTTCATACATTCATGTATACACCAATGTAACAGTATATTAATGTAATATCATTTTGTCCAACATCTAAGGTATGGTATATATACCACCAAGATTCAGGACGTAAATAAATAAATAAATAGATATGCCCACCAGTCGAATCTCATTATGCTTAAAGCTGGTTCCATTAATAAAAATGTGTGAATATTCTTCACTAAACTTCAGGGACTTTCCAGCTTCTTTTCAGCATCTCCTCGAAGAACAGCAGTTCTCGACGAAATAGTATGAAAACGACTGCCACGTTCAGTGCCTACTTGTTGAAATTTTCAGTCAAGGAGCATCAATACCGTTTTCCAGTATAGGGAAGATATTATCATGTGCGTGAATAATATGAGCCAGGGGGAAAAACTGTGAAATGAGAACACGATCCTGCAAGCCTGTGGCTTAGTAACAATTCTGGAGGATGAAAAGTTCATTTTTTCATAAAATCATGATCCATGTGGATTTTTGTATAACCAGCTACAGAAAAAGGCATATTGACCCAACTTACACACAAAATCAGCTGACAGCTTTTGAGCGTGAAATTGCGAACAATAGGGAAGGAGTAACTGAAAATTCAACAGGTTTACACAAGTACCATAAAAGAGGGAGAACTGAAGATGGCGCAGTGATGTGTAATCCACTGCAGGAGGCAAAAGAAGTATGTGATGTCGTAAGTTACGAGGCAAAAGAAAGATTCAAGTTGCAGCCTCGCTCTTTCTACCAGAGAAATTCACTACTTACTCTTCCAGTCTTCCAGAAACTTATTTCCGAGCTGCTATTGAATGCTACTCTTTTTTGGAAGCAAAGAAACTTAGAACAGAAGTCTCTGTTATTTATGGAAGAGAGGAGTTCAAAAGCATGTGTGGAGCTTTGAGCTTTCTGGATTACATAACAGACAATAATCTTTGTGATACACTGAGCGAATCTGTGAAGCTCCTGAAAGTGATAATTACAATTACAATGATCACATCAGAAGCAGAACATTGTTTTTCTATGCTGAAACACATTAAAACCACCTTGTGGAATACTATGGACCAAGAAAGACTATCAGCACTCGCTATGCTCTCTATTGAACGAGACCTCGTTTTTAGGAATTGTAGACTTCAATTAAAGATTGATTGAAAGATTTGCAAATATGAAGGAAAGAAGAATAGAGTTCCTTTACAAGTAATAACCACCACATCCAAATTCAGAGATGTAATCGAATGGCGTTAACATCAGTCCTGCTGAAAAAGGTTAGTAAGGCATGCCTACCACTTTTTGAGAACATAGAGCTGCAGTTGATTTTAATTCCTTTTAATCTGCAAAAGTAATACTTTTTTCTGTGTACACCTTCTGGTTTTATTATGAGTAGATGCAGGAGTGACACAAGTGAACGGTCTGTTTATATCATGCATTACAAAAACATTGAGCAGTGTACTGATTTTCTGTCTTTTGTTGATGTTTTCCTTCTTGAGTAAAGTGCACCACCATCTTCTCTGGTCATGAGCCGCCACTGAACAAAGTATTTCTGTAGTTTTACGCAGACCGTTATCAGTTGTCTATATCACGGCAAAGTCAGGATGTATCTGATAAGAAATATTAAACAGTGGAAAGTCAAAGTTGGAATATCGGCAATATAAGAAAAGTGAGATTGCTACTCACTGTAAAAATGACACATTGAGGTGCACACAGACACAATGAGAGAGAAAGAGAGAAAACCACACACATTCATTCCCACAAGCAAGCACACCTCACACATACATGACAGCTGTCTTTGGCAGCTTGGACCAGACACAGCTGCTGGAGATGGTGATCACGTGTGTGTGAGGTTTGCTTGTGGCAGCATTATGTAATATATGTACAGGGAATCCAGCTCCCACAACATTTTTATTTACTTCACTTTTCAATTCCACAAACACATTGTTTGTACCAGTTCATTGTACTCCTCCAAAATTAGTATTGGTACTGTCAGAACAAAATGCTACACACTTACTTTTACCAAGTTTGATTTCCTCTAAGTCAGAAAAACATTATTATTACAAGGCAGCTTTATTTAGCAGGGAAGTTAATTTACATAATTTCACATTAACACCAATTTTTGATGTAAAATACTGAATGATTAATAGGAATATTTTCTTGGTTTTGTGAATACTAGTGCCTGTAGCTATACCAAAATAATGGGCTTTTGAAAGATCATGGCATATTTGTTTGACAATGCCAGGTGTTAACACTGATTTCACACTTTGTTCTGCCCAAAAGCACATTTCTTGCTGCTTTGGAATCATTAAAAACTCTGGAGCTTAGCCTAGAAATACAGTTCACTGATTTCAAAGACTTATGATGTTTAACAGTATGATAGTACATTGCTATTTCTGCAACTGTTACTAATTTGCCCTGTTGAAAACAAAATAACTGTCCCTCCATTTTTTTAAGTGCTTGAAGAGTACGTGATTGATTTATGCATTACACTAGTTTTTCTTGGAATGAACACTTCCTCTTTGGCATCTTGACTTCACTTGAAATGATCACAGAATGGGCATAAGATGAGTGAAACTTTTGAGCTCAGATTTCTAGGTGTTCAGATAGATAGTAAACTGTTGTGGAAAGCCCACATTCAGGATCTTGTTCAAAGACTTAATTTTGCCATTTTTCTATTCAAATGGTATATAAAGTAAGTGATCATTTGACATGAAAATTAGTCTACTTTGCTTATTTTCATTCGCTTTTGCTGTATAGTATTATATTTTGGGGTAACTCTCCCCATTCTCTAAGGATATTTTTGACTCAGAAATGGACAGTTGGGTATTCTGACATTGGGCTGTCAATATATATGTTACTGTAATAGTAAGATAATTGATAAATCATAGAGTTAACTGGTGAAACCTAAGATTTACCATCACGCTGTGGTAAAACTCTAAAATTTCTCATTAGATACATATATTTCGAACTTTTACCAAGAAAAATTGGTAAATCTTAGGATTTACCAATGCAAACTGGTAAAAGCTGGAATGGAGACTCCCGCCTCTGTCGTGCAGGGTTGGACGAGTTTCATTGTTACTAATTTTGTGTTCAGATAAGTTTCTTTGTTGGCAGTTATGAGTTCTCAGTCTGCTCACTGTTGCATAGTTTCAGTCAGTCTCGAGCATCTTGCGCACCATCATCTGTAGCTTTGCGTCAGAATGAGTGATGTTATGCGTAACAGATTTCATGAACTTTTAAGTGAAGCAGTGAATGAGAAGAAGGACAACAGCTTTTATGTAACTGCTGAGCAATATAATGTTCTGTTAAGTGAAGTGAAAAATGCAAAAATTGTTTCCAATAAAAAATCTGTTGACTACAGACGTTTGAAGCGATTTGATGTTCTCAACACCGGAGATGAAGAGAAATTCGTAGCACCGGTGTCTGTTGAAAAACAAGAAATTCATTATTACATTTGTTTTGATGAACTGTTTAACGTACTACATGAGACCCACATTGCTATAGGACATGGCGGCTGAACACGGATGGTTATGAAACTGAATTGTAAGTACAAGAATGTGACTGTTGAATCAGTCATTACTTATTTGAGATTATGTGAACCATGTCAGAAAAAGCGAAAAGCATAAAAAGGGGTGTTGGAGTTAAACTTATCATACACAGTGAAATGAATTCATGATGCCAAATTGACTTAATCAACATGAAGGCAAACACAAACAATAAGTCAAAGTTCGTATTTGTATACCAAGATCATTTGACAAAATTTATTATCCTCCGTGCACTAACTTCAAAAAGGGCTGAAGAAGTAGCATATCATCTTTTGGATATTTTGACAACCTTTGGTGCCCCAAGTATCCTTTATTCTGATAATGGTAGAGAATTTTGCAACCAAGTCATTCAAAGTTTATGTGGATTGTGGAGTGATATAAAGATAGACCATGGGAAGCCGAGGCACAGTCAGTCTCAGGGATCAGTTGAAAGAGAAAATCAAGATATCAAAAATATGTTATCAACTTGGATAGAAACAAATGAAACTTCAAAATGGTCTGAAGGGCTGAGGTTTGTGCAAGCAATGAAAAATAGGGCTTATCATGAAAAGATCAGATGTTCTCCATATGAAGCCATGTTTGGGGTTCCAATGAAAATGGGCATTGCGACCTCAGTTGTTCCACGTGATTAATCAAAAATATAAACACTGAAGAGGACTTGGAAACAATGTTAAACACCACTTCCACTGACTCACAGGGAATTGAAAATGACAGCCAAGGAATTGATGCCAGTAAATCAAGTACTGGAACAGGAGGAACAGAGGTAGAAAGTGCGGCTGCAGCAGGTGAGGAAGACACAGGATTTGATGACAGTTAACAACGAGACACCAGCACCGGCTGATCGTTGTGTCAAGGTGCTGACAACGTCCAACAGCATTAGCCCTAGGATGCCCAAGCCTTTTTTTTCTAACTTGGATGCCTAGGGGGGGGGGGGGGGGGTTCCGGCGAGCCCACAGGTATTAGATTAGTTTACTGATGAAAAATTACAACTTACAAAATGGTTTATGTGTATTAACTAAGGCATCAGTTCATAAATGTTGTTAATGGTTATAAATATTGGATTGAGTGAATAAAAAATTGACATATTACAATACAAAATACAGATGTGTTCATATACAATAGATTACTCTGAGTCCTCAACTTCGAGGCAAGAGACACACCTCACAATTTTTTCTGAATGTGTGATACACACATGTTTATGACACTGTCCACAATACTGTTTTGGTTTACTTAGATTGTTGTACTTCTGCTTCTTTGTTTTAGCTTCTCTTACAAAAATATGGCACCGACCTTTCCCTGCAGGAGGCTGACGTGCTTCTGTTGTCACTTCTTTGATTTTCTTTTGTAGAATAGTCTCCATTGATTGAACAATTTAGTTAGATAACCCTCTTGCATTGGCACTTCTTTCTTCTACCTGCAATTTCACTAGTTCTATCCCAACTTGCAGAAGATAAAGTTTCCGTTTGTTGTGTTTCTTTTCATTCCATCTTGGATGTTGCTGGATGAATATGGTGGTTGCATTGATAGCACAAATGTTGATGAGAGAGTAAAATACAGATAGAGGCCATTTCTTTGTTCCCCTCTTGCAGGTGTACATATGCACCATTTGATCAATGGTACCAATTCCACCTTTAGTGGAATTATAATATGCATTTATCTCGGTTTTATTCTTCTCTTCTCCAACAGTGCCTTTATCTTGGTGCTTTGTTGACAACATCAGTAAGTTTTTATTTGGTTTCGTTTTTGCTAAGTAGGACTCCAAAGTTACTGGAGGCCTACCTGTTGATGGGTCTGTGAACAAGAACATTGATGAATATAGCTCTTGATTTGATGTGTTCTTCATTATGTCTGGAATATGCTTCCCGTTTGACTGGAGAGTTCCTACTGTAGTAACTTTGTAGTCTTGGTATAACTCTTCTGCCAAATCCACCGATGTGTAGTATCGGTCTGTAGTAATATTTCGACCAGTATTTTTCACAGGTGCTACCAGACATTTGACAACAGCTGCTGAACCCCGTTCTTCTTTAGACAAATTCTGAACATTACCTGCATAGGGTTCCATATTCAAGACGTATCTGTCAACTGCATCTGACATCATGCATATAAGGATGCCATACTTGCCCGGTTTATCCTTCATAAATACTTTGAAGGGGCAGTGCCCTCTAAACAAGCTGAGCATCTCATCAATGGTGAGGTGGACCCCTGGTTTATACCGTAGTGGAAACATATCATTCATTTTGTTAAAAATATCACGGATTGCTGTGAACTTGTCTGCTTCCCTTCTTAGCTGGTGGATACTTTTGTCATCAAACCTTATGATTGCAATAAGTTTCTTGAAAGGTTCTCTTGACATAATACCCTAGTTAACTGGCCGACCCATTAGGTCTGACCAAAGATCGTGTACACTGACAGAATTGTTCTTATTTGCCCCCATAATTATCAGGATTCCTATAAAGGCATACAATTCTTTCTCATTTGTCAAAGTAACATTTCGCCTAACTGCCTCCTCATTTTAATGTTTTACTATAACATCCATGATGTCAGGCGTAAGAAGTAACTTCAAGGCTTCTCCAGGTTAATGGCAAACACCAGATGGAGTTACTCCTGCCTGCTCTCTTACTACATTAGCATCAGACCTCCGAGGAATTCTAAGCTGCATGGTTACATACCTTCTTCCAGACTTGGCCACAATAAATACTGATGATCACTGCCTGATCTTCTCTAACATCCACATTACTTTCCCAATCTGAATCATACTCCATAACACCATTCTCATATTCACTTTCACTCCCCAAGTCAGAATGCTCATCTAAAATTTCATTCAGAACTCTTTCTAAAGGTGAGTCATGTATTCTTTTAGTCATTTCTAAGTCTGGGTGTGAACAGTAGGGAACTGCACCAATTCACTGCAACTTTACAAGATAAATAACAGTTGACTGAGATCAACAATCACTTCCTCTGAAAGTAAACTGATTGCTGTGAATATAAAGAATAGCGATCAACAAGAAACTAACTTGCATTGTTGTAGGGATGAGAAATACGAAATCCTACTAAGGGAAATTTTCTATAGCATGGAAGCCTAAGGGGGGGGGGGGGGAGGGGGGGTTGTTAGATCCATAATAAGTTTATTTATTTTTTCTTTCAAAGCAGGAATTTTCTATAAAACATATTGACACTAACGTTTCATAAAATAGCCAATAACAATAACTCAAAGGGAATATGTAGTGTGAAAGTTACTTGAGCAAAAGCAGGGGACATAAAAAAATTGTGGGTTCAATGAACCCTCCCCTTAGACGTCATAGGGTTAATGAAGTGAAAGGGAACCAAGAAGCTGCCAAAGAAGGTCTTCAATTGCAGGAAAAGAAAATGAGAGCAGCCTCATGTAAAAAAATTCCAAAACCTTCAGTTGGACAGAATGTGAGAAAATCCCGGTGTAGACAGGGCAAAAACTGATGCAAAATCTATAAAAGCAGTAGTGATAAATATTCAGGATGATAAATTTTATCAATTTGGCACCAAAGCTGGTAAACCAAAGTCATTGTACACTAAGAAACAATTTACATTGTGCAAGGAAAATTTTATCTACGTCAAAGAAGTTGCAAGAGAAAAAAAATATTCTATGGGAAGTTGTTTCCAAACAATCTTTTCTTTGAGAATAAGTGTTCAAAAAGCGCAATTACTTACAAAAGTGTTCAACTAAGAAAATGCTTGTGTAAATTGTGTTCCATATTACGTAATTCGAAATGCCACAATAATCAGCCTTGTTTTTCACTAATATGGAATATTGCTCATTATAATCACATTGGAATGTAAGAATGTTTAAAATACATAAATTTACAATAAATAAAAACTATTTCAGTAAATTGCTAAGCTAATTTTTTAAATGAATACAGTTTTACCAGTTGGTATGGGTACGTCCTAAGATTTACCAATGTCTATTGGTAAAAGTTCGAAATCTATGCACACAATAAGAAATTTTGGACTTTTACCACACCATGATAGTAAGCCGTCGGTTTCACCAGTTAATTGTAGGTCATCTCACTTTTACAGTAAAATATATATTCTTTACTGTCATTTCTTGTAAACAATATCAGCTTATTCCCAAGAATTAGCAGCTTTCACTCAGTTAATACTTGGCAGAAATCCAGTCTGCATTTGGATCGCACTTCCTTGGCTCTTCTGCAGAAAGGTGTGCAGTATACTACTACCACAAGAGTTCAAAAATCTTAGCAGTAATCGACATGCATTCAAATCGAAACTGAAGAATTTCCTCATGGGTCACTCCTTTTATTCTATTGAGCAGTTCCTTGAAAAATTAAGCTGATTACTGATATATTGTTGGTTGCATTTACTTAAACTTATGGCTGTTCTTTTCTTGGGGCATAAACATTTTATTTTATATGGCTATTCTTTTCTTGGGCGCATAAACATTTTATTTTATCTGTTATTACTTTTATGTTGTAATTTCATGTACTGACACATTGCATGGCTTTGGAGATTTACTCCTCAGTTTGGTCCTATGGAATGAGACGTATAAAATAAAAAAATAAAACTTTAATAACAAATTTACTGTGATGCGACTCAGAAAGAGAAACAGAGAATCACATTGCTGCAAAGTTTAAACTGAACTGATGTAAGGGACAATAACAGAAACTCAGCGGTGTTGCCATGCAGTAATGCTTGTTAATGGAGTATGTGGTGTCACCGCCAGACACCACACTTGCTAGGTAGTAGCCTTTAAATCGGCCGCGGTCCGGTAGTATACGTCGGACCCGCGTGTCGCCACTATCAGTGATTGCAGACCGAGCGCCGCCACACGGCAGGTCTAGAGAGTCATCCTAGCACTCACCCCAGTTGTACAGCCGACTTTGCTAGTGATGGTTCACTGACAAAATACGTTCTCATTTGCCGAGACGATAGTTAGCATAGCCTTCAGCTACGTCATTTGCTACGACCTAGCAAAGGCGCCATTATCATTTGTTATTTATCTTGTGATGCATGTCCCGTCAGACCGATGTTCACCAATAATGGATTAAAGTTAAGTATTCCAAAAGCTACGTACCTTTTTTACTAGTCTCATTTCCGTATCCTGTTCCAGACCTCACGCCAGCCTGCGTGAGCTAAACGCGTGCCTTTCGGCTTCCTCCAAACCCCATCAGCTGTTGTAAAAAACTTTCAGTTTTTAACTTGACATCTGGAGTTGAAATATAAATCCACATAAGACTCTCGAGAAAAAAATAGATAGTATGAGAATATTTTCTCTGAAATCTGGGACACACTGCCAAACTGCCATCCTGGAAACTGAGACACTTGGCAGTACTGTGTGAGACTAATTTTTCTTTTTTGGTGGCTGTTTCTGCCAGTTAAAGTACAAATTTACGCATTACACATAGCTGAAGGGTTTCCCTCATGACAGGATTAATGGAACACAGCCTGTGAATGAATAATAAAATGATTCGACTTGTTTTGTCCTTTGAGTGTTTTATTTTGTGATACTCTAGGCAAGAGAGTTTCACCTCTTCATTACATTCTGTCCTCGGAAGAAAGTTGAGCCAACGCTTCCGACCAGGTCATAGATTATGCTTTGTTTGCAACAAGTTTCTTTTATGATCTGTGCATTGATGGTCAGCATATTTTGTTGTAAAATGTGCAAAGTTTAATGAGAAAATTACTGTGGGAAATTATACCAATCTGCACATCAATGGATCTGTGAAAGTAGAAGGGGAAAAGGTACTTATCTGGTTCATTGTTAAAATCTTTACTCAAAACATTCACAATTCCTGTAATTTCCAGCTGTGAACATTCACATAAAATTATCTTACTTACACACCAATCACTTTTGCCTGAAAAAGATCATTTTGAAGTTATAAAAATAGGATGATTGTGCACAGAATGCTGCTACCTTACTTCTCATTATTATGAAAATAAGCATAACAAAGATCTTGTGACCTAGTCCTCACTACAGGATGGTCTTCTCATCCTGGAGTCTTCAAGTGAACTTCTCCAACTTTTTCCTCAGGGAAGGGACTAATGGCTCTGAAAGATAGAATAGCTAATAGTACTAAAAATTTTGTCTCTTGAAAGTAAGCAGCTGTGTGTCATAACTTTATAGTTTTTTTTAAGTGCATTTTCCTTTCTATACAGTCTTGCATGGATGGATAGTTTACACAGAAAAAGTAGTTTGGAGTGAAATGCAACCAAATAAATCCAGAGAAAATACCTGTGTACCATTTTGTAGCAATTCGAAACAAATCAAGATGAAACAAGATTCTGGATGCATTGTTCCTTCACACAGTTAAGGGGAGCCGGAGGTGCCTATGCTGCCCATGTTAAAATCACTAAGTTTGAGGAACATTTATGAATAAACTACCAAATAGAAAAATTTGAATTTTTTTACATATAGAGTGGTTTAGTATTGCAGTTATGACAGAGGGATTTTGGAGTATCTTTTCTAGTTTCCTTCCAATTATTTTTTTTATTAATGACCCAAATTTTTTTACAAATAACTGCTTTATAATTAAACTGAATTGAAACTACTGAACATATTGCCAAATGGCTGTGTTACAATGTAAGTTTGACCACTAGGAGTGCTGTATAAAAATTTCATCTCTCTAGCTTGAGTGGATTTTGAGAAAATGTTCCTTATATTCGAAAAATTCTAATTTATGGGAAATGGCTATCAAAGTTTCTCAATACATTCCTGCACAATAGGATGGATTATCAGGGTCTTCTTCTTCATCCTCCAAAAGCTTCCTCTTCTGTCTTCTTTTCTGGCCTGTTGTTCCAACATACTTCATATGCCTTTCTCTTCTTTCTGCTCCTCTTATCCTTTCTCTGTCAATATTTCTTAGTGCTCGTACAGTGTTCACCCCAGCTGTAAATCCTAATGCCTTCAGAACTTCACACTGTTCCCTTGGTTGTAGATTGCTATTGCATCATAAATGCCAAAGTGCTGTGTTTTTATGCTTACAAACACCCTTTCAGGAATCACTTTCCAAATCAAATTGTTTACGCTCTCATTAGGATTCTGCGTCTTTCCGTGTAGATATTTGTGTAACAATTCTGGCTGTGCTAAGTCATGAAAAATTGGTTTTATTGTTCCCTCCTGATTCTTGTACATACTGCATATTACCCGCTTTACACAAGAAGTATAATACTACCAACAACAGGCGCAACACTGAACTAATTCGAAACGGTAAACAGCAAAGAGACGATATTCCGCACTCTTATTCATTGTTGTATCGCAACTTGGTATTAGTGTTAATTTTCTTTTCCCTACGTTCTTCCTCTTCTTATATACACGGTTACTAAAACGTGGAATCGTAACCAGAACAAAAGTGTACGACAATATTAAATGGAGCAAGATGTTCGAAATTCTGAGGAAAATAGGAGTATGCTATAAGGAAATACGGATAATATTTGTCACAGAAAACAATGTAGCCAACCCTTGCACACTCACTGTATGCGTAACATAAGGCGCTGTATGCGTAACAGGCCGAGAAAACCCCAAGCAGTTCCCCAGGAAGTCACAAGAGGGTGTTAGATGCATTCTGCGGCCGCCCATTTCCTCTGCAGGCGTGGGGGAAAATGGTAATAACTCCACTTCTAGGGCGAGTAGAACAATAATTCAAAGTTTAAATTAAAGAGGAATGTTCCAATTAATTTTTGGTAGCAAAAAATTCGTAATTTTTTGGATTTGACCACCTCCGGCTCCCCTTAATAAAGAACTTATAAAAATGACATAAAAAAGTGATTTAAGGTTAATGATCAAGATAGACAAACCCAGGCTAGAGAATTTTCATAACTTCCCTCTCATCCTTTCCTGCCGTTATAGCCCTTGAATTTGTTACTTTATTGTCTTATTCTTAAAAAGTGCAAATTATGTCTTCTCTTTTAATTTGGTGAAAAATTGTCAAACCTCATGATACCTGCCACTTTCTGCTATAAAATAAATAAACTAGGTTTAGGTTGTAATGGCAAGTTAACTGCCTCCCCTCCCAATAAATTACTTTTTTGCAGGCACTTATTACTCTTTCTCTGAATCACTAAAGTTGGAAGATTTTGAACTGCTAATATCTATCTGCCAATCTTAGCAATTAAACAGTATTGTGGGCAATAGTGTTGCTCTAGCCATTGTGAATACTGTGTTGTGCTGACTTTAGGGTTAAATGAATGATGAAAGAGGTTTTGGGCCATTGTGAGTGGTACATATAACTGTTTCTTAGGAGGGAACTATCACTATCAATAGTTTTTTCCTTATGAAGCATGAAACACAGGCATAGTGACAGCACTATTTGAGGAAAGAGAGTTTGCTCTCTTGTATCTCTCCTCTACCCACAGCAGTCTAAACTTGGGATGGAACTTGCTTCTACACTACCCATACCTCATTCTATTGGCAGCTGAAAAACTGCGGGCTTGATATGGTAACAATAATTTAAGGCAAAGCATGAGATAACTAACATGTGCAACAAATGTGCCCAGGTTTGACAGATGGCACAGTATGCCGGAAGTCTGGGCACAGTCAGGCATAGTCGTCAACAGAATGCTGTTGGTAGGCCTTGCACCTCACTGGCCAGCAACCAACAATACATCTGAGGAAAGTGGTCATGTAACTCATTGAGGCCAGCCTTCCAGCAGGTAGATTCAATTCAGCCATGATCTTCTCAGTCACCAGATGCCATTCCAGGTGCCAATAGAGACTGGTGGCACCAAGAACCTATTCTCTTCTGTGGGCCATGTGATAAAGTAGTGCCTGTGGTATCATGGCACCCAGGCTGCATTTAGGCCAGCACTCAAGGCACAATCAACAGTTCACCCTGAGTGGGCTTCCTGAGACAGGCAATGAAAGCAGTCACATTCCATCAATCAGGAACTCACTTTGGATCTACCACAACGATAATGCTCTATTTCATATCAGAGATCAGCTAGTGGACTTGCAAGATTTCTTGTCTTTTCTTCTGTCTCTGGGCTTACCTGTGTTTCATCATAACAGAACTTTGAAACTGAATTGTCCTGGGAGTTTAACTCAAAATGTGTCCAAGTGTACAAAACTTTAACTTTGGACTGTCCCATCAGGACTTGAACTTTGACTTGTGTAGTGTGTTGTGCATTTAGTAGTTAGTGATATTATCTAGCCTTGAGCCTGTCTGGCGCCATGCCACCTCTGGTCTGTAGTGACTGGTGCTCTGTCCAAGGGCTGTTTTCTCATCTCAACTCCCATTTATATTTCCTGCGCAACCTCGATGTTGCCTCCATTGTGTTTTCAGAAGCTCAAGTGCTGGATTCCATACAGTGCTGAGCTGGTATCTAGTGTCATGGTTGATGAGATTATCCATGACTTTAATCTCAACAGATTCCTTAATGATGCTGTCCCAGTATCTCAGGGCCTATGTCACAATCTTGGTGTCACTGTAGTTCATTGAGTGACTGAGTTTTCGACAGTGCTCCGCTACTGCTGATTTGATTGCTTGTCTGTCTGGTATACCTCTCATGTTCCTTACACATGATGTCCACCATCCTGGTCACCTGGCCAATGTATGACATCCCACACTGGCATGGTATGTTGTGAATAACTGGCTTTCATAGCCCAACAGTGCCACAAATTTGGGCAATCAGGGCACCAGTGACAAGAGAGGACAACTAGAGTTGCCCCTGGTGGTTGCAGATTGTGGACAGAGTGCCCGACATGGTGCAGACCGTGAATGGAGCACCAGATAGCAAGCATGACACCAGAGGATGGCTAAGCTGGGTGGGGATGGCGGTTGGAGCACCAGTAGCAACAGACGAAAACCACAGTCACCCATGGCATGGAGCACTTAGCACCAACCAGGCATAAATGCTGGACCTGATCCAGCCAATGACCAGTCTCGGGAAGCACCTGAAGAAGACAGCATGCCACAATGTCGAACTACTGTGCAGCAACAATGCAAACAACTGGCAGGAAACCCAGTTATTCCTCTGGCAGTAGGGTTGGAGGGAAAGGAAGAGGGGCAAAGGAAAAGGAGTGGAGAGGTTTATGAAAAGGGGCAGAGTTTGGAAAAGTTACTCAGAAGTCCGGGTCAGGGGAAACTTACTGGGTGGGATGATGAGGATTTTTATGTATGTGTTCTCCTGCCCCGCTTGGTGAGCAGATTTCTTTATCTATCCAATTGCACTATACTGCCAAAAATTGATTATTTTACACTGTAATATTGATGTTTATTCATTCTTCCAAGAAGTGACTGATTTTGTGTAGGCATTTGGCCTCCTTAATAATATAACTACTACTTCACTTCTTGAGAAGGGACTTTCTTTATGTTGTTACTGTCACATCACATCAGCCAACACCTGAGATTCTGCTTTTGGCAGGAGGTTCCAACAATGAAGTAATCTAAGGCTGTCAGAAGTGCAGCACGTAAACTGAATTGTTACTGTTAAGTGTTTCTCCTCAGGTGAGTGGCTGTTGTGAGCATATGCATGATGTGAGTGCTCTGATATCATGGAAACTCGAAGGCCACAAACTATTTCTTACTGAAAGCCCACTGCATTACTTACATATCATTTGCAGGAAACAATTTATTCACAAAATTATACTTGAAATACACTGTATTTCGTATCACTCACTTTAAGTTCACTTTTGAGATATAGTCATTCGAATCTCTGTTTTTATTCACTTTTTTTCTGAAGCCAATTTGCATTTTCTGGAGAGTCAAAACATTGGTCTTGCGTAACAACAGAGTAAAGCATTTGAAGTCATCAGCATGCATGAATAACAGGTTCCTCAGTTGTCTCATCTTCACTCCCTTCCCCTACCAAACACACTTTGTTTACTATATCCATACCACCTAGTATCTCAAATACTGTTTCTTAGGCAGTGTTATTTAACCATTCATGGTTGTTTTTGCCATCTACTATTTCACAAGCATAAATCTGTATTCTAAATGAAATGGTTGTTCTAAGTTTAACAGGATATTTCAGACTTTAATTTTCATTTCTCAAAAATCACCAAACTATGCATACATAAACTGCAAACTGGATAATATGCACCCAGATAATAGGGAGCTTGTTGTCTTTAAAACATGATTTCAATTTTTATTTTTTCTTTGTTATGTGCTGATAAATAGACTAGAAAAATCTCATTGTTACTGTGAATATTTAAATGTTTACTGGTAACTGCCTCGATCACAAACAGGAATGTAATCCTTTTCAGAGATTACTAAAACATAAATAAATCCGTCCAGAAACATAAGAATGTAAGAGAATATTAACAACAAATTATTACTTTGATGATTGATATTAAAAGATATGTTACACTATATTTTCTGCTCAGTGACATTCAGTTCATTATATTCATTTTCTTAGTTGACTACATCCATAGGGCTTTGTTCTAACCGCACACTGCACTTACATTAACAAGGAGACTTAGCACTCAGCATTGCACCAGCACAGTACTGTGGGAACTGCACACATTTCAACAGGAAGTCTGTGAACGGCTGAAAAAGAGAGGATAAAGTTAATATATCTCTCAAGTGTTATACTGATTTGGTCTGCTTGTGGATTATAAGCACAACTGAATATTTATGGAAACATATGTATCTATATCTACAACCACTGTGAAAAACAAGGCAGATCATGTTTCCCACTACCTGATGTATTAAAGTTTCTTCTTTTTCTATTCATGTATGGAGTGAGGGAAGAACGATTACTTAAATTACTTCATGTGCACTGTAATTAATCTAATCCTGTCTCTGTGGGAGCAATAAATGAGAGGCTTTAGTGTGCTCCTAGATTCCTCACTTGATACTGGTTCTTGAAAGTATGTAAGTAAGCTTTGTAGAATAGTTTGTGTCTATTCAGTCACAGTGTATCTGTTTAACTCAATGTTTGAACCTCATGCATATTTTTTTTAATTATTATTGTATGTACCCAAGTACATGAAAAGTAAAAAAAAAAGTATACTGTTTCAGTGCATATATAATTGTTTCTCAAATTTCAAGAAATAAGAGTTGCTTATTTTTCTGCAAGTGCCATGAAAATAAAATGTCTGTAGCTGCAAACCTATTGGTGCTATAAAGTTAAAACTAATGTCTTTATGAAGGTCTTGGTTTAAGCTTTGTCTGACAAGTAACATAGTAATGCTATAACATCTGCTTGATTTTACTGCAAACTAAAATAATATATATTTTCAAAATATCTCTTTTCAAAATATCTCTTTTGTTTTTTCTAAGAAGTTATATTTTTTATATTTGTGACTAAAAACAATGATTTAAATTTCAAGATGGAAAAGCAACTGGCTTACAACATACAAAATGAAGGACACTGCGAGAACAGCAATTTCCTTCAAAAGCCAAGCTGTGTGTTGGGCTTAGAAGAAATTGGATAACAATACATGTTTATTAATCATATAGTGTAAACTTTACAAGATATTTAAGTAATTAAAGTTACCTGAAATGGAATTAACAACTTGAGAATGGCTTTAATGAGTATTGTCTGTATTTTTGTTATAAGGGGTTTAATCAGTCTTTTATTGACAGAGAATAATACTGAACAATATAAAGACGTGCAAAGCTATCACTTGAACAATGCATCTTGGGCTAAACCAATTATTGAATGCAATCAGGTAGGTAGCATAACCAAGTTTTTAGAGTTTAGATAAGGATGAAAACTGAAGTAGAAGAAGAAGAACACTAACTCTGAAGGTGCTTTTCAAAAATGCAAGCAAGCTGATATGAACTTTGAGAATTGGCACTGCTGGTTAAGATGTTTGTAAGCAGTCCAGCTTCTTCTGAGGAAGTATACTGTAGAGCTAAGGTTTGAAAACATGATGTACCATTTGAGGAGTGTGGCTTAATTGTAATCTGAAATTAAATGAAAACACTGAAATGAGAAAAGGTAGCACTAGTCTCTTGGGCAACTTTCAGGTTACCGAATGCAGGCAATAACCATATTTCATTTCGCTAGTATTCCTCTGTCGTACATGATTCAAAATGGATGTTGAGAATGGTTTCCTGAGCAAAATCATACAAATGCCTTTTGCTGTAGCAACAAGTCTTGACAGTGCCAACAAATCTGTTGCAAGCTGTGGCAAAATAATGTAATTCTTCAATAATACTGTATAACCAGCATTTGAAGGAATGATTTGAGAATTTTTTTCCTGTTTTTTATATTGCGCAGCACTGCCATCAGAAAAGTAGAATATCTTTTTTATGCCACTGTGTCTTGTTCTAAGTGGTCAGACATGAAGTTACAATTGAGTTGTCTGCAGTCAGTATTATTATTAGTACGCAAGAAAAGGATGCAGTTTGGCTTGGCTGATGGTCCATTAGTAGGACTGAATTTCATCTCAAAGCCCAAAAGAGTAATTTTCAGCAATGTCATAGATAATGAGAAGATGCAGCTGTTGTAAATTATTTCGTGTAAGCAAGAAACTGTTTTTCCTCATTTCATAGACCAAACATGAACTAAAAACAGAATATGATGTTGACTAATTTCAAAAGTAGCTTCAGTCATGACTAATTTATTGTTTCCAGTAAGAACCCAAATGAATTAACTCACATTTGAGAGGTTAATAATATCTATCCTACAATGAACATGCAATGAAATAACACTCGTGTAATAGTAAAATAAAAAATACAATAGAAATCATGTAATTTGCAATTGTTTGACTGTTCTTTGTTATATGAATCGCTAAGAGAATAAACTGAATAATAAGCTTAAAATACTATGATTTGGAGCATGGACTGCCAGAAGTGTGAACATGGTAGAGAAGTTAGAAAATCTGAAAAGGGAAATGCAAAGATTAATTCTAGATACAGTGTGGGTCAGTGAAGTGAAATGGAAAGAAGGGCTTTTGGCCAGACAAATATGCAGCAATGTCAACAGCTGCAGAAAGTGGTATAATGCAAGAAGAACTCATTATGATTAGGAAAGTAGGGCAGAGAGTCAGTTACTGTGAACAAGTGTGTGATAGAGTCATTCTCATCATAATTGACAGCATACCAATGCTAACAACAGTAGCTGAGGTGTACTTACTGGCATCACATGAAGAAGATGAAGAGAAAGGGAGAGTACATTGGTGTGCAAAACTTAAGGAGGAGAGGTAGTTTCATACAGTGTGTCATTGCCAAGTAACATAGCTTGACGAAACTTGGACAACGCATAGAAAGAACTGCTACAGTATGTTGCAGAAGATAAATGAGGGTAACACACCATAAGACAAACAGAAATGACACTTTTATTCAAAGACAATAATTATACTGAAGTCTTGGTGACTCATGGTGGTCCCCTGGACACTACAAAAGGTGGGGCATGGTTCTCAACAGGCTGTGTGATCACCAAGGGCAGCAGTACATGCTCTGCAACATACTTCCCTGCCAGCCACAATGTCGTTAAGGAGTTCTTGTGGTGGACATTCCATTCCTCCAGCAGCACAGTTGACAACTGCTGGATGGTCTTTGGGGCATGTGGTCATGTTGCATGATGTCATCCCCAGCATCCCACACATGCTTGATGTGATTTGAGTCAGGGGAATGGCCAGACCAGTTCATTTGCTGAATATCCTCTCATTCCAAGAGGTCCTTGATCACTATTGTTTGATTGATCTCAAAAATGCCTCCCCATATCACAACATCTGGAGCACCAAAATGATCAGATTCAACAATGTTCCTGTGTTCATTATGTGTTTCCACTTCTTGCCATATGACTGTACATTCAGCAGTTGCCAACCAAGTCAGGAATGGAATGCCCTACCACAAGAACTGTTTACCAGCCGTGTACCCAGCATGGGAGCACATTGCAGAGCACGCATTGCCATCTGACATAATCAGTCATGCTATTAAGAACATTACTGCCATCTCACTGCTTATTTCTTTCAGTTACCTTCTGTACTATACTGCAGCAGTTCTTTCTGTGTATGGTCCAAGTTTCTTTGAGCTATATTGCTTGGCAGTGACATACTATGTGGAAGTTACTTTCATCCACAAGTTTTGCACACCAGTATATATAAGGATCTGAATGGGTAACTGAATGAGTAAAAGGAGATGATAATCTAATAATTATGAGGGATATGAGTGTGGTAGTAGGGGGGAGGACTACAAGAAAATGTTTCAGGAAAATATGGGCTTGTAGTAGGTGTGAGAGGGGAGAAAGACTAATTGAGTTGTGCAATAAATTTCAGCTGGTAATAGTGAATAGACTGTTTAAAAATTAGAAGAGAAGGAGCTATACTTGGAAAAAATCTGGATATAAGGAAAGATTCCAGCTAGATTACATCATGGACAGAAAGAGATTCTGATAGCAATTATTGGGTTGTACCCAGGAGAAGATATAGATTTGTAGGTTAAAGTTTAAGAGAATTGTCTGGAAGAATCAATAAACAAAGAAATACCAAGGAAAGATTAGATGCATTTGAAGTTCTCAGAGGCTATAAATATCACAACAATGAATACCAGAGTAGGTAGTTCAGTTGAAAAGGAATTGACATATCTAAAAAGGGCAATTAAAGAAGACAGACAAATATAAATACAAGGAAGTAACTATGAAGCTGCCCTGGGTAACAGAAAAATTACTTCAATTGATCGGTGAAAGATGTAAGTACAAAAGTGTTCAGGGAAACTCAGGAATACAAAAATATGAGTTACTTAGGACTGAAATAAACAGCTGAACTGAAGGAAGCCAGGCAAAATGGTTGCAGAAAAAAATGTGAAGAAATCAAAAATGGAATGGTCATTGGAAGACCTGTTTCAGTATACAGAAAAGTCAAAACAACATTAGTGAAATTAAAAAAAAAAGAAAGGACATCAACATTAATAGTGCAGTGTGAATTCCACTGTTATGCACAGAGCAAAGAGTGGGTAGGTGGAAAGTGTAGGCTATGTTGAAGATTAGATTAGATTAGATTAGATTAATACTAGTTCCATGAATCATGAATACGATATTTCGTAATGATGTGGAACGAGTCAAATTTTCCAATACATGACATAATTAAGTTAATTTAACAACATAATTAAGTTAATATAACAACGTTTTTATTTTTATTTTTTTATAATTTTTTTTTGTTTTTCTTTCTTTTTTTCTTAATTTATATCTAAAAATTCCTCTATGGAGTAGAAGGAGTTGTCATTCAGAAATTCTTTTAATTTCTTCTTAAATACTTGTTGGTTATCTGTCAGACTTTTGATACTATTTGGTAAGTGATCAAAGACTTTAGTGGGAGTATAATTCAGCCCTTTCTGTGCCAAAGTTAGATTTAATCTTGAATAGTGAAGATCATCCTTTCTCCTAGTATTGTAGTTATGCACACTGCTATTACTTTTGAATTGGGTTTGGTTGTTAATAACAAATTTCATAAGAGAGTATATATACTGACAAGCTACCGTGAATATCCCTAGATCCTTAAATAAATGTCTGCAGGATGATCTTGGATGGACTCCAGCTATTATTCTGATTACATGCTTTTGTGCAATAAATACTTTATTCTCAGTGATGAATTACCCCAAACTATGATGCCATATGCAAGCAATGAGTGAAAATAGGCGTAGTAAGCTAATTTACTAAGATGTTTATCAACAAAATTTGCAATGACCCTTATTGCATAAGTAGCTTAACTCAAACGTTTCAGCAGATCATCAATGTGTTTCTTCCAATTTAATCTCTCATCAATGGACACACCTAAAAATTTTGAATATTCTACCTTAGCTATATGGTTCTGATTAAGGTCTATATTTATTAATGGCGTCATACCATTTACTGTACGGAACTGTATGTACTGTCTTATCAAAATTCAGTGAGAGTCCGTTTACAAGGAAGCACTTAGTAATTTTCTGAAAGACATTATTGACAATTTCATCAGTTAATTCTTGTTTGTCAGGTGTGATTACTATACTTGTATCATCAGCAAAGAGAACTAACTTTGCCTCTTCATGAATATAGAATGGCAAGTCACTAATATACATTAAGAACAACAAAGGACCCAAGACCAACCCTTGTGGAACCCCATTCTTGATAGTTCCCCAGTTTGAGGAATGTGCTGATCTTTGCATATTATGAGAACTGCTTATTTCAACTTTCTGCACTCTTCCAGTTAGGTATGAATTAAACCATTTGTGCACTGTCCCACTCATGCCACAATACTTGAGCTTGTCTAGCAGAATTTCATGATTTACACAATCAAAAGCCTTTGACAGATCACAAAAAATCCCAATGGGTGGTGTTCGGTTATTCAGATCATTCAAAATTTGATTGGTGAAAGCATATATGGCATTTTCTGTTGAAAAACCTTTCTGGAAACCAAACTGACATTTTGTTAGTCCTTCATTTTTACAGATATGTGAAGCTACTCTTGAATACTTTACTTTCTCAATAATTTTGGGTAAAGCTGTTAGAAGGGAGATTGGACAGTAATTGTTGATATCAGATCTATCTCCTTTTTTATGCAGAGGTATAACAATAGCATATTTCAGTCTATCAGGGAAAATGCACTGTTCCAGAGAGCTATTACACAGGTAGCTGAGAATCTTACTTATCTGTTGAGAACAAGCTTTTAGTATTTTGCTGGAAATGCCATCAATTCCATGTGAGTTTTTGCTTTTAAGCAAGTTTATTATTTTCCTAATTTCAGACGGAGAAGTGGGTGAGATTTCAATTGTATCAAACTGCATAGGTATGGCCTCTTCCATTAACTGCCTAGCATCTTCTAATGAACACCTGGATCCTAATATATCCACAACATTTAGAAAATGATTATTGAAAATATTTTCAACTTCTGACTTTTTGTTTGTAAGGTTTTCATTCAATTTGATGGTAATACTGTCTTCCTGTGCTCTTGGTTGACCTGTTTCTCTTTTAATAATATTCCAAATTGTTTTAATTTTATTATCAGAGTTGCTGATTTCAGACATGATACACATACTTCTGGATTTTTTAATAACTTTTCTTAATATAGCACAGTAGTTTTTATAATGTTTGATAGTTTCTGGGTCACTACACTTTCTTGCTATCAGATACATTTCCCTTTTTCAGTTACAAGATATTTTTATACCCTTAGTAAGCCATGGTTTGTTACATGGTTTCTTACGAGTATATTTAACTATTTTCTTGGGGAAGCAGTTTTCAAATGCATTTACAAAAGTGTCATGAAATAAATTATATTTTAAATTGGCATCAGGTTCACGGTACACCTCATCCCAGTCTAACTGCTGTAGGCTTTCCCTGAAATTTGCAATTGTTAAATCGTTGACTGAACGTACTACTTTGGAGGACTGTTTAGTACTGCTGAATGGAGCTATGTCATATATTGTAACTAGCTGTGCACCATGATCAGAAAGACCATTCTCAACAGGCTGAGCATTTATCTGGTTAAACTTATCTTGGTCTATAAAGAAGTTATCTATCAGGTGTCTGCAATGGGGAGAATTTGCCTGACAACATAACTGGGAGAGAAGTGGGAGTCAATGTGGAATATACAGGGGACCCAATAACCCTTATATCATTGGATCCAGTATTAGAGTCATAGTTTAATAAGCTTTGGATGATCTGCAGTCAAATGAGACATCAGGGATAGATAACATTCCTTTGGAATGTAAGGAAAAACAGAGATTGGAATACATTCAAGAAACAATGGGGGACACAGTGTGCAATAGCTACTCTGAGATCGAGAGGTTGGCAAAAGAGAGGGATTCATGATGGGCTGCAACACACCAGTCAGAAAACTAATGACTAAAAAAACAGTGTGGTTCAACTTCAAATTTTATCACAGGAAAAAAGAAATATTTAAGAGAGATATATTTTTCTGGGAAGAAATAAAAAGGATGTTTTTCAGATCTTTCAAAAGAATTATTTTTGCAAAATTAATTTCACAATAGTGTTATGTTGCATATCCAATGACAGTGCTCTCCAAGAGCATTAAAATGATACCAGAGTCATTTCTATAGCTTAAATAATTTTGAAGTTACACTCCAACTTACTCCTCAAAATGTTTGTAACATCAGACAATTTTACATATTTTGAAACCCAACAGCAAAAAACTTGCAACTTGAATACTGTTAGAATGTGCAGTTTCTGCCAAATATTAGAAAAATGAGAGAAATTTGGGATGTCATGGTTCAAAAAGTAACCAAAATTGGTTTATCTGACATGGACTGACCCATATTTAAGTGTCAGACAGTTCAGGATTTTCAGCATTTCCATGATGGTTTGCTGTGGATCAAACAAACCTGAGAGCATTTGTGCTGTCCTCCTTTGAATATGCTCAGTACCTCCTGTTATGTAAAATATTCTCAGAATTCTTATGATATCAGTTCTTTGTGAAACCTTGAGCTTTTGATGATTACTACTATCACCTTCATGAGGAGCAGGTGAAGGTATTGGCTGCTACATTGGTGACCTTATATTACCCTTGGACAGCTTCTTCAGCAATTACATTATGTTGCCATAAATGGTGTTAACAACTGTGCTGGTTGTGCCAGCACTTCAAAAGGAGCGTAAACAATATGGTGAATTTCTCTGTTACTTCCCAGTGGCAAGAGTTTGCTTTTTCTCACCATTAAGATTATATCCACTGTTCCAGTTTGAAGTCAGTCTCACACTTTCTGATTTATACTGCCTTTTTAATAACAGAATTCCAGCATGTAGAAGCCTGGGACAAAACTTTTGTTTCATCAAACAATATTTTGTGTTTATTTGTGAGCCTATGTTCAGGAACTGCTGACTTTTCAAGGTCTCAATTTTTAATGTGCTGTTGATATTCTGCAAAGTGGTTGGAAACACTACAGATGGGCTGACTGATGTACAGGGTGATTATAATTAAAGTTACAGTTTCAAAACACTGTAAAAAAGAGCCACTGCTCAGAATGATGGTAAATATGATTGGAATATTACCAAAGAAGGGGCAAAAGTTACAAAAAGAAAGAAAAAGAATATTTTACCACTAAATGGCACTGAAGAGGCAGATATCCAAAATAAAAGATGTGGGGTACATGGCTGTTCCTTAGATTGCACCCGAGACCCTTAGCAAGGCTGTGTAAGATCACATGCTGCTGGTAAAGCTCTTGTACAAGAACAATGACTGTGTGCCAGTAGCTCTGCAGAAATTCTGGACACTCAGTGATATGAGAAAAGGTGCTGGCCCAATGTCTGCAAGGGTCTGGAGAAAAGGTTATGAAATGCAGAAAGAGAGCTTCTTTTGAAGTGCAATGTGGCAAAGGGAGGAAAGCACTTGTTCTGGTGTCAGCAGAAGATTTGAACACAGATTGCGGGAGGCATCGAATGGTGGTATGCAAACATTCAGTGCTTGGGGAACTGCCTGGACTTTGGGCATGTCTGTGAGCATGGTGCATAAAATTCTAAAAAACATCCTGCATTGCTGTCCACACAAAATTACCCATATCCAGGAGGTGCTTCATGTTGACCTGCCAGCATGGCAAACATTTGCTCTAGAATGTGTACAGTGAACAGCCATGGAACATTCTGTGGACAGACAAAGCCCATTTTCATTTTCAATGACATGTCAATATGTAGGAATGCAGAATATGAGCAAAAGAAAATTCACTCACGCATAAACTGCCACTGCTTCATTCTGCAAATGTAACTGGGTGATGTGGGTTGACAGCATCATTTATTGTAAGGCCATATTTTTTCGAGGTGATGGGTCCTGTAGATTCTGTTACCTGTACCATCACTGGTAAAAGGAATGAGAGTCTTCTGTGCACAGTGTCTTGCGGTTGTGTGGGTAGGATCATTTTCATGCAAGATGACACTCCTCCACACATTACACAGCCAGTGAAGCAGCTGTTGCAGAGACATTTTGCAAATGTTAGAATTATCAGCCACCATTTACCTACAGCCTGGCTGTCCAGGTCACTTGAACTTAATCTGTGTGACTTCTGGCTGTGGGGTTATCTGAAAGATGCCGTGTTCGCTGCTCTGATTCAAACATAGCTGAACTCAAGGCATAGATTGTGCAACACATTCTGAACATGACCCCTGAGCCACTCCTATCTGTTGTGGAACATGCTGTTTCTTGATTTCAACTTGTGGCAGAAAACGGTGGACAGCAAATTGAACATGTCTTGCACCAGTATCATGACAAAACTTATTTCATTGGTGCTTTTTATGCAGTTTTTGGACTCAGGAAAGTTAAGAAATGATGTCATTGTTGATTTTTATGTGGTTTTTGGCCTCAGGACAATTAAATACCAATTTTTCCCATCCACATAGGACCTTGCCATGGTGGATGGGCTTGCACACATAACAGTGCCACAACTGTTGAATGCCAAACTTGTGTGGTCATGCACATTGCACACTATGGTTGGTTTAATGTGCAACCCACATCATAGCCATCACATTGCGATTCATCTGTCAGTTGTATATGAACCACTTATGTTGTGATGCTTACTGTGGCATTTACTGGAGAAATTTTCACTTTTTTTGTCTCCATAACATTTCCCCTTCTTTCATAACACTCCATTCAAATGTGATGTCATTCTGAGTGGTGGTTCTTTTCCTTTACAGCATTTTGAAACTGGAAGTTTGATTATAATCACCCTGTAGTTACTTCTGCACTCACAGGGAATGTTATAAATCCCAGGGACCCTGAGGGGAAGACTATTCTCAACTGGGTGCAACATCTCCTTTATCTTCTTAGATGGTCAGTAAATAGGTCTTATTCCCTGTCTTCCCAGCACTCTATTTTCTTCGATGTAGCACTGCAGAAAGAAAGGAACACAGTCAGTGGCTAATCACTTGACTGTTCAGTATTTTCACATTTCCATTTCTTGGAGACTGCTGATTGTATACCACATGAAATGTAGTCCTTCTATTGGAACATGTACTTCAGATGATTAACTGTGAATCTATGTGGTCCTCAGGACCAGTTCAGTTCCGAAATTAATCATCTGAAATACATGTTCCAAAAAAATGGCTATGGTTCATGTGATATAAATTCAGAACTTTCCAAGAAATGTAAATATGAAAATATTGAACAATCATGAGGTGAGCCACTGAGTGTACTCATTACTTTCTGTGGTGCTACATTTAGCAAACTAAGCAGTCTTTGGAAGAAAAGGAATAAGATTTATTTTCCAACCTCCTTAGAAGATAAAGGAGATTATGCATCTGCTTAAGAACAATCTTGGCCTTAGGGTCAATGGGATCAATAACATCCCCTGTAAGTCGGAAGCAACTACATCAGTCAGCCTTATGACTCGTTTCTGACTGCTATGCATAGCATCAGTGGCATATTAACAGTCGGGAATGTGAGAAATCAGCAGTTGCTGAGCACAGCCTCACAAATAAACACAAAATACTGTTTGGTGAAACAAAAGTTTTGTCCCATCTTTCTACATACTGGGATTCCACTATTGACGAAACTGTAGGGATAAGAATGTGTGAAAACAACTTCAGTGGGGACAGCAGATATAATCCTCATGGTGTGAGGAAGCAAGCTCTCAACATTGAAAAGAAACAGATAAATTTTCCACGTAGCTGTCTATGGGCTGCATAAGTCTATCACAGCAGCTGCCAAGGCATTCACTTGCTTTTGATGAAGATGATGCTGGAAATCATCGAAAGCTTGAGATTTTAACAAAAACTGACACAGAAATCTAGTTGCTGGTTGTTAGATTTCAGTTTTGACACATACACAATTTTTTATAATATAATAACATTATACCTTCAAATCCTGATACCTCTAGAATTAATTAACTTTAAGTCAAAACAAATTTATCACAATCCTCCTTGTTGGGTGCAGTATATCTGTAACAATAAGAATATGAGATCCTTGTTAATGGATTAATAAAGAGATTGATTGATTGATTGATTGACTGATTTACCAAATGTGGAATTTTATGAATTTTGTACACTTATGGTGCTTTCATGATTCTGTATTTGGGATAACAAGATGGTGAAGGTTGTCTGTGACATGTTAATTGGTTGCATTATATGTGCTTCGTTTCAAAGTGGCTTACAAACTGCTCCTAATCACTTGCCCCGCCTTGCGGTCACGTGCGTAAACCACCATATTTGCATACTGAATTTTATCTTTACAGAATGGGAACATATAACAAACATACTGACATTCATACTAACTCTGATATGCAAGGAAGCATATTTAAGGACTAAGGATCCTGTTTGTACCAACTTACGCAGTCTCAGGCTTATGTGAAATTTATTTAGAAATATGGGAGACTGTATAGGCAATTGAAAGGATGGCAGCAGCAATATTCGCAATGTTCTGCTCTTCCTCTCCCAATACGTGGGAATTACATGAGTGTACCTGACCCTTCAACTTGCCGTGCAGATAAAAAGCTAGTGACTGCTCCTTCCTCTGTTTTAGTGTTTTGACACTATCAGATTCAATTTCCCCTAGCAAAGTACTGCATTTTTCAGACTTTTCTGCGGGCTATATTTCACTTGAACTATATTTTCTGGTGTGTTGGACCAAAGAAAGAGCACTATTTAATGTCCCACCAACTGCCTGTTTGCTTGCATGTTCTACGTTATCCAATGTGTTATTACCTGTAAGCCGAATGTAGCCATCTGATAACGATGTTAGATTCAGGACGCTCCACAACATGGTTATATCTGCCTTTGCAGTGTATGAATGCATGCAAGTAGTCAGACAAACAGTCTTTGCTCGTAATGAACATTCTTTAGTCAATGGACCGTGAATACAATCCCATATCAGAGCTTTAAAAGACTGTCTGGCAATGACAACACAGACAACAGTTGCTAATCAAAATATGAAAACTGCAGAAAGAAGCATGCTTGGTTGTGTGCCTGTTCAAGCATCCTTCATAACTCTTTAATAGCACTATTATATAATTATGTCATAGAAAATAAAATAAAATAAGAATTAGTTGAAACAATGTTATAGCTTTTTCCCAGGTGCATGCAGTAGGCTGACCACTAATAAAAAATGAGTAAATTACAGGTCACTGTGAGAACAGGCAAATGTTGATTAAAGGCTGATTTACACTGAACATCAAGGGAATGGAAGGCCACATCACCACCAAATGGTTGTATTTTCACAACAGACTGAACATCAACAAACCTTTGTTTAGCCCATAAGTGAGCCATGAGAGAGAGGTTATGAGAAAACATGTATATAATATAGAATATAATATCAGAGTTAAGGAGCTAGCAATGAAAGAGTTTGTGGTGATTATTGACAGTTACACCACTGATAATCTCTGGAGCTTTTGTCAAATATCTTTGACTGGATCCTAGTCAGCTCCATATCTTACAATCAAGTGGTGAATCATTCTATTCTCTAGTGAGTATATAACTTGATTTCCCAAAGTCATGATTCCAATTTTGCCACCTCACACATTTATTTTTATGCATGATCATGATAAACAATGCTGGACCATGGGTCAGTTTTCTGTGAGTGTTCCATTGCAGTCTTTCACTCTGGACACCACCTGCATTTCACAGCCATGTTCATCTGTGCAATTACCAACTCAGCATCATCAAGCCCTGTCACAACACAAGTTGGCACACGTACATAACCTGAGGGGGACAATGCCACCATGGAAAATATTTAATTTTTTAAAATTAGTTGTTTTTATTTAATTTTTTAAGTATAAATATTAACTTATTTATACTTAATATCTAATGGTGCCTGTCATAGGTTATCGATAATGGAAGGTCCTCCCATCCATTACAAAGCTAGTTGTCTTACTGTGTGACCCCCTTGTTTGCACCATGCAACAACTCTTAGATGCACATATCTTGCATCAATCTAATAGCAAATGGTCATCACCCATCACCTGGTTCCTAAGAAAGATGGTACCTTTAGGTTGTGCAGAAACTGTTGCAAGCTCAAGCAATGCATGTACTGTTACAGACAAATACTGACTCCCTCACATTCAAGACTTTGCACAGCACCTTCACAGAGTGCAGTTCTTTAGTATTATTGACTGTCAAAAAACTTACCACCAGATACTAATGCGCAAGGACGATATTCCAGAAATTGCCATCATCACACCGTTCGGCTTGTTTGATTATTACATTATGCTGCATAGTCTGAAGAACACTCTCCAAATGTGGCAACTTTTTATTGACTGTGGACTGTTTTCCTTACCTTTTTGCTGCAATTAACCTAAATGATATCCTCATCTTTTATGTCTCTGCCAAAGTGTATGAGCAGCACTTATGTCAGGTGTTCAAAATTCTCTTGGACAACAGCATAGAGATCAACCATGACAAGTCATAACTTCGACAACGTAGTGTTACCTTCCTCAACCACACCATCACTCCCAAAGTAGTCTGTCCACATCCACCTGCATAGCTTTCATTAATGAAATGTTTCTACCCAAAACCTATCGTGACCTCAGATGATTTCTTGGCATGTGAACTTTTATGGACATCATATTCCTCACTCTGCTTCTTTTCATTCCCCCCGACAGATGCCCTGGTGGGCATAAAAGCCTCTGGCACACATGGCATGCAATGGTTTGAAGGTATGACATGAACTCTTTGAATGACCTCAAGACAGCTCTTACAAATGCCATCACTCTCATCCACCCAATAGCTGACATTCTCATCTCCATTGTTACAGACTCGAGCAAGTCTTTCATTTGCACTGTTTTTCTACAATGTGTTGGTGACACCTCACAACCACTATGCTTCTTTTCCAAAAAAAATTCTTCCTTACAACGCAAAAGGTTAGTTTTTGAGAGAGAATTGTTAGTGATCTACTAGGCTGTCTATTACTTCTATAAGGACATAGAGAGGTGAAACATCACGGTTTTCACCTATCACTGACCACTTGCAAATGTGGTCTGCAATCCTATGGCTGACCTTCACCCATGCCGATTTTGGCACATGAATCTTATCTGCCAATACACCAGGGATGTCTGCTATGTTAAAGGATCCGACAATATTGTGGCTGACTATATGTCATCTGCGCATGCTACTTCCTCCCCATTCGACTTAAATGAAGTAGCTCACAAGACACCAATGCCCAAAACTGGTTACATGATACTTCTTCGTTTTTGCCTGTACAACAGTGCACCCTCCCTGTTCTTCAGTGGTGCTTTTATGCACCACATGTAGAGTTACACCTCAAACTGCAGTTCTCACATCTCTACAGCACAAGGTTTTTTTGGCCGTACATGAGCTTTTACAACCCGGCATCAAGGCTATCATGCACAATGTGACCAAGCGTTTTTTCTGGCCGGGAATGAAAAGTGACTGTTGTGCTTAGGCTCATACATGCTGTGTTGGCAAGCATGCCTATCCTCCTCTGGGACATTTTGAGATCCCTACGGTTGGTTATGTCATGTACATCTCAACCTCATAGGCCCACTCCCCCTTCTGATGGTTTTAGATACATTCTCTCCATGATCGATCGCACCAGCAGATGGGTGGGAACAGTGTCCCTGACTGACATTTCTGCTGACTCAGTTGGGCGAACTTTCATCAAACATGGTGTTGTGACTCGCCGATCATTCAAAGCTCCGCCGCGCAATTACGCGCGTCCTCTACGTGCGGCGCTGTCTGCCAGCCATGCAGCAGCTGCACCACCTAAGCGACCAGCCGAGCAGCGGCCGCTAGACTGGGACTCAGTGCTCATTCGAATGCTAACGTGTACACATGTCTTGCTTGGCAACTTACTCTGTGACTTATATGTGTTGTGTCGTTCTGAAATATATGTGTTAAACCTGACGTTATAACAATTGGCGACGAGGTAGTGGATTTTTCCTTTTCACCGTTGACCCACAGGTTTCCATGGCTACTGTCGAGCAATTATTGCAAAATCTCCTTGAACAGCAAACGCTTCTTACAGCGGCGATTCGCGATTTCGTCGCGGCGTCAAATGCGGGGCGTTTCTCGTCTTTGGCTATACCTTCTTTTCCTCCTTACGACGAGACGGCGGAAGACTGTTCTGATTATGAAAAACGTCTTCGACAGCCCTTCTTGGCATTTCATGTCACGGACGAACAACCATGTAAGTCTCTGTTCCTTTCGTGGATTTCACCTCAAATGTATCGGTTGTTGTCGCAATTGGCTCCTTTGAAGGATCCTGCGTCTTTGTCCTTTTCTGAAATGTGCTCACTTCTGTCTGTCTATTTTCAAAAGCAAACGCATGTGGTAGCCTCTCGTGTTGCCTTTTATCGTTGTCAAAAACAGCCACATCAATCCTATCGCGCTTGAGCTGCTGAACTTCACCGCCTCAGTCGAAAGTTTAAATTTGTTACTGACGTTCACAAAGAATCCTATGCCGATTCCATGGTACGGGATGCTATTATCCGGTCGGCGCCCGACAAAGAAGTTCGGCAACGGGCCCTTCAGTTGGCAAATCAGACTCAAGATGAAGTTCTCTCCATTGCGCAGTCTTTTGGAATTTCTCGCGCCGCTGGGGCGCAAATAGAGGCGTGGGGTGATGTCGGGGAAATACAACCTCTGTGCGCTGTTGACGACGCGTGCGGCGCGTCCCCGCCGGCCGACGTGGCCGCAGTGCGCTCCCACGCGCAGCCTCGGCCTAGCCGTAAACAACCCGCTGACAAAGGGACCTCCCCATCGCACCCCCCTCAGATTTAGTTATAAGTTGGCACAGTGGATAGGCCTTGAAAAACTGAATACAGATCGATCGAGAAAACAGGAAGAAGTTGTGTGGAACTATGAAAAAATAAGCAAAATATACAAACTGGGTCGTGCATGTGTAATATAGGTAATATTAAGGGCAATATGAGATGAGGAGCGCTGTGGTCCCGTGGTTAGCGTGAACAGCTGCGGAACGAAAGGTCTTTGGTTCAAATCTTCGCTCGACCGACAATTTTAACATTTTATTTTCAGTTTATGTGACAAACTCTTATGTTTTCATCACTTTTTTTTGGAGTGATTATTACATCCACAAGAAAACCTAAATCGGGCAAGGTAGAAGAATCTTTTTACCTATTCACCAAGTGTACTAGTTAGGTGGGTCGACAACATATTCCTGTCATGTGACGCACATGCTGTCACCAGTGTCGTATAGAATATATCAGACGTGTTTTCCTGTGGAGGAATCGGCTGACCTATGACCTTGCGATCAAATGTTTTCGGTTCCCATTGGAGGGGCACGTCCTTTCGTCAACTAATCGCACGGTTTTGCGGTGCGGTCGCAAAACACAGACACTAAACTTATTACAGTGAACAGAGACGTCAATGAACGAACGGACAGATCATAATTTTGCGAAAATAAAGTAAGCAAAATTTTCAGTCGAGAGCAGATTTGAACTAAAGATCTCTCGTTCCGCAGCTGTTCACGCTAACCACGGGACCACGGCGCTCCTCACCTCAGATTGCCCTTAATATAGCCTAATTTACGCCTGGACGACCCAGTTTGTATATTTTGCTTATTTTTTCATAGTTCCACACAACTTCTTCCTGTTTTCTCGATTGATCTGTGTTCAGTTTTTCAAGGCCTATCCACTGTGCCAACTTATAACTAAATCTGAGGGGGGTGCGATGGGGATGTTCCCTTGTGAGAAACTGCAGCAAAACCCCCGGCAACTTCCTTCATGTCCGCGGTGCTTTACGAAACATTCACGCGAGGATTGTCCCCAACGTTGGGCTGTGTGTCACAATTGCAAAAAGAAAGGTCATGTGTCTTCCGTTTGCAAATCCGACCGCATACATGATGTTCATGAACATGACGCTGATTCTGATTCTGTGTTGTCTGTCAATTGCACTTCTTCCCTTTCAGGGAAGTTACTCCTCACTGTCCAAAACCTTGGTCGAGATGTTCGCATGCAGGTGGATACCGGTTCTGCTGCCACTATTATTAATTCTCAGACGTATCTTCAGTTGGGTTCTCCAATCCTGTCACCTGTCACTCGGCAATTACGGACGTACAATAAACAGAAGATTTCTCTCTTGGGACAGTTTCATGCTGAGGTATCTTACAAATCCGTCGTTCGCACTGTTCCCATATTTGTGGTTGACCAGAGCAACGCAGAAAATCTTTTTGGTTTCGATGCCTTTCGCGTTTTTTGGCTCTCCATAGATGACTCTGTCAATATTGTCTCTGATGCTATTCCTTATGCTCAGTTGGATTCCTTGTCGACGATATTTTCGTCCCTTTTTTCTCCTGGGTTAGGCCGTGAAAACGACTTTGAAGCTCATATCACGCTCAAACCCACTGCTCGGCCTAAGTTTTTTCGGGCTCGGCCCATTCCTGTGGCCCTTCGTGATCGGGTAAAACGGGAGTTGGATCGTCTCACTACTTCAGGGGTCTTGCTTCCTGTCACTTCCAGTGAGTGGTCCTCTCCTGTTGTTGTCGTTGCTAAGCCAAATGGTGATATTCGTATCTGTGGCGATTTCAAAGCCACTGTAAATGCTCAATGCCTCATTGACACTTACCCTATGCCCCGTCCTGAGGAACTGTTCACTAAACTTGCTGGAGGCCAGTATTTTTCTAAAATTGACCTGTCAGAAGCTTATCATCAACTTCCTCTCGACGCTGCTTCCCGGCAGTTTCTGGTCCTTAATACGTCTTTCGGCCTCTATCAATACCAACGCTTGCCATTCGGGGTTGCTAGCACCCTTGCTCTCTTTCAGCGATTCTTGGAACAATTATTGCTCCCTGTCCCTGGGTGTACCAATTACATGGACGACATTGTTGTCACTGGCTCCACCACTGAAGAACATCTTCAAAATCTCCGCACACTTCTTCATGTCTTACAGACTGCCGGTCTTAAGTGTAATCTTCAGAAATCACAATTTTTTCAGGCATCTGTCACGTAGTTGGGGTTTCAACTCTCTCGGGATGGTATTCGTCCGCTTCAGCAAACTGTCGCTGCGATCGATGCCCTTCCTCGCCCTACATCTGTTAAGGAACTGCAGGCCTTCTTGGGGAAAATAGCATACTATCACAAGTTTTTACAGTCTGCGGCTTCGGTGGCTCAGACGTTGCATCGCCTGTTGCATAAAAACGTGCCTTTTCACTGGTCCGCGTCATGCGATGCGGCTTTCCAGAAATTGAAGACTATGCTGAAACAGGCCTCGTGCCTGGCTACTTATCGACCTGGCCAACATATTGTTCTTGCCACAGACGCCTCTCAATACGGGGTCGGTGCAGTCCTTGCGCACAGTTTTTCTGACGGTTCGGAACAACCCATTGCTTATGCCTCCAAAACGCTCACGGATGCCCAACAAAAGTATTCTCAAATTGAGAAAGAAGCTTTGGCCATTATTTATGCTCTTCATAAGTTCGGTGTTTTTCTCTATGGCTCAAAATTTCATCTTGTTACTGATCAAAAACCACTTGTTTCCTTGTTTCATCCATCAACGTCACTTCCCGACAAGGCTGCACACCGCCTCCAGCGTTGGGCTCTTTACTTGTCTCGTTTCAATTATGAGATTCATTTCCGGCCAACGGCTCAACATGCAAATGCTGATGCTCTGTGTCGCCTTCCCATGGGTCCTGATCAGGCATTCGATAGGGACGAACTTGTGTGTTTCCACCTGGATGTTGCCGAGCAGCGGGTTGTGGACGGGTTCCCGATCACTGGGGACAGGCTGGCGGCTGCTACGGGTTCTGACCCTACCCTCTTCCGGGTTTTATGCTGTATTCAGAAGCGTTGGCCAGATCGCCCGTCCGTCAAGACTTCTGATCCGTTGCGGAACTACTACGTTTTGCGCTACCGCCTCACGGCTAGGGATGGTGTTATCCTCCTTTCCACTGACAATGCTTCGCCGCGTGTCGTGGTACCTGCGTCTTTGCGTGCTTCGGTCCTGCGCCTCCTTCACCAAGGGCACTGGGGTGTGTCTCGCACAAAGTCTCTGGCGCGCCGTCATGTGTACTGGCCTGGCATTGACTCTGAAATAGCACACATGGTCGCTGCCTGCGGCCCTTGTGCGTCACAGGCCGCTGCCCCGAAGTCATCTTTTCACCGTGGCCTTCGCCTGAGAAGCCCTGGGAGCGCATTCATGCTGACTTTGCGGGACCCTTTTTAGGTACTTATTGGCTCCTCGTAATTGACGCCTACTCTAACTTTCCTTTCATTGTCCGTTGCACGTCGCCTACCACCGCGGCAACCACCAGTGCTCTCGCCCGCATTTTTTCTTTGGAAGGCCTCCCCTGTACTCTTGTTACTGATAATGGTCCGCAATTTGCCTCTTCCGAATTAGCGGATTTTTGTGCTCGTCACGGCGTTATGCATGTCACGGCCCCGCCGTTCCATCTACAATCCAACGGTGAGGCTGAACGACTGGTCCGCACATTTAAGGCTCAGATGCGGAAACTTCTGACTTCTGCTGCTGATGATGCGCTTCTCCAGTTTCTGGCGTCTTACCGTTTCACCCCCATGGGCGACCACAGCCCGGCTGAGCTCTTACATGGCCGACAGCCCCGCACGCTACTTCATCTTCTACGGCCTCCCACCTCACGGCCGCGGGTGCATTCCCTTGGCCGGTTCACCGCCGACGACCTCGTCTGGGTACGGGGATATGGCAGGCGGCCAAAAGGGAGCCCGGGCCGCATCTTACGACACCGTGGCAGACGCCTGTATGAAATCCAGACAGACACGGGTGTTGCAGTGCGTCATTCGGATCAGCTTCGGCCTCGTGTGCCGGCAACGCCTGTTTCGAATGCCGCTACACCACCTTCGGCTCTACCTGACGCTCGGGATCTTGGCATCTCTCAATACTCACAACGCAGCCCTCTCACCGTCATCGCGATGCCGGCACAAGAACGGACGCCACCAGGAGACGTGCCCATGCAGGAACCGGATGACCGTCCTCTGTCAGAGCAAATCTACTCGCCTTCTCCTACAACGGACGCCGACACATCGCCCATGTCTCCTGTCATATCAACTGGACGTGCCGCAACGGGCAGATTGGTGCATGGGGCCCCAGCAGAGTCGACCCCTACGTCTCCTGTCATCTCGACCCGTTATCATCGGGGACACTTCCGTCCGTACGGGAAGCCTCCTCCTCGAGACTTTACGGCGAGTCAAACAACGCCTATGGACGTTAGCCACCTCCAGGACACCTCCATCAAGACCAGTGCAACAATTTCAAAGAGGGGAAAAGTGTTGTGACTCGCCGATCATTCAAGCTCCGCCGCGCAATTACGCGCGTCCTCTACGTGCGGCGCTGTCTGCCAGCCATGCAGCAGCTGCGCCACCTAAGCGGCCGCTAGACTGGGACTCAGTGCTCATTCGAATGCTAACGTGTACACATGTCTTGCTTGGCAACTTACTCTGTGACTTATATGTGTTGTGTCGTTCTGAAATATGTGTTAAACTTGACGTTATAACACATGGGTTGTCTTCTTCGGCTGCCCCTCTTCCATGATGACTGACCAGAGTAGCCAATTTGAGTCCCTTCATTTTTCAAAGCTGTGTGCCTTGTGCAGTGCCAACAAATTCCACACAATAGCATACCACCCTCAGGGCAATGGGTAGGTCGAGCCTTGGCACTACACTTTGAAAGCAGCCCTGATGTTTCATGGTGGTTCCTGGTCTGAAGCACTATCTTGGCTGTTACTCGGTGTACATTCTGCTTTCAGTGACGTTCTCAACTACTCACTGGCGAGCTCCTGCATAGTGAACCTCTTGTACTTTCAGTTGAGTCTGTCGAGGACACTGCTCCCCATTCTCTGTCTGAGCTCCCAACACTAGTTGAGTATGTCCACTCTTACATTGCCCACATATGCACCCCCCTACACACATTCATTATATACCTCAAGTGTTCCTCCACAATGAACTCGACCAGTGCAGTTTTGTTATGCTTCTTGATGACTCAGTTCAGGCAGCTTTGCAGCCCTCTTACTCAGGACTGTGTAGAGTACTTCGTCCTACAGACAATATGATGGACATTTACTTCAATGGCAAGTGCCAACTGTGTCTCTCCACACAGTCAAACTGTCTTGGACAGTCAACAACATCCCCATCTCATCTCAGATTCAGACAACCTTGTTTCTGGTGCCTCCTCCTCTGAATGTCTCAGCCTTGCATCTTACCAAGTGCCCCCTTTTGCTCCACCTGCCCCACTTGTGGATGCATATGTTAGTGTCTTGTATCTCTTTGCCTTCTGGGTACATTTCCTGAAAAGTCCTGTAGGCACTTTTGAAATCAGAAAGATGAGAAAATTATTCAGTCAATTGCACCTCATCTGTTCCATTGCATTTGATTTGATTTTATATTTGGTCCTGTACATTGCAGGAATGCACTAATAAAATATGAGATGTCAAGTCAAAGAATACAATGTTACACAGACAGCTTTTGACAAGAGTATTTTATACATCATATAGGAACTATTGTATCTACTCCCTGCAATTTACTGGTATAAATTTATGTGAATGCTTAAAAAAAAGAGTAAATAAAAGTACACTTTTTTATTCTTCATGACATAAGCAGAAGTGTATTCAGGCTTCCAAATGTTTAAGCAATAAAATGAAGAATCAATTGCATTTTTCATCAGCTTTGTCTGCCTGGTAAACTTCGTCCCATTGTTCCTTTTGTACAACACTTCCAAACAAACTAGCAGATTCAGTATTTATTATTTGCACACTTTTGACTTGGATGTGACCATGTAGTTTTAAGGTTATATTTGACCATCACAGTTGGACAGACAATTTACTACAGCTTGTTTTTTTCTTCCCTGTAACTAGTTGGGTTGAGTAACAGGCTACACAGGTCAACAATGGAAAAACTTTTTGGCTGACAATACCTTATTCTTATATTTTTTAGGGTGGGAAATCCAAATATGATGCTTAAAAACTGTATCTCCCACCATTTCTTCACATTTTACAGTTAAATTTATTAAATTAAGCGATTTTTAAAGAATTTAACAGCTTTTATATAGTTAAAATAATTTTAAAAGGAGGTGTAATGAATGTAGATGATGTTGGTAGCACTGCTGGCAAAAAAAGGTGGATTCTATTTTCGTGTTTACTACTCAGTACAATGTCTAATCATGGTTGTAAAAACTTTGACAGTTTTTGTTATATTTGTGGTGAATTTGTGATTAAAAACATCAAAGAAACATTACAGGCTTTGTGAAAAAGATTTGTCATACTTTGGATCTAAACTTGATGATAAGATAAATCTTGGGCACCCCATAAGGTATGAGATCTGAGAAAATGGTCTAAAAAGGAGAAAAATCCTTTAGGTTTGCTGTTCCTATGATATGGAGGGAGCCAATAAATCATTCTGATGATTGTACTTTTGCAGTGTTTATATTACTGGTCATAATTCGAAAAACAAAAAGGTAATAAGCTACCCTAACCTTTTGTCCACCATCTGACCAGTAGGGCATGGTGTAGATTTGTCAGTTCCTGAACCACCATACGATTGAAATTCTATTCTAATGGAAGTATTTCCTGATGTACAATCTGATCTAGATGAACCAGAGGATGATCAATTCCACTGTAATACAGAAAATCTAGAACCCAAATTGTTTACTCAGACAGAGCTTAACAATTTGGTTAGGGATCTGGGCTTAACAAAAGAAAAAGCTGAATAGCTTGGCTCTAGATTATAAGAAAAGAACTTATTGGCAGTTGGAACCAGCATATACACAGGGGGGGGGGAGGAGAGAGAGAAGAGAGAAGAGAGAAGAGAGAAGAGAGAAGAGAGAAGAGAGAAGAGAGAAGAGAGAAGAGAGAAGAGAGAAGAGAGAAGAGAGAAGAGAGAAGAGAGAAGAGAGAAGAGAGAAGAGAGAAGAGAGAAGAGAGAGAGGTGATTTAGTGCACTGCTCAGACATTCCTGGTCTGTTGAATGAGTTTGGTATTGAATACAAAAAGGAATACTGGAGGCTATTTACTGATTCATCCAAAACTAGTTTAAAGGCTGTTCTATTATACAATGGTAACATGTATGCATCTATACCTGTCGTACATTCAGTACATATGAAAGAAAGCCATGAAAACCTAGAAATAGTGCTAAATAAAATAGGCTATTCTGTTCATGGTTGGATGATATGCGGCGATCTAAAAGTAACATGCATGAGATGGACCACGTTTTAAGTATCTCTGCCAAAAGTTTCCACATCTTTCAGAAGCTGAACTAAAAGGTGTCTTTGTCAGACCTGACATTAGAAAATTGATGTTTGATGTTAACTTTGAATCCACAATGACCTTAAATGAGAAAGAAGCTTGGGTATCATTCAAGCAACTCGTTACAAAGTTCTTAGGACATGAAAAAGACCCAGAATAAGTTTCTATTATAGCTACAATGTTAAAGAAGTTTAAAACTTTAGGATGTTTAATGAGCTGAAAGTTCACTTTCTGAACAGTCACCTTGATTACTTCCCAGACAATATGGGAGATGTTAGTGAGGAGCCATTTTCACCAGGACATTAAAGTGATGGAAAAACGCTACCATGACCACTGGAACACCAACATGATGGGAAACTACAGTTGGTCACTTCACCGAGAAGTTCAGCAAGTGACTCATTGAAGTAAAAGCTACACAAGAAGCTTCAAAGAGAAAGAAAATAAAACCCAATTCCAGCTCACAAGTGAAACCTCTATTGACACATATCATTGTTTTAAGTTGCTTACTGTGAATACAAACCATGCTTATGTTATAACAAAACATTTCATTAATTTCCGCATTTACCGTATAGCATAGGATTTTTATGCTATATAATAAAAAGCATATTGCTCAAAAACTATGGATGATAAAAAAAACTAAGGCTTGATTTGGATTCAGCTCATAAAAAAACTATAACGATCAGCTATCAAAGTAAAATAAGTTTTTCAAAACAAAATTTTTTGTTGGCCAGTGTTATCAATAGTGGTCTTGCTGGGCCAATCTACTCTTGTTGAGAATGAGATCCTGTGGAGTAAGTTGAAAATGGACAATAATGTTCCCAGCTGCTTATGATTCTTATTTGGAAGAAATTGATGTTATAATTTCCACATACCTTAATCTTACTGTTGTTTTTATACAGTTTGTAAAAGGAATGTTTGCCATTAGCTCCTCAGTTTTTAAACCAAGTATTATTTATTAAAAAAGGTATCGCCACTGAAAAATCTAAAAGATTTACAGGTACAGTATTTTAACAGTAAAAATATTGTGAGATGACCAAATAAAAAACTGACCTAAAATATCCAATATAGCATGAAAAATATCTTACAGAAACAAAAAACTCCACTAATATTATTGTCACATGTGATTTTTTTTCATAATTTTAGCAAGTGTTATTTTGGCCCATGACACAGTTAAAAATTTCAAAACTTCTAAACTTTAAAATGCTATGAAGTGAAAACAGGGCCAGATAAAATGCTACAATTAGGTATGGTTATCTATCTCTCTAAGAAGCACAAATAAACATGTCACCAAAATATGAGATGAGGGTAAAAAAAATGGTCATTTGATTGGGATAATATGTAAAATAAAGCAAAGGCAGCTGTGCACATGTAGCTGAATGATGTGCAGCACACAGAAACACTCAATAAAATACAGTATTTCGACTAGCTTCTGAGGTCTTGCTTTTCCTGTACGTGCCACATGCCAGTCAGCTATAGGTAAGTGGATGCCTTTCTTTGATTTTACATATTATTTCTACCAGGAATTTTGATTGTTATACTTTTTTGGTTAACTGAATATGAAATCAGTAATCAACCACTGAACTATTCTCAAACAAAGTACCACAGTTTGGTCCAGTCTTAAAAAGCAGTGTAGTTCACATAGTGTCAGGCACAGAAAGCTGGTTCAAAATAACAGCAGTGAGATCTTTGCAGTATTTTAAGTAAATATTGAAAGGATAGTCTAATGGGAAACGGAGGTGGTGTATTTGTCATAGCAGACCTAAAAAGTTATATGATATTGTTTGGGCAACAAACAGTATAAATGGTGGGTGTCAACTTGTTAATGGTTCTTTCTGTTAGTTGTGAGACTCACCCCCAAATGCAACTGGAAAGTTTAGAGAGAGTGAGGAGACATCCTGAAAAACATTACTCAATGCCTTCTCGGAAAAGTACATCAGATAGCCTGGAAGGCCACTCGTGGTGGAAATATATTACGCCTAGCGGCAACAAATAAATCTGAGAAATTTGAGGCTATTGATACTGTAACTGGTGTAAACAACAATGCAGCAGTTGTAACAACACTGATTATTTATGTACAAACAAGAGCTAGAACAAGTAGGAAGACTTATATGTTCATTAAGCTAAAAAAGCAGCATTCGTGCCATACCTCAAAGACGAACTTAAAACATTTACCTCTGGGCAGGAGTACATAAAGAAACTAGAAGAATAATTGGCCATGCACTGGACAGATATGTAGCTAGTAAAACAGTTTATAATGTGAGGAACCCATCATGGTATACAGACACTGCCAAAAAATTTCTAAAGATACGTAGACTACTGCATAAAAGATGTGAAACAAAGCATAAGGTTATTGAGAGAGAGATGTTGAAAGAAATGTGTTTGGCTGTCAAATAGGCAATGTGTGATGTCTTCAATGATCACCATAGCAGAATCTTATCAAAAGATATTCACATAACCAAAAGAAATGTGGATCACATGTAAAGGCTGTCAGTGGCACCATAATTAGTATTCAGATGCTAATATATGATGCAAGAACCGAAACTGAGAGTAGTAAACAATGGTGACAGCAGAAATTTTCACAAGAGGGAGCAAGATTCTAAAATTGCCATTTTTGTTGTAGCTGAGTCAGTTAGTTCAAAATCGTGTCATCCTCCAAGAACTAAATCTGAGAAGAGTTACATAAAACTTATTGTGTCTTGAATTATTGATAGTTGTCCCCTTAGGAATCCAGGGTGTTGAACTCATCCCTTTCTGGAGTGCAGTAAGTCTGTCACAGCAGTGGTTGAGAGGAAAGATTGAAGACACCATTTCAACACAGTTTTGTAAAGGTCCACAACAGTTTTGACTGCACAAGAATATTGAAACTTCTCGTGTACCAAGGATTTGCTAAAATTACCTGTGGTAAAAGAAAAAAGAGAGCGAGAGGAGACATACGAGGGCAGTTCAATAAGTAATGCAACACATTTTTTTTCTCGGCCAATTTTGGTTGAAAAAACCGGAAATTTCTTGTGGAATATTTTCAAACATTCCCGCTTCGTCACGTATAGTTTCATTGACTTCCGACAGGTGGCAGCGCTGTACGGACCTGTTAAAATGGCGTCTGTAACGGATGTGCGTTGCAAACAATGGGCAGTGATCGAGTTTCTTTTGGCGGAAAACCAGGGCATCTCAGATATTCATAGGCGCTTGCAGAATGTCTACGGTGATCTGGCAGTGGACAAAAGCACGGTGAGTCGTTGGGCAAAGCGTGTGTCGTCATCGCCGCAAGGTCAAGCAAGACTGTCTGATCTCCCGCGTGCGGGCCGGCCGTGCACAGCTGTGACTCCTGCAATGGCGGAGCGTGCGAACACACTCGTTCGAGATGATCGACGGATCACCATCAAACAACTCAGTGCTCAACTTGACATCTCTGTTGGTAGTGCTGTCACAATTGTTCACCAGTTGGGATATTCAAAGGTTTGTTCCCGCTGGGTCCCTCGTTGTCTAACCGAACACCATAAAGAGCAAAGGAGAACCATCTGTGCGGAATTGCTTGCTCGTCATGTGGCTGAGGGTGACAATTTCTTGTCAAAGATTGTTACAGGCGATGAAACATGGGTTCATCACTTCGAACCTGAAACAAAACGGCAATCAATGGAGTGGCGCCACACCCACTCCCCTATCAAGAAAAAGTTTAAAGCCATACCCTCAGCCGGTAAAGTCATGGTTACAGTCTTCTGGGACGCTGAAGGGGTTATTCTGTTCGATGTCCTTCCCCATGGTCAAACGGTCAACTCTGAAGTGTATTGTGCTACTCTTCAGAAATTGAAGAAACGACTTCAGCGTGTTCGTAGGCACAAAAATCAGAACGAACTTCTCCTTCTTCATGACAACGCAAGACCTCACACAAGTCTTCGCACCCGAGAGGAGCTCACAAAACTTCAGTGGACTGTTCTTCCTCATGCACCCTACAGCCCCGATCTCGCACCGTCGGATTTCCACATGTTTGGCCCAATGAAGGACGCAATCCGTGGGACGCACTACGCGGATGATGAAGAAGTTATTGATGCAGTACGATGTTGGCTCCGACATCGACCAGTGGAATGGTACCGTGCAGGCATACAGGCCCTCATTTCAAGGTGGCGTAAGGCCATAGCATTGAATGGAGATTACGTTGAAAAATAGTGTTGTGTAGCTAAAAGATTGGGGAATAACCTGGTGTATTTCAATGCTGAATAAAACAACCCCTGTTTCAGAAAAAAAATGTGTTGCATTACTTATTGAACTGCCCTCGTACAATGGCTGCTAAAGTCACTGTGTTGCCCATAACACTCAGCATTATTAAATCTAAGTATAGTAGAGTTGTGAGGATTTTGTAACAATTAAAAAACCAAAACCTATGCCCAGGTTCAAGGAAAGGGGAAGTCATCCCTCTCACGCCCCCCCCCCTCCCCCCCCCCCCCCCCCAAATGTGGACGCCTATGGTAGCAAAGCAGAAATAAATAAAAATGATGAACTCCGTTTTCAAATGTTCCTTTTCTAAGGAAAGTACAGAACTACTGTTCCAGTTTGCTCTTCACACCATTGCAAAGATGAGTGATATAGATGTTAGTGTCAATGTTGCTAACGATTTATAGCCATTTGAATCATGAAACAGATTTGCAAATTTATAAATACGGTACCGCCACAGCCCGAGAATTTACTGGAAACAAATGAAAATTTGTTCCAGACTGGGACCGAACCTGGATTTCCCACTTTATGCAAGCAATCGGTTTAACTAATTCAGCTATCCGAGCACACTTCCCAGACAAATCCAAACTTCCATATGCTTCCTGCACAGGGAGAGACTTACGAGGTGTGTTTTTTAAGCGAGTACTGTATCGTTTTGAAATAAAAATAAAACAAGTAGACTTTTCGTAGCAATTTAATTTTTGAATGAAAGCCAGTACTTTAATGTATTTTCCTACATAATGCTGACCAATATTAAGGCCCTTGTCGTATCGGGCTATCAGCTTTTGAATATCACCCTCGTAGAATCCTGCCGCCTGATTAGGCAACAATTGCATAAAGCACACTTCTTGACATTTGAGGAAACTCATTACACAAATCTCTTAGCTTTTCATCATCTTTCTGCACCAAATCGTCAGTAATGACTTCACTCTTCATCATGCATATTCAGGACCGGTTCCAGAACATTTTTTCAACCCAAGTGACTTACCATTTGGCACCCCCTCCTCTCTCCTTTTCCCTCATACACTTTCACTTGTTAGTTTTCGCTATTAATAGTGATACGCGCCGTACAACTTGGACTCCCTCGACGCCCTTCTCAGTGTTGTACCCCTAGCAGCGGGTTGTGTCGCGGTGCCTTAAACCGGCCCTGTGCACATTCGTACGGTATGTTTAAAAACTGTCACCCATTTCTGTACCATACAATCGCCCACGATCTTACTGTACCATCACTCATAATCTTTGCACTGATCTGACGATGAATTTCAGCCACTTTCACGCCTTGTAGCACTAAGAAAATGCAGTCACAGCGCGTATTTCACAGTCGGTGTGATTCTCAGTCGGAGGAGGCATTTCAGATACTCAGAAACAAACGTAAACGCAGCGAATATTTATAGGAATTATGTAGAAATGTAGATTAAAGTACAGGCTTTCATGTAAAAATAAAATTGCTAAGTGAAGTTCGGTGCAGTGTTCCTATCTCGCCAATCAAACAAGCCTGCGACAGGATTGCCAGACTGGATAATCTTGCCTGATTCATTGTATAAAGTATTTTCCAAAAATATTTTTAGCTTTGGAAAGCAACGGTCAGCTTTTGCGGCAGCCGTGGGTTCTGTTAGATACAGCAGGAAAACTTCAAATAAAGTTTTTATCAACATTATCTATGATGGAAAAAGAGGAGAAATGTCCGGAGAAAATGTAACTGAAATGCTTAAGTATCTATACCACGTTTCTACGATTTTCGTCGCAGGAGGTTTATATGGAAAAAGGAAGGACGAAGATTTGGGTTTAATTTCCCGTCTACACCGAGTTCATTAGAGATGGAGCACAAGTTCGAGTTGTTTCAAGGACGATCGGCCGTACCATTTCAAAGGAATCATCACGGCATTTGCCTGGAGCTATTCAGGGGAATAATGGAAACCCTAAATCTGGATGGCTGGACGTGGACTTAGTCGCGTCCTCCCGAATGCGAGTCCAGTGCTTAGCTGCGCCACCTCGCTCGGTAGATATGAAAAGCTGTTATATTGCTCGTATGCATCTGTAATTTCATTCCTCAAAATTAGGTATTTATTGCGAATAACTGTTGTAAATCATTGGATGACAACGTATTACTTAAGCTCAGTTACAGGCTCCGTCCGCCTCTCTTTATCGCAAAGCTCATTGAAGTGCTTCTCTAATGCTTCCCCCTTGTTTGTTAGGCAATTTTCACTCAATGGTCCATCTTTCACAGATGTCGAATGTTTCGTCAAGCACTTTAAAGCGTGATCCTTTGATGCTAGCTGTTTCTTAGAGAAGCCGAGCTCAAACATAATGAAGTATCTCGAACAGAATCATCTTCTCTATGCAAAATAGCATGGATTCTGAGAACATCGATCATGCGAAACCCAACTCAAACGTTTCTCACATGACATACTAAAAGTGAAATTCGTGGCTGGATTGAGGATTTTTTGGTAGGGAGAACGCAGCTTGTTATCTTGGACGGGGAGTTATCGTTAGATGCAGAACTGCCTTCGGGAGTGCGGCAGGGATGTGTGTTGGGACCCTTGCTGTTCATGTTGTATACTGATGACATTGCGAACAATATTAGTAGTAACCTAAGACTTTTTGCTGGTGACGCAGTTATCTACAATGAAGCACTGTCTGAAGGAAGTAGCATAAATATTCACTGAGATCTTGATAAGATTTCAAAGTGGTGCACAGATTGGCTACTTGTTTTTAATGTACAGAAATGTAAAACTGTGCACTTCATGAAACGAAAGAAACGTAATAGTCTATGATTATAATATCACAGAGTCACAGTTTGAATCGGCCAACTCATACAAATACCTGGGTGTAACTCTTTGTAGGGATATGAAATGGAATGATCACAAAGGCTCAGTCGTGAAAAAAAAACAGGTGGCAGACTTTGGTTGATTGGTAAGATACTAGGGAAATACATGAATCTACAAAGGATATTGATCAGAAATCACTCGTGAGACCCATTCTAGAATACTGCTCAAGTGTGTGGAATCCATACAGAGTGGGACTAGCGGGGGATATTGAACATTATGCAGAGAAGCGCAGCACGAATATTATAGGTTTGCTTGACCCGTTGGAGAGTGTCACAGAGATGCACTTCATAAAACGAAAGAAACGTAATAGTCTATGATTATAATATCACAGTCACAGTTTGAATCGGCCGACTCATACAAATACCTGAGTGTAACTCTTTGTAGGGATATGAAATGGTATGATCACAAAGGCTAAGTCGTGATTAAAACAGGTGGTAGACTTTGGTTGATTGGTAAGATACTAGGGAAATACATGAATCTACAAAGGATATTGATCAGAAATCACTCGTGAGACCCATTCTAGAATACTGCTCAAGTGTGTGGAACCCATACAAAGTGGGACTAGCGGGGGATATTGAACATTATGCAGAGAAGCACAGCACGAATATTATAGGTTTGCTTGACCCGTTGGAGAGTGTCACAGAGATGCACTTCATAAAACGAAAGAAACGTAATAGTCTATGATTATAATATCACAGTCACAGTTTGAATCGGCCAACTCATACAAATACCTGAGTGTAACTCTTTGTAGGGATATGAAATAGTATGATCACAAAGGCTAAGTCGTGAAAAAAACAGGTGGTAGACTTCTGTTGATTGGTAAGATACTAGGGAAATACATTAATCTACAAAGGATATTGATCAGAAATCACTCGTGAGACCCATTCTAGAATACTGCTCAAGTGTGTGGAACCCATACAGAGTGGGGCTAGCGGGGGATATTGAACATTATGCAGAGAAGCGCAGCACGAATATTATAGGTTTGCTTGACCCGTTGGAGAGTGTCACAGAGATGCACTTCATAAAACGAAAGAAACGTAATAGTCTATGATTATAATATCACAGTCACAGTTTGAATCGGCCAACTTATACAAATACCTGAGTGTAACTCTTTGTAGGGATATGAAATGGTATGATCACAAAGGCTCAGTCGTGAAAAAAACAGGTGGCAGTCTTCGGTTGATTGGTAAGATACTAGGGAAATACATGAATCTACAAAGGATATTGATCAGAAATCACTCGTGAGACCCATTCTAGAATACTGCTCAAGTGTGTGGAATCCATACAGAGTGGGACTAGCGGGGATGTTGAACATTATGCAGAGAAGCGCAGCACGAGTATTATAGGTTTGCTTGACCCGTCGGAGAGTGTCACAGAGATGCTGAAGAAACTGAACTGAACTGGCAGACTGTTGAAGATAGACGTAAACTACACCGAGAAAGCCTATGCAGAAAGTTTCAAGAACCGGCTTTAAATGATGACATTAAGAATATACTACAACTCCTTACGTACCGCTCTGATTAGATTAATTACACCAAGCACAGTGGCACTGAAACGATCATTCTTCCTGCGCTCCACACATGAATGGAATGAGAAGAAACCAGAATAACTGGTGCAATGGGACGCACCCTCTGCCATGCACTTCACAGTAGTTTGCAGAGTGTAGATGTGAATGTAGATGTAGACGTAGATATGTCGCAGTGGTAAGACACTGGACTCGCATTCGGGAGGACGGCGATTCGATCCCCCTCAGCCTATAAAAATATAGGTCTCTAATGACCGTCATCGACGGGATTTTAAGCCCTAATCTCTCATCTTTCTTTTTGACAGCACCACTCCTAAAAGTCATATCCAGCTTCAACGTTCATACTCTCAGACTGCAAGGCCTTAAGGAATCTGTAAGTGCATAGACTGATTTTTACCCGCTAGCCCAACGCTTTGAATTTTATACCATTAGCATTAGCTAGGAGGTGCTCACAGACTAAATTTTTAAATCAGACCATTGTAGCGTGTTGTGGCCAAAACAATACGTAGATGTTCGGCGAACAGGACTGTTTCGTGATTAATATATTAGCTACTACAGAACGTTTAAGGGTTTGTGACTTGATTCTATTTTTCACGTAACTGTATACGCCTAATCATAACAATCCTCCGTCGTAATGTTGGTCGAAACAGTTGCTCTCATCTAACTGATGTTCGTATCCTAATACAGAATGACCTTTGAGTGGTAAAGAAGGTATGCGATTTGCATATCTTTTCGTCAGAATGATTTCCAAAACAATCTTTCATCATTGGAAGACATCTCTTGACTGCTCGATTTTTCCAAATTTTCCTGTTTTCCTTACTATTTAAATTTCACCTCGTTGTTTCCTATTTTTTTTCAGAGGCACTTTGTGCTGGAGGTATTGCCTCGGTTGTTCCAGCCTAGTTACACCGCTGCTATTATCGCTGGGTAGTTACCTTAAGGGGTTAGCGCGTACAGGTAATGTTTGTCATCGTGTCTGTTTCGTCACTCTGTGGATACACGTCGGCGGCCGCAGCAGGGTGACACTTCTGTCAGCCGACACGCGAACTAAGCGTAAAAACTATCTGCGCCGCTAGGTTTTGATAGCCGCGAGCGCACAGGTGTCAAAACTGCCACTCTCCGTGCATTCTCTGCTCCATATTTGATTTGCAATTGTCGACGCGGTGACACCCAAATAGGGCATCAACGTCTCCGCACAACGTGACTGTGCACGAAGATAGTATTGATGACGCTATTCTGTCCCGACGGACCTTGGATTTTTCAGTCTGCGTTTTAACCTAGCTGTAACCTATCAACAATGTGAGCAGTCTCCAGAAAGAGCACGTGGTTCGGTTCTTACGTTAAACTGCGGGTCCCCTTTCTCCGGTTGGATAACTGAGGTATGTTAGGAGTACGCAAGTCGCAGAAGTGGCGTCCATGTGTACCAGGCCAGCGAGGCACACGAAATTATTATTACTAATTGAATAAGTGGAAGAAAGACCAGTGATTTCAACATAAATTTGAAGTATTATTTAGACATAAACATGAAAAATTAAAGAATGGGAAGAAATCAGTCGAATAATATTTTCAAATGCTTGGGACAACTTCCGTTCAGGAGGAAGAGGAGGAGATTAGTGTTTAACGACCCGTCGATAACGAGGTCACTAGAGAAAGAGCACATGCTCGGATTAGGGAAGGATCGAGAACGAAATCGGCCGGGGCGCAGCCCCAAATCCTCCCGAAACAAGGTAGGTAAGTAGGTAACAGAACCGAATCATCCCAAATTGATACATTCTGTGTTGTATTATAGACAATAATATAATTATCTCAGCCATGTTCCTTATCTCCTCCCCCAACCCCTTCCATGTTTTAAACAAAATGTATGATTCATTTGCGCACGCTTTGCGCGTGACCTTGAGCGGGGCTTAGTCGCTGCCGCTTTGCCGGCTGGACTTTATCTCAATAAGATAAAAGGTAAAACTTTTAAACATACTCACAATACACGCGAAATTTTTTTACATCTTCTACTTTAAGTAGAGCTGCTTGGAGTATTCATAACGTTTAGAACTGCTACCTGCTTCAAACGGGAGGACTCGGTCACATCGTTTTTCAGACCCTAGCGGGCTTGGGAGGATTCGGAACCATTTTTCTGACCGCGGGAGGATTCGGGGCTGCGCCCATCGGCCGTGCCCTTTCGAAGGAATCATCCCGGCATTTGCCTTAAGCGAAATCACGAAAAACCTAAGTCAGGATGGCTGGACGCGGGTTTGAACCGTCGTCCACCCGAGTGCGAGTCCAGTGTGCTAACCACTGCGCCACCTCGCTCGGTAACTACTGTTCAGCTGAGACAGAAAATCTCATGTTCATGTTTTTGTATGTTAATATAGGTCAAATGCGAAGAAATTCTTCAAAACTTTCAACACTCATTCGAAAATATTGAAAAAAATTTCTTTTGATGTTGTCGAAGCTTATGAAACATTGTGTAAAACTTTCCTCTTGTTAGCCCGTCGGAGGGGATTTACGCACTACTATTTTTTATGATATTTTATTTTACGTCTCATGAGGCCGCTAATAATGACCGTCTCTTCCAAATCGGTGCTGACAAACGACACTTGGATTTCTAGAAAAGTTTAGTGTTATCCTTCGTGAGCTCTTTCCACTTTGATGACGTATCGTGGCAGCGACGGAAACATTTTGTCACGGTGACAAAAATCAGGTCTAACTGTGAGGGATTATTTTTCGCATATTGTCATACAGTAAACAACATTTTGCGACGTGCCGCAGTTCTCAACAGTACAGGAGTTTCTGCAGCGACTCACGCCGTTGCCGAGGTAACGGGCGAACAACATGTATGTATCTGCCCCCAGTCAGCTTAAGCTCAAGAAAACCGTGAAATGCAGAAAGACCACGGAGCAGCCATAGCCAGAAGGTAAGCCTTCAATGAATATCTGGTCTCTGCCAATCCGTGGCACCCAAAACACAAACGGCAAATCGACTGCAACTTTATGGGGATAGTCATGTATACAGGGTGAGTCAGAAGGAAAGCTACATACTTTGACGGGTGATAGTGATCCTGAATAAAATACTTCGAATGGATACATGCCCTGTTTCGAATAGTTTTCCATACAGATAATGTATAACGTACATTAATATTTATTTTCTGTATTACTCAAACATTGTCATTGTTTATAACGTACCACAGTAGTTTAGAGGAAGTTGAAAAGAACAATTTGATACAGGATACTTGTGGACTATCAAGTCGGGAAACTACCTCAAATTGCCCTACAAAAACTAGCTAAGGTACTGCGCATGCGCATCACGCGAGATTTTTAATATTCTCGCGCTCTCTTCGCGCAAGCTATTAGTCCCTGAGAAAGAACGAATATGACCTTTTTTGCAAGAAATTTGACGTAATTTAATTTTGTACTGCGACACGTTTTCGGTTGAGGGTGCGGTTTTCGAGTTATTCAAGAAAAACATAGAAAAGTGATATTAAATGTGTTCTATCACGGAAACCATTCGGAACAGGGCGTATGTCCATATGAAGTTTTTTTGTTTAGAATCACTAATACTGTCACCCGTCAAAGCATCAAAGGATGTAGCTTTCCTCTTGACTCACCTTGTAATTAATGAATATGATCTTCGACACTGCAGTTATAATTTCATTTTGCCCTCCAGTCATCCAGACTGTTGATCATGTTTGTCTGGGGCAGTTTATGTTGAAGGAGTATGAATTTTACAAATTTTGTAATTACATGACGATCGGAATGTTACAAATTACAGATTCTCCTACAAAGTTTACGTGCCATGTGATCTCTGTCTTCGCTCGTATAGACCAATGTTCGACAAGTCAAGTGTGTCACTGTGGTGTTTTGAAAAAACACAAATGGCTCAAATGGCTCTGAGCACTATGGGACTCAACTTCTGAGGTCATTAGTCCCCTAGAACTTAGAACTAGTTAAACCTAACTAACCTAAGGACATCACAAACATCCATGCCCGAGGCAGGATTCGAACCTGCGACCGTAGCGGTCTTGCGGTTCCAGACTGCAGCGCCTTGAACCGCACGGCCACTTCGGCCGGCCAGGAAAAAACACATTTTCCGTGTAAATATCATAAGAAATAATACGTTTCTATAAGAATTTCCAGTGATTATAGAAGAATTTCAAACATTAAACTGTATCTTTAGCAGAAAACAAATTTTCCTTTAAATCATAGGTATCTTATAAACGAAATAAAATAAGATTTGAAACTATTGTTTCTGCTTATGCATAATTAAATAACGTGAGTGCGCGCCTGTCCTATCAGTGCAGTTAGTATCCTCAACTCCAGTACAGAACGCCCACATTTTCTTAGCTTTGCGTCTCCCTTGTAGTGAATCTCTAGAGGTCGCTGGAATTCGAGCTGCTAATAAGCTGGTTCTTATCGCTGCCATTTCTGGCAGTCAAATGACACCGTGCGCATGCCTCACACTATAGTTGTCGTTGTAAAAGGCTGCGTTTTATTTTGGAAATAAGTAATAAGTAATTTGTAGTAGTATCATTTGTACATGGACTCTTACGCCATTGTGGACAGCCTTACGTAACGCAACAGTTATTAATCGATCACTCTGATGAGACTCTTGGAGCAGTGATTGGCGGGAGCGGTTGTTTCGATAGAAATCGAAAGCCTATGTGTAGAGCCTCACACACGAGCGACGGATCGCAGCGATGCGTCGCATGCGATATCGTGTTCGATTGGTCGCTTGCCTCGACACGCCATTTGCGAGCGATTTGCGCAGCAATTTCAATCAGTATTATGAGCGTCATCGTGTCGACTTCTGCTATGGAAAATGAATTGCTGTTTCACAAGAGCTGCAGTTAATTTCCCTTATCTCCATGAATTCTGCAAAACACGAATTTAAAATAAACGAGGATTATAATTTATTATACTTGTTTTAAACGCTTCTCTTGGGAATGGTAGATTACTTTACAGAATATTTTACATTTTTCACAGACGCCAAATCGGTTGTGTACAACTTTCCAGCGTAGCAATACAATTCGTTTCACTTTTATTAGTCTTCAATTCCTTTTTTATTCATTAATCCTACAGTTGAACTGTATAGTATTAATACGATTAATTCGATGTGTCTATAGAAAGTTGCGAATAACAGCACTACTGATTACTGTAACTCTTGTTATAAATTGTATGAAGGAGGTTATCTGAAACGACAAAGACTTGAGTACAGCCATATAACAGATTTGCTCTGAGCATTTAAATTACAGTATTCTCTTAACATTACAGCAAGTACGGATGTCATTCTATTTAGCAGTTAAAAACTTTAATAATGCGTATAATTATTTCATAAATAACTCAAAATCGTAAGATGGAGCCCATTTTATCGTGGTTATTACTATGAACTTTCCACCAATCCTACTTCTATGACACATGTTTCAAAATATCAGTCACTACAAAATCGGAGGGTGTGTTTTGTAATACTCCTTGATATAAAAAGCAACTCCGGTTTCCACATCACTTCTCACAAAGGAACCTCCCCATGATGCCCCCCCCCCCCCCCCCACACACACACAGATTTAATGGTAAGATGGCCCAGCAGACCAGTAGATAGCCCGTCACAAACTGAATACAAATAAAGCATGAAAACAGGAAGAAAGTGAACTGAACTATGAAAAAAGAAGCCAAATAGAAACTGTGCAAAACTGAGTTCAGAGAAATAGTCATGGAGTCGTGGTTAAGTGGTCACGGTGTTGGAGTACTAAGCGCGCGAGCCTGGTTGTAAACCCTCGTGCAGTTCATTTTTATTTTTTTCACAACTTTATGAATTGTCCGTTTATAAACTGTCATTGATATGCTCTCTTTCTGTAGTCTTGGCAGTTGTCATAATATAAACTGGCTATAAAATATAAGTCATGTGGTAAGAATACATTACCGTCGCAAGTAAGTGTGATGAATAGTGAGAGCAGGCGAGATTCCACATAAGACGTCTCACAGAAATGAAAACAACAAATAAACGGGTGTGAATCATGTTAAAACAAAGGAATTCAAGAGCCAAAACTTCCGAAACGGTACGCAACTTCAAAAAAGTTAAAAACATGTTTGACGGAGCGCAGAGAAACTGTGTGTCACTGTGGATCTGTTGCGTTCATTTATTGCAACTTATGTGAGAAGCTATTATGTTTTCATCATTTCCTTGGGAGTGATCATATTCACATTCATACAAACACCTAAATCGGACAAGCAGGCATATCTCACTCACCAGGCGTACAAATTAGGTCCAACCATATGACTCACGTACTGTCACTAATGCCGTATATAACAGACCAGACTTGTTTTCCGGCGGAGGATTCGGTTGACTTGTCGCCTTGTCATCAAAGGTTGGCGGTTCCCCTTCCTTACACCTCTTTGTTACAAACGGACGTTACGCCACAACACAAAGACACATAAAGGCACGAGGGAGTTTTCATTACTGTCCAACAGCGTGACTACATTGTCACGACGCCGCCACATCTCGTCTTTGCTCAAAGTTGGACTAGTTCAGCTAGGACCGTTCACTGTTTCTATTTTGCGTTTTTTTTTTCACAGTTCAGTACACCTCTTCCTGTTTTCATGCTTGATTTGTGTTCGGTTTTTGTAGGGCTGTCCACTGAGTCCTCTTACCACAAAATCTGAGGGGGGTGCGATGTGTGTTTAAATGGTATAGGGAGTTCAGTGAAAGCAGAGTAGTTCGTGGTCGCCGGCCGGACTGGCCGAGCGGTTCTAGGCGCTACAGTCTGGAACCGCGCGATCGCTACGGTCGCAGGTTCGAATCCTGCCTCGGGTATGGATGTGTGTGATGACCTTAGGTTAGTTAGGTTTAAGTAGTTCTAAGTTCTAGGGGACTGATGACCTCAGAAGTTAAGTCCCATAGTGCTCAGAGCCATTTGAACCAGTTCGTGGTCCCTAGATACCCATAAATTCTAACGTAAACTTATTACTTAATATGTGCAAAGCGAAAAGAAACAAAACTTCACAACCATGCTTAATAAATAAAGAAAAGAGTCGCAACCACACTATGTGCACGAATCGGATGCCAGCCGTCAGATCGCCTGGGATTTCCGTGCGAACAGCGACCGGCTCCTGAGATTTTCCCACACACATGCGATCTACGAAGCGATCGGTCGCCCATTCGACGGATCGCTCAGATCCTTAGCTCTCAGAATTGTGTGCAAGGAGTATCTTCATCGAACATAGCAATAAATTTAAAACATTCTAAATTCAGTTACATATAACAATTGTTTCTCTAACCTTGTGTGTAACGTCTGCTTTCGTTCACGCGTCCATACGCTCCGAACACAGCATTGTCTGCTAGCTAAAGTTGACTGGATGATTCCATACCTTTACGTCAGAATGATTTCCAAGACCAACTTTCATTATTTTAATATCGGGAAAGACGTCACCTGACTGATCGATTATAGTAATGTTTTCATTTTAATTTTTCCGCAGCTTTTAGTTTTTGTTTCTTTTTTTAAAACTTTTTTCAGTTCCTGGTGCCCCTCATCCTCCGTTGCCCCAGTGAATTACGCTTGTGCTAAAAACGCTCAAGATTCTTTACAGAATTTCTTTACAGAATTTGCTGCTGATTTAACGCTGTGCCCAGTTGTTGGAAGACTACATACGTTACGCTCATGTACGAGGCATGTTCGGTAAGAAAGCGTACTGTGACCAGAGCGAACATCACAGTAACACGCGAGTACGTAAACTCAAGTTGTAGTGTCCAGTTGTGTGAAAGAAATCGGTAAGAAAAACCGCCAAGTGCGAGCCACGTGTTTCCTACTCGCGAAACCAATAACACCTACTTAATTTTTTTGCGATCAAACCGGTTTACGGCCAAGGTATTCTGAACAGAACGAGTGTGTTTAAATGGTGTAGGGAGTTCAGCGGAGGCAGAACAAATACTCGTGACGAACAGAGGAGTGGAAGACCTTCCATTTTGACTGAAATTAGTGCAAAACATAGAAGAAACTATAAATAAAGACCGCCGATTAACAGTGAATGAAATTTCTGCGATGTTTCTACAACTCTCCAGAACTCTCTTACACGAGAACTCACAGAAAAGCTGGGATACCGGAAACTGTGGGCAAGATGGATCTCAGAATAACTGACAGAGCAGCACGGAAAAAATCGGGTCAACAGCAGCCGCGAGTTCTTGAGCAACTTGAAATGGAAGATGAGGATATTTTGAGCTCTATTGTGACTGGAGATGAAACGTGACTCATTACATGCCGGAGACAAAAAGACAGTCGTCACAGTGGCATCACACCAATTCCCCATCTGCCAGAAAATTCAAAACCGCAATTTTGAGTGAAACAATCGTGGTCTCAGTATTTCGGGACTAAAAAGGCATTATTTTGGTCGAATTTCTGCATCCGGGAGAGACCATCAGTACACAACGATGTAGTGAGACCCTTAAAAAGTTCAAAAGAAACATTCAAAACATAATGATGGGCGCTGTGCTTGTTGGACAAAGTCCATCCTCATACAAACTCAGCCTCCAAGGCGGTCTTGGAATCACTAGATTGAGATGTTTTTAATCACCTCCCGAATTCCCCTGACTTGACGCCTTCAGGTTATCGCCTTTTGCCTTCCTGAAGGCACACATGAGTGAAATTAAAAATTTAACCCACGAGTAGCTGCAGAAAGAAGTTCTGAAGCGGGGAAGGATCTGAAACGAGAGTTCTTTGAGGAGGGCATAAAGAAGCTTGTTCCTCGGCTCACCACATGCATTGAAAGGAATGGCGATTATTTGGAAAAATAGTCAACAAGTGTGTCAACAATATCCTGTAATTCTTTTTCAAATACGCGTTTTTTTTTTAAAAATAAAAAATGTAGTACACTTACTTTTTGAACATGCCTCGTACAAGAAGGGTAACAGAAATCAACAAAACTATATTGCCCAGTGTCATTGACATCCATCAGTTGTAGTATTCTAAAACATACTGTAAGCTCAAAAGTAAAGCGGTATCTTGGACAACGTGACCTCCTCCATGGCAACTAGCGCGGATCTGGAAATATAGATCACGCGAAATCCACTGACGCTTCTCTCCCACGACAGCCTCAGAATGACGGAATAAGGTTATCAGGTAGACTTCTGAAAAGCACTTGTTAATAAAAAAGTACGATTATAGCGGGTGTCAAACAAAAATGAAGACCACGGCTGTAAGAAATGGTAAGGAATACTCTATGACAAACAGAGTTACTGCATATGAAACATGATAAATGATGTGCTTTATTCATATTAGTGGGTAGCTCCACGATGCACCGAGAAATGACAGCTCTATGTCTAGTCTCAGAATCTCACATTAGCAACTTTAGTCATGATATGAGCATGTAGATAGTGGTGAGTGCCAAATAACATGGCTGCTAGTATTTGTAACGTGTGCCGTGGTCGTGCGAGAAAAATGCTTGTCAGGGACGATTTGTACAAATGTGGGGATGATGTGAATAACTGCGGCTCAGATAAAGATCCTGAATATGTTCCTGAACGCAAATGCGCTTCAAAAGTTGTTGCTGATCAGGTAAATATGAATAACTCTTAAAGAAAGTAAAGAATGTTCTGTCCATTACCACGGTTTACGTGAATTTACGTGACACTATGATGACAGAAATGTTACATCTTTAACAATGTGCTGAATCGTAGATTAATTTTTTGATGTTGTTATACTTCATTATTTCAAAAACTGGAAACACAAATCTTAGTATCATAAACTGAAACAAGCGGACCTTTAAATTTGTGTGTTGAGAGTTTCACAATAATGCTTTCTTAACTCGCCCAGCAGTTAAACAGTGGAAAGCCAATAATTGATGTTAAAGTGCACCGTTTACAAGTAAACCGTGTTAAGTAACCATTGACGATGTTTTAAAAATAAAATTATGGGTAGAATTTACGATTATAAAATATGTCGTTACTCTAGAAATATTTGAAAACAATCACTTTTATGAATAAAGAAATCACAATGGAGGTACCTGAAGTATCTTATTTATCAGATTTCATTGAAACTTCCGTGTGTAATTTCTAAAATCAACCAAATCGTTCCTTAGCATTATTTACAACCAATTTTGAACTGGACTGAGGATTTCTTGGTAGTGTGGACGTAGCATATTATCTTGGATAGTGTGTCATCGTTACAGGTACATGTAATTTCGAGTGTACAAAGGTGAGTGTGTTGAGTTTGCATGCTAGACGAAAGAATAGGAACGAAGAAAAATAAAGAAACAACGATGAAAAAGCGGAAATTACACAGATATTTTAAGAACGATTTTAGTACGAATGGGAGATGCCGCTTCTGCGTAACATTACGAAAGTCCTACAACCGAATTAATTCAGATCAAGATTGGACTACTCGGTAGTCAAAGTGGTTGGTTCCGATTACATGTATCCTGCCTCTGAAACTGTTAGTTTTAACACACAACTTATTACAAATAGAATTCTGCAACGTGCAGCAAGCAAAAGACAAATTTCAATATCAGTTTGTTTTTCAGTGCTCGTTAAACAAGTAACTGTATTATGTAAGGTACATACCTTTATGCAATCACAACATGCCGTAAGCACATAGAAAAATATGTAAAAAACGGCCGCAATGAATGCTATTTCGAAGGAAAGGCACACGAAAATGATCAACCAAAACAAAAACCATATTGGGTTCCATGCTTTTCCAGCTCCCATCGCGAACGAGAACAAACTAACGTTGTACTTTATTGCTACGTTCGTCGCTTGTTAGAATCGATCTTTGTCAGTTAGTCGGGAAGAGAGAGTTCATTTGTTTTTTGAGCGAATATCGGAGAATAATTTAACAGAGTAGGAAATTCACAGCCTTAACACAACAGTCGCGACACTCCCTTTCGTTTTTGTTACCCATAGCGATAGCAGCGCCCCAAGCGGCCAGAAAGCGACCCTTCTGAATGCGATATCGGATGAGTGCGAATATTAACGTTTATATTGATTTGTAACTTAGTTTTTACAGTAGGGAGCGTGTGCAGTGTCACAAAAATCGACAACAACTAAAAATGACACCACATTTGTCGTTATTCAGTTCAGTAAGCACCCTGGGGGCACGAAACGGTACATTAGACGTCAGTTTTTATGGCACTCTTGTAATGTACAGACATTTGCTGAGCAACGTCGTTTTCCTTTAATAATAAAAAATTATTAGTAAATACCAGAAGACCTGACTTTTTGTAGAAAGACGTCATATACAGGGTGTTTCAAAAATGACCGGTATATTTGAAACGGCAATAAAAACTAAACGAGCAGCGATAGAAATACACCGTTTGTTGCAATATGCTTGGGACAACAGTACATTTTCAGGCGGACAAACTTTCGAAATTACAGTAGTTACAATTTTCAACAACAGATGGCGCTGCAAGTGATGTGAAAGATATAGAAGACAACGCAGTCTGTGGGTGCGCCATTCTGTACGTTGTCTTTCTGCTGTAGGCGTGTGCTATTCACAACGTGCAAGTGTGCTGTAGACAACATGGTTTATTCCTTAGAACAGAGGATTTTTCTGGTGTTGGAATTCCACCGCCTAGAACACAGTGTTGTTGCAACAAGACGAAGTTTTCAACGGAGGTTTAATGTAACCAAAGGACCGAAAAGCGATACAATAAAGGATCTGTTTGAAAAATTTCAACGGACTGGGAACGTGACGGATGAACGTGCTGGAAAGGTAGGGCGACCGCGTACGGCAACCACAGAGGGCAACGCGCAGCTAGTGCAGCAGGTGATCCAACAGCGGCCTCGGGTTTCCGTTCGCCGTGCGCAGCTAGTGCAGCAGGTGATCCAACAGCGGCCTCGGGTTTCCGTTCGCCGTGTTGCAGCTGCGGTCCAAATGACGCCAACGTCCACGTATCGTCTCATGCGCCAGAGTTTACACCTCTATCCATACAAAATTCAAACGCGGCAACCCCTCAGCGCCGCTACCATTGCTGCAAGAGAGACATTCGCTAACGATATAGTGCACAGGATTGATGACGGCGATATGCAGGTGGGCAGCATTTGGTTTACTGACGAAGTTTATTTTTACCTGGACGGCTTCGTCAATAAACAGAACTGGCGCATATGGGGAACCGAAAAGCCCCATGTTGCAGTCCCATCGTCCCTGCATCCTCAAAAAGTACTGGTCTGGGCCGCCATGTCTTCCAAAGGAATCATTGGCCCATTTTTCAGATCCGAAACGATTACTGCATCACGCTATCTGGACATCCTTCGTGAATTTGTGGCGGTACAAACTGCCTTAGACGACACTGCGAACACCTCGTGGTTTATGGAAGATGGTGCCCGGCCACATCGCACTGCCGACGTCTTTAATTTCCTGAATGAATATTTCGATGATCGTGTGATTGCTTTGGGCTATCCGAAACATACAGGAGGCGGCGTGGATTGGCCTCCCTATTCGCCAGACATGAACCCCTGTGACTTCTTTCTGTGGGGACACTTGAAAGACCAGGTGTACCGCCAGAATCCAGAAACAATTGAACAGCTGAAGCAGTAGATCTCATCTGCATGTGAAGCCATTCCGCCAGACACGTTGTCAAAGGTTTCGGGTAATTTCATTCAGAGACTACGCCATATTATTGCTACGCTTGGTGGATATGTGGAAAATATCGTACTATAGAGTTTCCCAGACCGCAGCGCCATCTGTTGTTGAAAATTGTAACTACTGTAATTTCGAAAGTTTGTCTGCCTGAAAATGTACTGTTGTCCCAAGCATATTGCAACAAACGGTGTAATTCTATCGCTGCTCGTTTAGTTTTTATTGCCGTTTCAAATATACCGGTCATTTTTGAAACACCCTGTATTTACCAAACAAAGCAGAGTTTTGTTCGCTACACTTTCAGCCAAATCAGTGAGTATGGAACGTAGGAGACCGGTATGGAATGTAATACCTACGTTATTTAACGTACCAAATAAGCCACTACAACTGTAGCTTACAGGAAAACCACACAGCCGTGATAATAAGTCGTCAAAAGCAATAAAACTGTTTCCCAACACAAAAGAAAGAAGTTCCACATTATTGTTGCTAAATCTGAGCCACAAACAGCAAGAATCTTCAGCCGGACGATATGGCCGAGCAGTTCCGTTTCAGCCGCGCTAGCGAGTGGCCGCTGTTAACTGTTGCGCTGCATTTCCGTGTTTACTTCGCTGTACTTGGCTTCGCCGAGTGCTGTCCGTCGGTTAATCTCCGTGTTCGTTCCTATTCCTTGTGATCTGATTGCACTTTTTGGTCGTACTGCCGCTAATTGGAATTTCGGCTATTTAACCGAAATTGCGTCGCTGGATTAACCATGGCTACAATCCTCAGGAAGAATACTCTGGTATTTGCTTTTGACAAGGAATCCCGTCCCGTTCAGCCGACATCCCTGGAAATAGATGACTGGATTACACAGGTAATTGGTCTCAGTTCTGAAACCATCCATACCTGGCAACTGGATCAGGGAAAATAGTGTGTTTTTGTCAAGTTAATCAGTGCTGCGACTGTTGATAAAGTGTTACGAAAGTGGGGCTGTGAAGTAGATTTTGTGCATAGAAATGGTTATAAAAGTGAGGTTTCCATCTATAGAGCGGACATTCATTACAAAATCGTTCGTGTCTTGAAACTTCCCATTGAAATTGAAAGTGATAAGATTAAAGAAGCTCTTTCAAACTACGGGGACGTTAAATCAATTGCAAATTAAAGATGGTCGCCTCGCTTTAAACTGCTGTGTCTCAACGGGGTCCGCTGTGTAGAGATGGACGTTAAGACGAATATTCCGTCTCACATAACTGTTTGTGGGTATAAGGCACAAATTGTTTATACAGGTCAGGAAGCTACATGTCATATATTAACGAAACCGGCCACTTCAGACAGGAATGTCCGCGGCGAACTGTTGTTCTTAAAAGCAATTTGATACAGCGTCAGAAGCTAACCTTAAATGATCTGTTACCAAAGAATAGCCCGGATCAACTGGTTGAGGATGTTAACGCAGCTGGCCATGCTGATGTCTCCCTTCACGATAACAGTCAATTTCCCCCGTTAACAACAAACGGAAACCCTGTTACCACTACTCGTGAAACTGAAATGCAACCAAAAAAACGACCTCTGGAGACAACTGATAGTTGTTCAGAGGACGAGCTGTCCTGTCCCACTCCCTCACTTCGCAAGCAAAAACAGTGCGATGAGGAGGCAGAGGAACCGGAAGGCGAAATGCGAATGGAAACTGATGAACAGAAAGATAATACACATACAGTACCAGAAAATGAAGGGGGTGTAATTAGCATTAATTTGCAAGAAACAACAGGTGCAGTAGCCGATTGCAAAGAGCAGCAGCTATCTGTTAATAAACATATTCAGGGAGAGGTTGCAAAACTGCAGTCTCCATTTGTTTCCCTCGATCAGGAAGTAAGTGAAATTAATAAAGAACGAGCAATTGGTGGCCAAATTGAAATCATGGTCAACGCCTCAGGGCAGGCGCCGGCAACCGAAATTGGGAAAGCGTCTGCTGCTGCTCCAAGTAAGCCGCGAAGTAAAATACCGACGCAACCAAATGAGAATGTAGCTCGAAACCAAGGGAAGGGAAAATCCGGTAGGGGCCACCCAAGCCCAAAGATTGTTCGGTCCGAAACGATCCTACACGAATCTCTGGAGGAAAAGTCAGAAAGGTCACCAGGAAATCAGTCTGCTTGTGGTACAAGAGAAAACATCAGAAGTAGAAAAAAACTGGACAGTAATTAATAAACTGACTGAAGTGTTATTCCATGTTCAGCCTTACGAGAAAACTGTTACAACCTCACTGAACCTTGAACCACAGGAAACTAAATTAGTTCATCAAAACAAGTACATAGTGACAGCACAATGTCACAGTCTTATTCTGTCACCACTATAAACATAAATAAAATTACGTCCGGTTTGAAATTATCAGCCCTTGAGGAATTTTTGTACGAATCCGCGTCTGATATTGCCCTGTTACAAGAAGTTATAATTTCGGATTTAGTAATTCCCGATTTTGTCAGTTACATAAATGTGTCTCCCGAAAGAAGTGTTGGAACAGCTGTTTTGTTCAGGGAAGGGATTACAGTAAGCGAGGTGGAACGACTGGAATCCGGAAGGGGAATAGTACTAAATATCTACGAGGGTCACTCCAAAAGAAATGCACACTATGTTTGTAAAAATTCAATTTTCATTCTGAATGTGTGAAAGTTTTAGTGTGTGTACATACATCCTTCCCGCTTGTTTTCAAACTTAGTTAAACCTGTTCCCGTGAGTGGCGCCGTCACAGCATGTCTTCAAGATGGCTGCTACACTTGACGTTCGTTACAAGCAACGTGCTGTCATAGAATTCCTGTGCTGTGAAAACGAGACAGTGGGGAAAATCCACAAGAGGTTCAAAAAGGTGTATGGAGATGCTGCTGTCGATCGCAGTACAATTAGTCGGTGGGCAAGCAGGTTACGCGATAAAAGCGGGCACGGCAATATTGAGGATTGTCCTCGCAGCGGCAGGCCTCGTACTGCACACACTCCAGACAATGTGCAGAGAGTTAACGAATTAGTGACTGCGGACAGACGCATCACAGTGAAAGAATTGTCACGCTACGTTGGGATAGGGGTAGGAAGTGTTTGCAGAATACTGAAAGTGTTGGCGTTAAAAAAGGTTTGTGCCAGGTGAGTTCCCAGGATGTGGCTCACAAAGAAACAAGAAAAACGGTATGCAGCGAACTTTTGGAACAGTACAAGAATGGTGGAGATGAATTTCTTCGACGAATTGTGACAGTTGATGAAACATGGCTCCATCATTTTTTACCAGAGACGAAGAGGCAATCAATGGAGTGGCACCATGCAAATTCACCCAAGAAAAAAAATTCCAAACCACATCCTCTGCTGGAAAAGTTATGGCTACAGTGTTTTTCGATTCCGAAGGACTCTTACTTGTGGACATCATGCCAAGTGGAACCACCATAAATTCTGATGCATATGTGACAACACTGAAGAAACTTCAAGCTCGACTGAGTCGTGTTCGACCACATCGGCAAAAGCAGGGTGTTCTGCTGTTGCACGACAATGCACGGCCACATGTCAGTCAAAAAACCATGGAAGCGATCACAAAACTCGGATGGACAACACTGAAACACCCACCTTACAGCCCTGACCTGGCTCCATCTGACTATCATCTCTTTGGGAAACTGAAAGACTCTCTTAGTGGAACAAGGTTTGAAGATGATGACTCCCTTGTACACGCTACCAAACAGTGGCTCCAACAGGTTGGTCCAGAATTTTACCGTGCGGGTACACAGGCGCTGGTTCCAAGATGGCGTAATGCAGTTGAGAGGGATGGAAATTATGTGGAGAAATGAAAGTATTGTTCCTAAAGGATGTATCTACACACTGTAAAACTTTCAAACATGTAGAATAAAAGATGGATTTTAAAAGAAATAGTGTGCATTTCTTTTGGAGTGAACCTCGTATGATGTGACTACCATCAACTTATACGGCCCTTCAAGAAGTTCTCACCGAGCTGACAGGACACGTTTCTTCAAAGATGACCTGATATACGTGTTAAGGAAAACTCCAAGACAGTTATTACTTGGAGGAGGTGATTTTAATTGCGTTTTAAGTCGAAAAGATCAGTTACCTAATTTTAATTTCTCGCATCAACTAAAACAACTAGTTACTGGTTTAGAATTAAAGGATGTATGGGAAATCAAATACCCCTCCATTGTTGAGTTCACTTATGCTGCGGCAACATCACGTAGTAACATTGATAGATTGTACATTTCTAAAAATCTTGAAACTTCCGTGACAAAGGTAGAAACCATTCCTAAGTACTTTTTAGACCATTCAAGTGCCTTAGCTTGCATATATCTAACAAGACAGCCCGTTCGCCGATTCAAGAATCAGTGGAATTTGAACACTTCCTTGTTAGTTCAAAAATGGTTCAAATTGCTCTGAGCACTATGGGACTTAACATCTATGCTCATCAGTCCCCTAGAACTTAGAACTACTTAAACCTACCTAACCTAAGGACAGCACACAACATCCAGTCATCACGAGGCAGAGAAAATCCCTGACCCCACCGGGAATCGAATCTGGGAACCCGGGCACGCCTTGTTAGTAAATCATGATTTAGAAGATCTGATTAAAGAAACATAGGCAATATACCTGCTTGCTCGTAGTAGATACGCCACTGCTATCGACTGGTGGGTTAAAATGGCATAGCCAAGGTTGAGGGAGGTTCTTATTCAATATAGTGCCCAGAGCGCAAGAGAAATGAAATGCAGTATAGAATATTACTATTCCGTTTTGAGATATCTATATGATCAAGTCTCAGCAGGTTCCTCACTTCGGATAGCAGACATAAAAAAAGTCAAAGCCAAGTTACTTAATATCAAGAGAAGTCAAATGGAAGGGTTGAAAATAAAATCGAAGGCAAATTCGGTGTCAGAAGATGAAACTACTTCCCTATATCGTTTAGTGAAGCATACGAAAAACGGGAGAAGGACTTTTAATGATGAAATTCGAACAAAACACGCTACAATTCTCAGAACCCAGCAAAGTATCATGGACGAGATTGATCGCTATTATTGCGAGCTATATTCTGTACATCAGAGTAGTGATGCTTCCTTGGAAGAATTCCTTGACATCCTAGCCCCACAGCTGACAGTAGATGACAACGAAAATTTTCTCGAGGTTGTCAGCGAAGAAGACGTGTATGAGACTCTGTGCGCCTCACCACCAAAAAAATCCCCAGGACTGGATGGTCTTCCAGCAGAGTTTTACCTCTGTTACTGGCCAATAGTAGGTGCGAAAATCACAGACATTGTAAATGAGGTTATTCAGGGTAAAATGATTCCAGCTGAGTTTAAGGAGAGTAAAATTGTTCTGGAGCCAAAAAATAATGGAAACAAAGATTTAAATAATTTTCGTCCAATTTCACTGCTGAATTCTGATTATAAATGAATAGCTAGAATAGTAAACAAGAGAATTTCATACCTTACAGATAAAATTATTAGTCAACATCAGAACTGCGCGCAAGACAGAACCATTTTTCAAAATCTGGCAGAATTCAGGGATATTATTGCAATAACTTCTGTAACAAACATAAAGTGTGCTATAATTTTTTTTAGATTTTTATAAAGCGTTCGATGTAGTAAATCATGTATATCTTCTACAGACATTGAAGAAAATAGGTTTCAACGATAGGGTCAGACATTTGATTAAGAACATGGCAACTGGAATAAATGCTAAAATAGTGGTGAATTGTCAACAATCCAGGCCGATGCAAATACAACGAAGTGTTCCTTAAGGAAGTCCTCTGTCCATGTCGCTCTCCGCCATTTCGCTGGAACCTTTCCTCGGATATGTCTATGCTAGATTAAAAGGCTTAACATTATCAAGAAATAAAACAGTTATAAGAGCCTATGCTGACGATATAGGGGTCATTATAAGGAATAATGACGAGGTAACCACGCTAGCAACAGTGATTGATTCGTACTGTAGAGCATCTGGAGCCAATGCAAACGAAAAAAAAGTAAGACGTTAAATCTCAGATGTTTTGATATCAGCATCGAGGGGACAAAATTAGTCCGACAACATAAAACACTTGAGATCACCCTGACAACATGCCCCATGAAAATGACGGCTTTAAATTGGAAAGTTGCAGCAGATAAAGTGCAAGGAGCCATTATAGAGAATTTAATTCGATTTATGAACCAAGTTCAAAGAACAATGTACATCAACTCATGCATCCATGCAAAAGCTTATTATACTGCCCAGCTGTTTCCAATAGCGAAAATGATAGCGAGGAGAATAATGTCCAAAATCACCAACTTTTTGTGGAGAGGTGAAGTGTTCAGAGTACCTTCTAAAGTAGCCACTTTAGATCCTAAAAATGGTGGACTAGGATTAACTGATATAACGGATAAGGCCTCTACACTATTTATCAAAAGGCAAGTTAATTTAATAAGAGACTCGTGAGAAAGCATAACCAGCCAACTTTTCGAGATCATTAAACCTCGAAGCCTGCTTCTCCCGATTGACTTGCAGAATATCAACAGTCGTTTAGATCATGTGAGGATTTTCTACGTTGAGTTTAGTTATGTAAGTGTCGAACTCTGGCAATCACGACACTTGACATCAAGAGCCATAATGCAGGAACGAAAGAAAAGCGAAGGAAGGAACAAAATAGAACGACAGTTTCAAAACATTGAGTGGACTGAGATTTGGAAAAACATTAGTTCTAATGTGCTCACGTCTAATATAAAAAAGTCATGGTACAAGACAGTTAACAACATAGTTAGCTCCAATGAAAGACTGCACACAATCGGACTCTGTGAAACAAATTTATGTCAACAATGCCAACTAGTTGACACAATAATTCATAGATATACTTGCAGTGGTCACATGAATAGTTGGAAGTGGATCTTGGAGCAAATAGCTCTGATTACAAGAACATCCCATGAGTATATATCGCTGTCATTGATACACAGAAGCAAAAAATAATGCTGTGTACTAGTTGCTGGAAAATTTTGTTAATTACATCCTTAACAAATCAGGATCCGACAACACCATAGAGTTCAAAGTACACATGCTGTGTGAATTCCACAAAATTATAAGGTATTAGAATCACAAGAAAAAGTTCGGTAATATGTTAAAAATTGTATTTCACAGAATGGGCATTGCTTAATATAAAAAAGAAGACTGTGTTGAAAGTGATGCATTGTAGTTACCTTAAGGATATTATTTAAAAAATTACTGCATATTTTTGGTGTGTGCTTTTTCTACTTCCGAGAGTAGTTTTTGAAATTTATAAGCTAATGTACAGAGATTCTGTGACAGTCAGTGTGTGTGTCTAATAGTGTCAAAACACAAAAAATTAAAGCTGGATTATTGGTTTATATTAGAAATCTGGAAATTGACAGTTTTTATGGAAATGTCCTTATCGATTGGTTAAAACCATAGGTGTCTATCTGATATAATGTAATATTCAATGGCTGGCACATTGCCCTGTTCATTTTTGCACTGTGATGTGTAAGTCAGTTTTGTAGTGAAAGACTTATTATATAGGTCTGATCACTTCAGATACTTAACATTAAATTAATGTCCAGAAAGTGTAGTTGGAAGGTTAGTCAGCTTTATAATATCTCCTTTCCGCCGTTCTCAAGTATTTCAGAAATTGTCTATATGATTATTAAATTGTTTTATATTTAAAATTATCCCACCGACTTGCTGATATCCTTCATAAAGAGCTATTTATGCTTCTGTAAAGATTGGAGCACATGTAATTCAAAGTGCAGATTTTATTTCTTCATGTTGAAGTTTGAATGTCTTAAAAAAACTTTTCTTGATGTTTAACTTAATTATTTCTGGTAATTTAGTCAGTAACACAATCTTTGTTGTCTGTCTTTAACATCAGCGTAATTGAAATGATCAAACTGTTTTTGTTTAAATCACTTCATGTATAATATGTGTATATGGTTAGTACATGAACTTAGTATGTTTTTGGAATGTGTAACATGGTTTTTTTAATAAATGTTTTTATAAAAAAAAGCGGTTCTTGGTGCTTCAGTCTGGAACCGTGCGACCGCTACGGTCGCAGGTTCGATCCTGCCTCGGGCATAGATGTGTGTGATGCCCTTAGGTTAGTTAGGTTTAAGTAGTTATAAGTTCTAGGGAACTGATGACCTCAGGTGTTAAGTCCCATGTTGCTCAGAGTCATTTGAACCATTTGAAGAATCTTCAACACATTCACTTTTGAAGTAAAACTGATTACACTTACTAAAATATTCGTGTGTTAGAAAACCAAATGAATTGTAAGAATGGGCGAATAATTAGACTCCATAAAAATGTTTAAGAGTCAAGGAAAGTGCCTATCGAAATAATAGAAACAGAGAACAACAGGAATATATGCTTCTCTTGCATGTAATATGTGTTTATATTCTCTTGCTTTCAATGGAATAAGCTGCAAATATACACGTATTAAAATTTTTTCTTCGTGAACAAGTAGCAGCTTATATCATTGAATCAATGTGATCCAGCTGTTTCTAAATGTATTTCACGACAATTCATGGCTCTTAGTAATTTACTAAAGAATGGAACGCAAAAATGTAACAACTATTTCATTAAATAAGTATAAAATGATAAAAAACGAACATTATCTTTACGACACATGGGACTGCTCTCTCGCCGCTTGGAGCGCTAGTGTTGCACCACCTGTCTAACAGTAACAATTTCGCACCAGAGAGTCTGGTGACTGTCTGTATTAGACTGTGGTTAGAATATCTAGAGAGTGAGCATTCAAATACGGAGAAGAGAATTTTTGTTGTCAACACAGCGTGGAACATTGTACACTCGTTTTATAGGCACCTTAACAGTATGCATTCGACGTCAGGAATAAACTTGATTTAAAACTTCGAAGAGGTGAACGCAAGGGTGATTCCCTTGTTTGCAAGAAGCAGCTCAGATGTCTCTTGTTGTTGCTAGGTTTTGTACTGCAGGGTGGTACTGGATTTTATAGTTTTGCAGCATCTCTGTTTTACTAAGTCACGCTGCAGCAGCAGAAGCATTGAAAACTAGCTTCCTAGTGCATCACAGTGAAAGTGGCTCGAAAAATTTCGAATGAAGGGGAACACTGGGTAAAGTGGCCACCCTAAGAAAAACGTTTTGTTTCACTTACCTTATTTGACATATAAGCATGTACAATGTATGTTATTAAGCTATGTACATTCTAGAACCATAAAAAATTGTATTATTACTCAATACCTTGTTCTGTAGTAGAGAAGTGGGCTTAAATGAATGTCTGCAAAATGTCCACTTTACCCAGTAGGTAGGGCAAAGAGGCCACAGGTGGATAAGTTATGGACACTGTGAAAAGAAAGGAATTACGAAATGAAGAACGTAGCCTACACAGGTACACAATGAAATTTATTTAAATTTGAGAAAAAATATTCAAACTTATTAACAATTTACCAAATACACAAAACGTTAATAATTTTACTTTCCAATTTACAGTGCATCATTTGTCATGAGATCAAAGTCAAATTAGGGTCATAAGTCACTTATCTCTACAATATTCACACACGAACACGTCGTCATCTTCATCACATCCGGCACATTTCTCATGAGCCCACAGCTTGCAATCACAGCATCTTATCCAACCTTCACTGTCTTTAGATTTAGCGAAAGCCTTATTACAATAAAAACATTCAGTGTCCTTATCTTCCTCGCTGTATTCATCTTCATTGTATTCCCGAAAAAGCTGCTTTTTACACTTTACTCCTAGCTTTCCTATTTGCACTTTTGCTTTGTTATTAGGCCTTTTTATTTCAACAGCTGGTTTAGACGTGTTAGTCACTTCTTCTTTTTCTACAGGGTTTGTTCTTCTTTTCTTGATCTGCTTTTTCTTCTTCGCCTTATCTTCTAACAGCTCGGTTTTGTAAGGGCTAGAGGTTATTATCGTTCCCTGACCCCTTCTTTGCCTTTTCTTTCTTTGTTGTTGCTTCTGGCCTAATTTTAATTTTGGTAAAGGTAGGCCTATAATTTCTTTTGGGCTTACTGCAAAAGATGTTGACTGTGTTACCTTCTCATTTGTGTCAGCCATGAAAGTTCCCTCATTATTGTTATTGCCACTCACTTTTCCTTCCTGCACAGCTACATTTTCAATAGTAGGACTATGAACTGCTTCTTCGCTATTTGCTGCTACAACATCAAATTCATCTTTTTCAATTTGCATAGGCCTCTTAACTACCTCTTTTAAACTTTCAGTTCCTTTGTTTGTCTAATTTACTGTGTCCCTTCTACTACCATTTAAATTTTCTCCATAGATTATGCCTATGTCCGATATGCACACGTCTGCAGCAACGAATTCTGCATCTGGAAATATAGACGGGTCCAAAGGGACAATCATGCATTTACGAAATTCATTTATCACTGTAGACGGTACTGCTGCCAGCAAAAATGCCTCTCCAAGAAGCTTACTGATTTGGAATTGTGTTATTACCCTTCCTGGGATGTTTCGGAGAAACTTTTCACAAGCTCTGGCATAGAATGTTTTCAAAGATGCCATAAATGATACGTCTAGAGGTTGTAATTTGTGGCTAAAATATGGTGGCAAACACACTACGGTTGTACGATTTTCTCTGGCTTTTCTATGAAGTCCATATTTTTTGTGTGGGTGGCGTGTCCATCCAGAATAAGTAAGGCTGGATCGTCAGCCGTAGGTTTTGTGTAATTCAAGAAATGATCAAACCATTTCATGAAAATATCCATTTGAATCCATCCAGTGTGATGGCAGGCAAATGCGGTTCCTGGAGGAGCACCATCTTGAAGTTCAACTTTCATTCTTTGTCTGAGAAATATCAGAAAGAGTGGAATAAATGTCCCCCCTGCAGACATGCGTATGGCTACTGTTGAAAGCAAAGCTTTTTCTGCTGACGTAATAGCACCAAGTTGGCGTATGCCTTTACAAGAGAAAACTTTGAAATTTTTAGACTGAACTGTCGTTAGACCAGTTCCGTCAGCATTGTAGATTCTATGAGCTGGGTAAAGTGTTTTTCTTGCGCTTTCTGGAGAACGTTGATAAATCTTTGCACATTAGCTTTATTAAAGCCCTGTGCTCTGGCCATTGAAGTGGATTCTGGTTTCCTAAGGCTTATGTTTGGTCGTCTTTTCCAAAACTGTGCCACCCACTCCTTGCCTGCCATCTTTTTTTTCTTTGTTAAATGAGCATGGTAGATTATTCCGCTCAGCAAGTTGAAACGCCAAGTGTCGCAGATAAGTTACTGCGTGTCAAAAATATGGCTAACGAGTTCTTCTTCTTTCTTTTCGTTGAAAACACATCTGACGTTTCCTTCTTATTTTCAATAGCATCACGGTTGTTCTTCTGGAATCTTCGTTTAAGTGTATTTCTTGGAACATTGAACTGTTTGGCTGCTGTTGCAAAGGGCATCTTTTCTTTTCTTACAGCTTCCAGTGCCTGTTGCATAGCCTGGGGATCCCACGATTGTTGCAGTGATTTTCTCAAATAATTTGACGGCATCTTAGCACATTCTTGTAATAATAAAATATACGTTTCAAAAATCGGTTAATGTATCAATGCTTTAGTATACCTATGTATTTTCAGACAGGCTATTTTCTTATTATCAATCGGTTGTTTTAAAACAGATAGCGCAAGCAAGTTATTGAGAGTATTTTCGGGCAAAGTGGGCACTTGGCCACTTTGCCCTGTCAGACGACTGGCCGCTTCGCCCGACTGGACGAAATTACGCTGATTGTTGTCTGAAAACGATAATACGTAATTACCAAAAACATAAATATATAGTTCCCAAGGTTAAAATATAACGTTTTACCAGCACTATTGCAATTAAATGTCGCAGTACATACATTGTAAATATAAGCAATTGAATTGATTACTTACTTTCCATCAGATGTATAGAAAATACAAAATATATCACTGCGTACAAGTGCGCCCGTCCATCTCCATCGGACTCGCTGGTAATACCACAGAAGTCTCTTTGAATAGTTTAAGTGTTCTCCACTAGGGTGCAGCACTCTCGAAGGGAATAAAAGCAAGTGGCTACTTTACCCGCCCTGGTCACTATAGCCGCCCATACCCTATAAGTACGCCATGCTGCGAATTACTTATTATTAACACTTGGAAACATTTTTCAGGGACGACATTATTCCGTACTTACTTTCTGGTGCAGCCTTTTTAATCTTCATTCATCTACACTCCTGGAAATGGAAAAAAGAACACATTGACACCGGTGTGTCAGACCCACCATACTTGCTCCGGACACTGCGAGAGGGCTGTACAAGCAATGATCACACGCACAGCACAGCGGACACACCAGGAACCGCGGTGTTGGCCGTCGAATGGCGCTAGCTGCGCAGCATTTGTGCACGGCCGCCGTCAGTGTCAGCCAGTTTGCCGTGGCATACGGAGCTCCATCGCAGTCTTTAACACTGGTAGCATGCCGCGACAGCGTGGACGTGAACCGTATGTGCAGTTGACGGACTTTGAGCGAGGGCGTATAGTGGGCATGCGGGAGGCCGGGTGGACGTACCGCCGAATTGCTCAACACGTGGGGCGTGAGGTCTCCACAGTAAATCGATGTTGTCGCCAGTGGTCGGCGGAAGGTGCACGTGCCCGTCGACCTGGGACCGGACCGCAGCGACGCACGGATGCACGCCAAGACCGTAGGATCCTACGCAGTGCCGTAGGGGACCGCACCGCCACTTCCCAGCAAATTAGGGACACTGTTGCTCCTGGGGTATCGGCGAGGACCATTCGCAACCGTCTCCATGAAGCTGGGCTACGGTCCCGCACACCGTTAGGCCGTCTTCCGCTCACGCCCCAACATCGTGCAGCCCGCCTCCAGTGGTGTCGCGACAGGCGTGAATGGAGGGACGAATGGAGACGTGTCGTCTTCAGCGATGAGAGTCGCTTCTGCCTTGGTGCCAATGATGGTCGTATGCGTGTTTGGCGCCGTGCAGGTGAGCGCCACAATCAGGACTGCATACGACCGAGGCACACAGGGCCAACACCCGGCATCATGGTGTGGGGAGCGATCTCCTACACTGGCCGTACACCACTGGTGATCGTCGAGGGGACACTGAATAGTGCACGGTACATCCAAACCGTCATCGAACCCATCGTTCTACCATTCCTAGACCGGCAAGGGAACTTGCTGTTCCAACAGGACAATGCACGTCCGCATGTATCCCGTGCCACCCAACGTGCTCTAGAAGGTGTAAGTCAACTACCCTGGCCAGCAAGATCTCCGGATCTGTCCCCCATTGAGCATGTTTGGGACTGGATGAAGCGTCGTCTCACGCGGTCTGCACGTCCAGCACGAACGCTGGTCCAACTGAGGCGCCAGGTGGAAATGGCATGGCAAGCCGTTCCACAGGACTACATCCAGCATCTCTACGATCGTCTCCATGGGAGAATAGCAGCCTGCATTGCTGCGAAAGGTGGATATACGCTGTACTAGTGCCGACATTGTGCATGCTCTGTTGCCTGTGTCTATGTGCCTGTGGTTCTGTCAGTGTGATCATGTGATGTATCTGACCCCAGGAATGTGTCAATAAAGTTTCCCCTTCCTGGGACAATGAATTCACGGTGTTCTTATTTCAATTTCCAGGAGTGTATATTCTTTAAACCACTTTGAAGTGCACGGCAGAGCCTACGTTGCATTATACCAATTATTAGGATTTCTTCCCGTGCCATTAGCGTATGGAGTGCGGGAAGAATGATTGCTGAAGTGCCTCAGTGCGTTCGTTATTTAATATTTAATCCATGAACCATGGACCTTGCCGTTGGTGGGGAGGCTTGCGTGCCTCAACGATACAGATAGCCGTACGGTAGGTGCAACCACAACGGAGGGGTATCTGTTGAGAGGCCAGACAAACGTGTGGTTCCTGAAGAGGGGCAGCAGCCTTTTCAGTAGTTGCAGGGGCAACAGTCTGGATGATTGACTGATCTGGCCTTGTAACACCAACCAAAACGGCCTTGCTGTGCTGGTACTGCGAACGGCGGAAAGCAAGGGGAAACTACAGCCGTAATTTTCCCGAGGGCATGCAGCTTTACTGTATGATTAAATGATGATGGCGTCCTCTTGGGTAAAATATTCCGGAGGTAAAATAGTCCCCCATTCGGATCTCCGGGCGGGGACTACTCAAGACGATCTCGTTATCAGGAGAAAGAAAACTGGCGTTCTACGGATCGGAGCGTGGAATGTCAGATCCCTTAATCGTGCAGGTAGATTAGAAAATTTAAAAAGGGAAATGGATAGGTTGAAGTTAGATATAGTGGGAATTAGTGAAGTTCGGCGGCAGGAGGAACAAGACTTCTGGTCAGGTGAATACAGGGTTATAAATACAAAATCAAATAGGGGTCATGCAGGAGAAGGTTTAATAATGAAAAAAAAAAATAGGAGTGCGGGTAAGCTACGACAAACAGCATAGTGAACGCATTATTGAGGCCAAGATAGATACGAAGCCCACGCCTACTACAGTAGTACAAGTTTATATGCCAACTAGCTCTGCAGATGATGAAGAACTTGATGAAATGTATGATGAGATAAAAGAAATTATTCAAGTAGTGAAGGGAGACGAAAATTTAATAGTCACGGGTGACTGGAATTCGACAGTAGGAAAAGGAAGAGAAGGAAACATAGTAGGTGAATATGGATTGGGGCTAAGAAATGAAAGAGGAATCCGCCCGGTAGAATTTTGCATAGAGCATAACTTAATCATAGCTAACACTTGATTCAAGAATCATGAAAGAAGGTTGTATACATGGAAGAACCCTGGAGATACTAAAAGGTTTCAGATAGATTATATAATGGTAAGACAGAGATTTAGGAACCAGATTTTAAATTGTAAGACATTTACAGGGGCAGATGTGGACTCTAACCACAATCTATTGTTTATGAACTGTAGATTAAAACTGAAGAAACTGCAAAAAGGTTGGAATTTAAGGAGATGGGACCTGGATAATCCGAAAGAACCAGAGATTGTAGAGGGTTTCAGAGAGAGCATTAGTGAACAATTGACAATAATGGAGGAAAGAAATACAGTAGAAGAAGAATGGGTAGCTTTGAGGAATGAAATAGTGAAGGCAGCAGAGGATCAAGTAGGTAAAAAGACGAGGGCTAGTAGAAATCCTTGGGTAACAGAAGAGATACTGAATTTAATTGATGAAAGGAGAAAATACAAAAATGCAGTAAGTGAAGCAGGCAAAAAGGAATACAAACGCCTCAAAAATGATATCGACAGGAAGTGCAAAATGGCTAAGCAGGCATGGCTAGAGGACAAATTTAAGGATGTAGAGGCATGTATCGCTAGAGGTGAGATAGATACTGCCTACAGGAAAATTAAAGAGACCTTTGGAGAAAAGAGAACCACTTGTATGAATATCAAGAGCTCAGATGGAAACCCAGTTCTAACAAAGAAGGGAAAGCAGAAAGATGGAAGGAGTATATAGAGGGTCTATACAGGGGCGATGTTCTTGAGGACAATATTATGGAAATGGAAGAGGAGGTAGATGAAGATGAAATGGGAGATATGATACTGCATCACGAGTTTGACACAGCACTGAAAGACCTAGGTCGAAACAAGGTCCCGGGAGTAGACAACATTCCGTTAGAACTACTGATAGTCTTGGGAGAGACAGCCCTGACAAAACTCTACCATCTGGTGAGCAATATGGATGAGACAGGCGAAATACACTCAGACATCAAGAAGAATATAATAATTCCAACGCCAAAAAAATCAGGTGTTGATAGATGTGAAAATTACCCAACTATCAGTTTAATAAGTCACGGCTGCAAAATACTAACGCGAATTCTTTACAGACGAATGGAAAAACTGGTAGAAGCCGACCTCAGTGAAGATCACTTTGGATTACATAGAAATGTTGGACCACGTGAGGCAATACTGACCCTATGGCTTATCTTAGAAGATAGATTAAAGAAAGGCAAACCTACGTTTCTAGCATTTGTAGACTTAGGGAAAGCTTTTGACAATGTTGACTAGAATACTCTCTTTCAAAATCTGAAGGTGGCAGGGGTCAAATACAGGGAGCACGAGACAATTTACAATTTGTACAGAAACCAGATGGCAGTTATAAGAGTCGAGGGGCATGAAAGGGAAGCAGTGGTTGGGAAGAGAGTGAGACAGGGTTGTAGCCTATACGCGATGTAATTCAATCAGTTTACTGAGAAAGCAGTAAAGGAAACAAAAGAAAAAAATTGAGCAGGAATTAAAATCCGTGGAGGAGGGGAGGGAGGAGATTAGTGTTTAACGTCCCGTCGACAACGAGGTCATTAGAGACGGAGCGCAAGCTCGGGTTAGGGAAGGATGGGGAAGGAAATCGGCCGTGCCCTTTCAAAGGAACCACCCCCGGCATTTGCCTGAAGTGATTTAGGGAAATCACGGAAAACCTAAATCAGGATGGCCGGAGACGGGATTGAACCGTCGTCCTCCCGAATGCGAGTCCAGTGTGCTAACCACTGCGCCACCTCGCTCGGTAAAATCCATGGAGAAGAAATAAAAACTTTGAGGTTTGCCGATGGCATTATAATTCTGTGAGAGACAACAAAGGAACTGGAAGAGCAGTTGAACGGAATGGACAGTGTCTTTGAAAGGAGGACATAAGATGAATATCAACAAAAGCAAAACGAGGATAATGGAATGTAATAGAATTAAATCGGGTGATGCTGCGGGGATTAGATTAAGAAATGAGACGCTTAAAGTAGTAAATGAGTTTTGCTATTTGGGGAGCAAAATAACTGATGATGGTCGAAGTAGAGAGGATATAAAATGTAGACTGGCAATGGCAAGGAAAGCGTTTCTGTAAAATGTAGACTGGCAATGGCAAGGAAAGCGTTTCTGAAGAAGAGAAATTCGTTAACATCGAGTATAGATTTAAGTGTCAGGACGATAAATATTTTAGACAAGAAGAGAATAGAAGCTTTTGAAATGTGGTGCTACAGAAGAATGCTGAAGATTGGTTGGGTAGATCACATAACTGATGAAGAGGTACTGAACAGAATTGGGGAGAAGACAAGTTTGTGGCACAACTTGACTAGAAGAAGGGATCGGTTGGTCGGACATGTTCTGAGACGTCAAGGGATCACCAATTTAGTATTGGAGGAAAGAAATGGAAGGTAAAAATCGTAGAGGGAAAGCAAGAGATGAATACACTAAACAGATTCAGAAGGATGTAGGTTGCAGTGGGCACTGGGAGATGAAGAAGCTTGCACAGGATAGAGGAGCACGGAGAGCTGCATTAAAGCAGTCTCAGGACTGAAGACCACAACAAAAACATACTCACGACCCTATGTGAGCGCCATGTAGGAGGTTGAAGTACATTCCTAGAATCGTCATTTAAAGACGGTCTTGAATCTTTGTGATCTAGGTTTAGCGTCTTTAACTGTTAATCGAAATGTCCTGGTTCGAACCACGCCACTGCTTAAATTCTGAATAAAACTCACCAACAACGGCGGCCGAAGACCTCCGGCGTAAGAAGTCAGCCTTCTTCGGCCAACGACCTTGTCAAAGAGGGCAAAGGAACGGTCAGGGTTCAGGCACTGTCTAGTCCTTTGGGTGGTAAACTGCCCATAAACGGCGAAAGAATCAGCAATGATCAACGGCAAGAAGATGTAGAAGGAGATGAAAACCATTGCATTAAAGACAAATAATGTGTATCCAGAGGACATGTTGCTTCTATTGGAAAAAAATGTCATCTATTGGCAATAGATTCCGGAATATTTCTCCATTCCGATCTCCAGAAGGGAACTGCCAAGAGGGAGAGGACCATGAGAAAAAGATTGAATAACCAACGAAAGGGTAATGTTCTACTAGTCGAGGTGTGGAATGTCAGAAGATTGGGCGCTGTAGGGAACTGCAGAAATCTGAAATGCTAAGGCTCAGTCTAGATATAGTGAGAAACAGTGAAGTGAAATGGAAAGAAGACAAGGGTTTCTGGTCAGATGAGAATAGGGTAATATCACAAAAGCAGAAAAGGATTTAACAGGAGTAGGATTCGTTCTGAATAGAAACATATGGCAGAGAGGGAGTGAGTATGAACAGTTGAGTGATAGGGTTGTTCAGATCAGAATCGACAGCAAACCAGTACTGACAACATGACAACAGATATGATGCCGATGTCGCAAGCAGAGGATGAAGAGGGAGATGTAGTATATTGAGGATTCTGAATGGGCAATTCGGTACATAAAGAGAGATGAAAATCTAGTATCATGGAGTGGGGTTGTAGGGGAAGGAGAAAAAGGATGGGTTATTGGAGAATATGGGCTTGGCAGTAGGAATGAGAAAGGAGAAAGATTAACTGAGTCCTGCAATAAATTTTAGCTAGTAATAGCGAATACTTTGTTGAAGAATCACAAGAGGAGCAGGTTTACTTGGAAAAGACCGGGGGATATGGGAAGATTCCAGTTAGATTTCATCATGGTCAGGAAGAGATTCCTAAATCAGAATTGTAAGGCGTACGCAGGAGCAGATATAAACTCAGATCACAATTTAGTAGTGATGAAAAGTAGGCTGCAATTATAGAGACAAGTCAGGAATAATCAGTGCACAAAGAAGTGGGGCACATAAGTGCTAAGAAAGGAAGAGATATGCTTGAAGTTGTCTGAGGCTAGAGGTACTGTGATAATGAACAGTTCAGTAGGCAGTACAGTTGAACAGGAATGGCCAGCTCTAAAAAGGGAAAGAAAAACATAGGTACAAGGAAGATAACAGTGGTAGTATAAAACCGGGCTCGCTCCAATTTTGGTATCAAATTGATACGCAAATTAATTAAATTGATCAATTAATCACCCCCCACGCCCACACCTGCCCCTGACCACACCTACCCCCCCCCTACCCCCACCCCCACGCCCAGATGACGTCACGTGTTTTCCTCAGCTGCACGTGTGCCCCCACCCCGTTCTCTCTTTCACCTCTCCCGCCAACCTTCCCTATTGGTGGGAATTTCGAATTTTCGCGGGAATTTCGAATTTTTGCGTGAGTTTCGAATTTTGGAGGGAATTCCGAATTTTGGTGGGAATTTATTTGTCCCAGGGCTGTGCTGACATCCCACCACACCCCACCCCACCCGGTAATTAACGGGAAATTAAAAATGGCGGTGGCCTTTCTGGGACTCGGAACCTGGCCCTCCTGAACGGAAAACCCAACTGCACCCCCCCCCCCCCCCCCACAAAAATAACTATTAAACCACCAGAGGCGCTGCTGGCCAGAAAGCCCAAGTGCACCCCCTAACGCATGGAAACTGTCCAGATGCAGGAAAGGAAGGTTAGCTTAGTGTACGTTATTTATTTTGGTTGGGAAACTGACGCAAATATTCATCCTAATTACGTAATTAATCACAAAATCGGACCTAATTACACAACCATATGCATAGTGCTACACAAAAAAATGAACGTGTTTTTTTCCGACATGTTTGCCAATGGCGTGAAAGATTGTCTGAAATGTTCGTAACACACACGTGCATGACAGTTTATTTACAGACACTGAACGCGAGAGACGCTCTCAGGTCATGTAATTTGTTCAGTAAGCTGGAAGGATTTGCTTAATATAGATTTTTTTTCGTTGTAGTTTCTAATTCTCGCTTTTTCTTTGCTCCGATGATGGTTTCGAAATAACGAGGACATTCTGCGGTGATCGGTAGTTCTCGCGTCAGAATAGTCGAAGATTAATTTTTTCCTGATTTTACGCAGGATACACTTGTTAAACTCCTCTCTGCCCAACACCAGCATCTCGTCAGTTGAACTTATTTCCCTCCAAAAAGAATAAAGATGGTACCTTACATCCCAGCCACTTCCCCGCCAGGTTGCAGGTGTAGGGTAGAGTTTGAGTGTGTCTGTCGCTAGTTTCGAGTGGTATTGCGAAATTTTTTCGCAGCAGAATAACACCAATTGCATAGAATCGTCAGTTTTTGAGCTGCGTTGCAGTTATAGGCTCCGTTCAAACTGTTCCTACACCAAACGTGGGATTTAGCGGTCTACTTCTGGTCAGCTGCAGGGGGCGTTGGCCAAAGACAATGCGAGGAGATCTTTCGGGCTCTAACTTTAACCTAAGAATGCGAGAATGCACTGTGAGCCCCATCCACATAGAGAGAAATCGTAAGTTACGCACTATGATCGAAGTACTAGAGATATGTAGGTCGCTGTCTGGTATACTTTGGTGTATATGTGCGAGAATTAACAATGAATGAACATACTGCACAGTCATCTACTTCCATTCGCGATGGTATCCGTAAAGTAGTGGAGTGGCCGTTTAGCGATGATAAAGAAATTGGTAAGCATGCTGCCACGTCACTGGTCGGTGGTGAAATTACCTTAAAATTCCTAAAATTGATCGCACTGTCAACTGTGATGCTTACTATTACAGTACACCGATGATCTCCTTTCCATCCCAACAGTCCAGGTACATTGTTGGTTGGTTGGTTTTGGGGAAGGAGACCAGACAGCGTGGTCATCGGTCTCATCGGATTAGGGAAGGATGGGGAAGGAAGTCGGCCGTGCCCTTTCAGAGGAACCATCCCGGCATTTGCCTGGAGTGATTTAGGGAAATCACGGAAAACCTAAATCAGGATGGCTGGACGCGGGATTGAACCGTCGTCCTCCCGAATGCGAGTCCAGTGTCTTACCACTGCGCCACCTCGCTCGGTCCCAGGTACATTGTTGACTACCACATAATGTGATTTACAGAACGAGATGTCTAATTTCATGGAGGGAGTCAATGGACCAAACGTGTTAATGTGTTTAGAGTCTTAACACAGATGTCGAAGTCGTGGCAAAAAAAAAAAAAAAAAAAAAAAATGTACGGCAGTGTACAAAGCGTGTTACAGCAGAATAAGTGGTGTATCAAACACGTGTATCAAACATGTGTCGCCCCGTAGGTGCATAGAGAGAGGGAGGGAGGAAGGGGCCCACGATTTTCGGTAGTCGGTAGTTTGTGGACGCCTATCGAGGAGAATGCACCTATAATTACCTCCTCCTCTGTAGTCTTGTTTTTTGCCGGCCGCAGTGGCCGAGGGGTTCTAGGCGCTGCAGTCCGGAACCGCGAGACCACTACGGTCGCAGGTTCGAATCCTGCCTCGGGCATGGATGTGTGTTGACGTCCTTAGGTTAGTTAGGTTTAAGTAGTTCTAAGTTCTAGGGGACTGATGACCTCAGCAGTTAAGTCCCATAGTGCTCAAAGCCATTTGAACCATTTTTTTTAGTCTATTTGGACGACAATTTTCATTACGAGTCCTGACTTTTTCACGACAATTTCGAATTAAAATTGTGACACATTTTTTTCGACCAGTTGTGGTAACGTGTATTAGCTTCGATTACCTAGGCGGCAGGATAGTTTTTGAGCAGGTATCTATAGCGAAATCGGACGTCAAACAGCGATAGATACTGTATGCTTACAGGTAATACACTTTTTAAATTTCTTTCTGCCCAACACCAGCATCTCGTCAGTTGAAGTTATTTGCCACCAAAAAGAATAAAGTAGTACCTTACATCCCAGCCTTTTCCCCGTCAGGTTGCAGGTGTAGGGTAGAGTTTGAGTGTGTCTATCGCTAGTTTCGAGTGGTATTGCGAAATTTTTTCGTAGCACGATAACACCAGTTGTATAGTATCGTCAGTTTTTGAGCTGCGTTGCGCTTTTATGCCGTCCTTGTGTAGCACTATGCATATGGTTGCGTAATTAGGCCCGATCTTTGTGAATAATTACCTAATTAGGATCGATATTTGCGTCAGTTTGCCGACCAAAATAAATAACGTACACTAACCTAACCTTCCTCTTCTACGTCTAGACAGTTTCCATGCGTTAGGGGGTGCACTTGGACTTTCAAACCAGTAGCGCCTCTGGTGGTTTAATAGTTTTTGGGGGGTGCAATTCGGTTTTCCGTTCAGGAGGGCCAGGTTCCCAGAAAGGGCACCGCCATTTTTAATTTCCCGTTAATTACTGGGTGGGGGTGGGGTGTGGTGGGACGTCAGCACAGCCCTGGGACAAATAAATTCCCACTAAAATTCGGCATTCCCTCCAAAATTTGAAATTACTGCCAAAATTCGAAAATTCCCACCGATAGAGTAGGTTTTAGGGGGAAGGGTGGAGAGGGGGAGGGGGAAGGAAGGTGCTGGGCACACGTGCAGCTGAGAAAGACCCGTGACATCATCTGGGGGGGGGGGGGGTTGGCCGTGGTCAGCTGTGAGGGTGGGCTGGGGCGGGTGAGGGTGGGCTGATTAATTGATCAATTTAATTAATTTCCATATTAATGAGATATTAAAATTTCACCGATACCGGCCTTATACTACTACTGATAACTACGAAGAAAGAATGGATAACAGAAGCAATACTTCAGCTGGTCGACGAGAGAAGGAAATACAAGAATTTTCAGGGAAATTCAGGGATGCAGAAACACAAGTCATTTAGAAATGAAATAAATAGGAAGTGCAGGGAAGCTAAGGCGAAACGGCTGCAGGAGAAATGTGAAGTAATCGAAAAGGAATGATCGTCAGGAGGATTGATTCACCATGTTGAAAAGCCAAGATAAGATTCGGCGAAGTTAAAAGCAAGGGTGGTAACATTAAGAGTGCAATGGGAATTCCTCTGTTAAATGCGGAGGAGAGAGCGGATGGATGGAAAGAGTACATTGGAGGTCTGTATGAGGGGGAGGACTTGTGTGAAGATGACGTGGTAGAGGAAGAAACGGGAGGAGACAGGGAAGAGGTAGGGAATCCAGTACTAGAATCAGAATTTAAAAGAGTTTTGGAAGAGTTAAGATCAAATAAGGCAGAAGGGATAGATAACATTCCATTGGAATTTCTAAAATAATTGGTGGAAGCGACAACAAAACGACTATTCATGTTGGTTTGTAGAATTTATGAGACTGGTGATATATCCTCAGCCTTTCGGACAAGGATAATCCACACAGTTCTGAAGATAGCAAGACCCGACAAGTGCGAGAATTATAGCACAATCAGTTTAAGATCTCATTCATCTAGGTTGCTGACGAGAATAATATACACAAGAATGTAAAATAAAATTTAGGCTATTTTAGATGAAGATGAGTCTGGCTTTAGGAAAGGTGAAGACACTAGAGAGGCAGTTCTGACATTACGTTTGATGATGGAAGCAAGACTGAAGAAAAATCAAGACACATTCATAAGATTTGTCGACCTGGAAAAGGCTTTCGACAGTCACGTAATAGAAGTTGTTCGTAATTCTGAGAAAGATAGGTGTGAGCTATAGGGAAAGATAGGTAATGTACAATATGTACAAGAAACAATAAGGAACAGTAAGAGTGGGAGACCAAGAGCGAAGTGCTCGGATTAAAAAGGGTGTAAGACAGGGATATTGTCTTTTCACTCCTACTGTACAATCTCTACATCGATATATAATATCCATTATTACTATCGATATAGAATAATGGATATAAAAGAAAGGTTTCGGAGTGGAATTAAAATTCAATGTGAAAGGATATCAATGATATGATTCGCTGCTGAAATTGTTATCGTGAGTGAAAGTGAAGAAGAATTACAGGATGTGTTGAATGGAACGAACAATCTAATGAGTACAGAATATGCATTAAGAGCAAATCGAAGAAAGTAATGAGAAGTAGCATACATGACAACAATGAGAAACTTAACATCTGAATTGCTGATCACGAAGTAGACGAAGTTAAGGAATTCTGCTACCTAGGCATCAAAATAACCCAAGATGGAAGGAGTAAGACGGATGTACTCATAAAAAAAGCAGACTAGAATTAACAAAAAGGGCATTCCTAGCCAAGAGAACTCTGCTAGTTATAAACATAGCTCTTAATTTGAGGAAGAAATTTCTGAGGATGTACGTTTGGAGTACAGCACTGATCGGTAGTGAAACGTGAACTGTGGAAAAATCTGAACAGAAGAGAACTGGAGCATTTGAGATGTGGTGCTACAGAAGAATGTTAAAAATTAGGTGCACTGATGAGGTAAGTAATGAGGATGTTCTCCACAGAATCGGCGAGATAAGGAATATATGGAAAATACTGACAAGAAGAAGGGATGGGACATGCTGATAGGGGATAATTCCAATGGTAGTAGACAAAACTGTAGAGGGTACAAGTTGTAGAGAAGACAGAGAGTGGAATAAATCGAGCAAATAATTGAGGATGTAGGTTGCAAGTGCTACTCTGAGATGAAAGGATTGGCACAGAAGGGATTCGTGGCAGGCTGCATCAAACCAGTTAGAAGATTGATGACTAAAAGAAAAAGTAGACTCCCTCGGGATAGTTCACAACTATTTACAAGAGTCTACCAGTTCAGTTTTTCAACATCTCAGTGACACTCTTCCGTGGATCAGCGAAACCTGTAACCATTCATGCTGCCCTTCTCCGTGTCCATTCAATATCGCCTGTTTGTCCTATTTGGTATGGGTCTCACACACTTCAGCAATACTCTAGGATTGGTTGTACGAGTGATTTATAAGCAGTCTCCTTTGTAGGCTGATTGCATTTCCCTAGTGTTCTATCAATAAACCGAAGTCTATCACTGCTTTACCCACGACTGCACTTACACTATGTGATCAAAAGTATCCGGACACCTCCAAAAACACAGGTTTTTCATATTAGGTGCATTTTGCTGCCACCTACTGCCAGGTACTCCATATCAGCGACCTCATTAGTCATTAGACATCGTGAGAGAGCAGAATGGGGCGCTCCGCGGAACTCACGGACTTCGAACGTGGTCAGGTGATTGGATGTCACTTGTGTCATACGTCTGTACGCGAGATTTCCACACTCCTACACATCCCTGAGTCCACTGTTTCCGATGTATATTGAAGTGAAAACGTGAAGGGACACATATAGCACAAAAGCGTAGAGGCCGAACTCGTCTGTTGACTGACAGAGACCGCCGACAATTGAAGAGGGTCGTAATGTGTAATAGGCAGACATCTATCCAGACCATCACACAGGAATTCCAAACTGCATCAGGATCCACTGCAAGTACTACCACTGTTAGGCGGGAGTTGAGAAAACTTGGATTTCATTGTCGAGCCGCTGTTCATATGTCACACATCACGCCGGTAAATTCCAAACGACGCCTCGCTTGGTGTATCGAGCGTAAACACCGGACGATTGAACAGTGGAAAAAAGTTGTGTGGAGTGACGAATCACGGTACACAATGTGGCGATCCGATAGCAGGGTGTGGGTATGACGAATGCCTGGTGAACGTAATCTGCCAGCGTGTGTAGTACCAACAGTTGTGTTATGGTGTGGTCATGTATTTCATGGAGGGGGCTTGCACCTCTTGTTGTTTTGCGTGGCACTGTCACAGCAGAGGCCTATATTGATGTTTTAAGCAACTTCTTGCTTCCCACTGTTGAAGAGCAGTTCGGGGGTGGCGATTGCATCTTTCAACACGATCTATCACCAGTTCATAGTGCACGGCCTGTGGCCGACAAATTACACGACAGCCGGCCGGAGTGGCCGTGCGGTTCTAGGCGCTACAGTCTGGAACCGAGCGACCGCTACGGTCGCAGGTTCGAATCCTGCCTCGGGCATGGATGTGTGTGATGTCCTTAGGATATGAATATGGTGTTTGGGCGCTCAACAGTGTAGTCTTTAGCGCAGTCCTTAGGATAGTTAGGTTTAAGTAGTTCTAAGTTCTAGGCGACTGATGACCTCAGCAGTTAAGTCGCATAGTGCTCAGAGCCAGAGTTACACGACAATAACATCCCTGTAATGGACTGGCCTGCACAGAGCCCTGACCTGAATGCTATAGAACACCTTTGTGATGTTTTGGAACGCCGACTTAGTGCCAGGCCACACCGACCGACATCGATACCTCTCCTCAGTGCAGCACTCCGTGAAGAATGGGCTACCAATCCCCAATAAACCTTCCAGCTCCAGATTGAACATATGACTGCGAGAGAGGAAGCTGTCATCAGGGCTAAGGGCGGGGCAATACCACATTGAATACCGGCATTACCGATGGAGGGCGCCACGAACTTGTAAGTCATTTTCAGCCAGGTGTCCGGATACTTTTGATGATGACATAGTGTGTCTGATCATTCCATTTCACATTCTTACGATGTATATGAGTTGGCCGATCCAACTGTGACTCATTGATATTGTAGTCATAGGACACTGCATTGTTTTTCGTTTTGTGATGTGCACAGTTTTAAATTTCTGAACATTTAAAGCAAGTTAGCAGTCTTTACACTACTTTGAAATCTTATCAATATCTGACAATATTTATACAGCTTCTTTTAAACAGCACTTCATTATACCATCTGCAACAGTTATGAGATTGCTATTAATACCGTCCGCAAGGTCATTAATATACGACATGAAGAGCAAAGTTCCCAACAGACGTCACTGGGACACACCCTATAGCTGGCGATAACTTTTTATCCAAGATAATATGCTGCGTGCATCCTACCCAAAGATTGTGAAACCAGTCACAAATTTCGCTTGATATCCCAAATGATCGTACTTTTGACAATAAGCGTAGATGTGGTATTGAGTCAAATGTTTTTTCCGGAAATCAAGAAATACTGCATCTACATGATTGCCTTGATTCAAAGCTTTCAGTATGTCATGCGAGAAAAGTTTGAGCTGGGTTTCGCATGATCGATGTTTTCGGAATCCATGCTGTTCAGCTTGGAGGAAGTCATTCTGTTCGAGATACCTCACTATGCTTGAGCTCTGAGTATGTTCTAAGATTCTACAACAAATTAATGTCAAGGATACTGGACGGCAGTTTTGTGGATCACTTCTACTTTTCTATTTGTAAAGTGGCGTTACCTGTACTTTCTTTAAACTACTGTGCACGGTTTTCTGTTCGAGGGCTCTACGTTAGATTATAATTAAAAGGGAAGCTAACTTAGCTGCAAATTCAGAATGGAATCTGCTAGGGATCCCATCACGTTCTGGAGCAATGTTCAATTTTAACCATTTCAGCTATTTCTCAACACTACTGTCACTAACACTTACCTGACTCATGTTTTCAGTGGTGTAAGGATAAACTGGGGCGGTTCTCCTGGGTTTTTATTTGTAAAGGAAGATTTGAAAACAGAGTTATGCATTTCAACTTTTGCTTTACTAACCTTAATTTCAGTTCCTTTCTCATTCGCGAATGACTGGACACTAACTTTGGTGCCACTAACAGCCTTTACATACGACCAGCATTATTTTGGGCTTTGTGAAAGATCATTTGACGATATTATGCTACGGTAATCATTGAAGGCTTCACGCATTGCTCTCTTGAGAGTCAACCCGGTCCAGTGAGCATCTCTCTATCTACAGTCCTATACTTTGTTTTATACCTACTATGGAGGAGCCCCTGTTTCTTTAAATTTCTTGCCGGCCCGAGTGGCTGTGCGATTCTAGGTGCTACAGTGTGGAACCGAACGACCGCTACGGTCGCAGGTTCGAATCCTACCTCGGGCATGGATGTGTGTGATGTCCTTAGGTTAATTAGGTTTAATTAGTTCTAAGTTCTAGGCGACTGATGACCTCAGAAGTTAAGTTGCAGAGTGCTCAGAGCCATTTGAACCATTTTTTAAATTTCTTTACAGTGACTGTATACATTGGAGGGTCCCTCCCATTATGAAATGTTCGATATTCCAATATTTCAAGTTCCTCATTGAGATTCTTAGGAAAGTAAAATACTAGTCACACACAACAAGGAAACTAAAATGCTTGTCACACATAACTGTTTTCTACATCAAGGGAGCTATAGTAGCCCTTCTGTTGTGACTGCTTCAAAATAAAGATAATGGCTTGGAGATGTGCTACTGCTGATTACGAGCTTAAGAAGACTAAAAATCTAAGGAGACCAGTCTCCTATTTACCTCTAGACCAAAGTTCTATGTGCAAATGTCAGGGTTTTCTAAATGTTTGCGTATCGTGTATCTTAGGTGGGACGTAGTTACCTGCCCGGTATTCACATAGTGGGATGTGGAAACCGCCTAAAAACCACATCCAGGCTGACTGAAACACCGGTCCTCGTCGTTAATCCGCCGGGTGGATTCCAATTGGGTTCGGTATATCTCCCTGTCCCGAAAATGGATGCCTTAACGTTTACGGCTATACCGGCGGGTGCTTGTTAATGTTTATAATCATTTGTCATATGGCTTGGAGATGTTTTTGATCTTCTGACACTTATAAATCTTATCGGCAAGTGAAAACTGCTCGAAATGTGTATACGTTCATCGGACAGCCTGGCAGCACACTCATGTTCTATCGAATTTATCTAGCACTTGTCTCGTATACACCTATGATGGTTTGGTAAGTCTGGTAAATTTCCATGAAAGAATGGCACATTTTTGTTGCGCCTTCATAGTTCATAAGCTTGGTTATTCCAAGGATCGTATAAGGAATTTCAATAACGTCTGAATTAGTCAGTGTGCCGACTGTGACTGAAAATTGAGAAAACTGAGTTTTTTTTTTGCTGTTATTAACATTTTCATTTGAAGTGTTGTAGCCGGCCGATGTGGCCGAGCGGTTCTAGGCGCTTCAGCCCAGAACCGCCCTGCTGCTACGGTCGTAGGTTCGAATCCTGCCTCGGACATGGATGTATGTGATGTCCTTGGGTCAGTTAAGTTTAAATATTTCTAAGTCTAGGGGACTGATGATCTCAGATGTTAAGACCCATAGTGCTTATAGCCATTTGAACCATTTTTGAAGTGTTTTACTTCCACACAAATCAAAACAGGAGAGGATGAAGTTCACGTGGACACTGCCCCATCACTGAAGACCATTTACTTTTGGATTAATGAATTTAAACGTGGTCGGACAAGTACCGTAGAGGAAGCACGCTCCGGCCATCCAACGGAGGCTACCACAAACGAGACAACATCCATGATACGGTAATGCAAGACCACTGCCTGAAAATTCTTGAAACTACTGAGAGTGTAGGTATCTCAACTGAGTGACTGTATAGTATCCATCCGGGAGAACTGGCTATGAAGAAGCTGTCTGCGAGGTGGCAGCCGCGATTAGTAACAGTCGACCAAAAGTGCATCCGGCATAACATTTCAACACTATGTCTGGCAATCTTTAATCACAACCCGCAAGACTGTCTGCGCTGATTTGTGACTGTTGATGAAACCTGGGTACCTAACTACACACCAGAGTCAAAACGGCAATCAAAACAATGGACAAAGGCTGGTGGAAGTGGACCGAAGAAGGCAGAAACAATTTTCTCAGCTGTTAAGGTGATGGCCACTGTTTTTTGGGGAGGAATAATCCTCATAGATTACTTGGAATAGAGCAGAACCGTAACTGGATCCAGTTATACTTCATTGTCGGATAGTTTGACACTTGCGTTGGCTGAAAAATGAACAATGTAGTCACACGAAAAGGTGCAGTTTCACCAAGATAATGCACCATACCACGCATCAGCGCTAACAATGGCGAAAGGGCATGAAGTGCACTTTGAATTGATTCCTTTTCCACCCAACTCACCAGATTTAGCCCAAAGTCACATCTTTCTGTTCCCTAACTCGAAATGTTGGCGTTGTGGGAAGAAATTTTCATCAAATGAGGAAGTGCTTGTTGCAGTCAACGAGTATTTTGCAGAGTTTGACAGAACCTATTTTTTCGATACGAGGAAAAAGCTGGAGGATCGCTGAATGAAGTATATATCCCTCAAAGGATGTAAGCTGAACTTTTTACGAAATAAGCGTTTTCTCTTGCAGTTTTACCAGACTTATCCAACCACCCTCGGATATGGCCATGTAGTCACGTAGATTAGTCCTGCAGTATTAACTCTTTATCATACCGTGTCTCGACATTGTTCAATGCATTTGGCGAGTCTTACTAGCTGTAGTCGAGGTTTTCAGCTTGAAGACTGGTTTCATGTAGCTCTCCATCCTAGTCTATCCATTGCCAGCCCCTTCGTCTGTGAACAACTGTGCTGAAACCTACATCCATGTGAATCTTCTGACTATATTCATGCATTAATCTCCATTAATAACTTTTACCCCCCCCCCTCCACACTTCCTCTATTACCAAATTATTCCTTGGTGCCTCAGGAAGTGTCCTATCAACAAGTCGGTTCATTTTTTTCTAATTGGATTCAGTACCACCTCACTAGTTATTCGAACTACCCACCTAATTTGCAACATTCTTCTATGGCACCATATTTCTACAGCTTCTGTTCTCTTCTTGCCTGGACTTCTTTACCGTCCACGTTTCACTGCCGTACAAGGCTACCCTGCAGACAAAAACCTTCAGCATAGACCTCCTAACATTTAAATTAACATTAGATGTTAATAAATTACTCTTTTCCACACAGCTTTTTTCCTACTGTCAGTCTCTATTTTATATCCTCTCTACTTTCACCATCATCAGTTAATTTACTGCCCAAAGAACAAACCTCATCTACTACGTTTAGTGTCTCAGTTGCTAATCAGATTCATCCTATAACCTCTTTTCAAGACGTTATTCATTCCGCTCAACTGATCTTCCAAGTCATTTACCATCTCTGCCGTACTACAGTGTGATTGGCAAACTTCAAAGTTTTTATTTCTTCTCGATGAACTTTGCAGATTTCTCCGTGGTTTCCTTTACTGATTTTTCAGTGTACAGACTACTGTATAACGGGCAAATAAATATAGGTTCGTCTCAAAAAATGTATTCCAAAAGACACATTCCCCCTTCGTCTTGTTCCAGCTTAAGGATCGAAAACTTCTTCAAGTGGTGCTGTGAATAGTTTTTGTGACATCTGCGTGACTGTAAACTACCTTTGTTGTTATACTTCTCATATACTAGTATAAACTGTGTTTTTTCTAGTATAGCTACTAATGTTTTCCACTATTCTTGTTATAGTTATCTGTTAAGTGTCAGTTAATTTATACTTTGTAAGTTTATATCACCGAGTAAGTGATCAAAAATTTTAGTTGCAGCGTAGTGCCCGCCCTTTTGTGTTAAAGACAACCTTAACGTGGAGTTCTGAATGTCAATTTTTCCTTTTGATTTTGTAATTATACATATAATTGTACCTTTTGAACTGCAGTGGATTACTTACAACAAACTTCATGAGGAAATAAACATACGGTGATGCAGGAATCAGAATGCGCAACTCCTTAAACAAGTGCCGACACAGTGATCATGGGGAGCACCACATATTATTCTTACACACGTTTTTGAGCAATGAAGATTTTCATCTTTAAAGATGAGTTTCAGCAGAACATTATTCTATATGACATTACTGAATGAAAATATGCAAGATACGTCGACACTTCCTGTTTTGTCTCTCCCCAAGATTTTCAATGGTTCTAAGCCGTATGTGGCTGATCTAAGAAGTTTTAGGAGTTCCAGAATGTGCTTTCCCAATTCAAGTCCCCACTAATGTGGGCACCTAAGAGTTTTAAAGTTTCCACCCTATTTATTAATTCCTCACCATGTGTTACACTTATCATTAGTGTAGTCCCCCTGGATGTGCAGAACTGAATATGTTGTGTCTTTTGAAAATTGGAAGGTGGGATCATTGACACAAATACTTTGAAGAAATTTGTTTACCATTTCTTCTGTTCCTGTATGTGCGCTAGAATTGATTACAATACCATTTCCAAAAAGAACTAATTCTGCTCGTTGTACATTAGACGAAAGAACGTTTATATGTATGAGGAACAACAGTGGACCTAAGACTGAGCCACGGGGAATGCAATATGTAACTTCTCTCCAGTCAAAATTACATCCACGAACTACATTTGTTTGAACTACTAACTACAACTTTCTGCTTTCTATTGGTTAGATATGACATTATCCATTGGTTGGCTGTACCACCAATCCCATAAAACTACAATTTATCTAGGAGAATACTGTGATTCACGCAGTAAAATGCCTTAGATAGTTAACAACCGGCACTATTTTATTTGCTTGTAAAATCTGGTGGTGAACGTGTAAATGGCATTCTCAGTAAAACAACTTTCTGAAATCCAAACTGTGATTTCTCCCAGTTGTTCAGGTGACATACTATTCGGGAATACATCACCTTTTCAAAATTTCCTTAAAATGGTGCCAGCAGTGAAGCGGATCGACAATTACTAACTTTTTTTCTATCAGCTTTCTTGTTGAGGGATTTGACAATGCTGTATGTCAGTCTCTGTAAAAACGTCTTGAGTTAGTGATGCATTACATATTTCAGATAAGATTTGGCTTATAATTATATTTTAGTACTCTATTGGAAACACTATCAAAACCAGATGAGCTTTTATTTTTGAGAGAATATATGATTTTCTTAATTTCAGAAGGAGAACTTGCAGGAACGCTCATAGGACTGAATTTCATGCGAGTTGCTTTTTCAAAAAACTGCTGTGATTTTTCTCTTAAACTTTACGTTCTATGTAATATTTAAGAAATGATTATTAAATTACGTGTTCGCTACCTGTGACTTATCATCTGTAGCTCTTCAATCTAATTCAATATTAAAGTTATTCTGATTTGTGGCTGGTTTTCCTGTTCCTCGTTTCACTACATTCCATATAGCCTTAACGTTGTCAGAATTACTGATTTCTGACATTATGTGCGTATTTCTTGATTCTTAATAACTTTCCATCGTAATTTTTTTTAGTTCAGTTCCATATTAAATGCAACCTTTTTATAGTACTTGTGTCGTTATGAACATAATGTAAAACGTGTATAACAGCTGGTCATCATAAATATGTCAATCAACAAAGAAAAATGGAAACTACAGTACTATTTCAAGTAGATGACATTTGACAGCTAGTGGAATGAGCTGATCCCATCAGCAGTACATCAGTGGGAGCCATGTTGTCGGCTTCTTCTGTGTTGTCTCTTTCATTGTGCAAAGCACTGAGCCTGCCAATTCTCAAGCAGGAAACTTCACTGGAAGTGAAATCCTCGGCTATGTTAAAGCTCAGGCCCTAATTCAAGTTAAGAACTATTTTTGACATGTTCAGAGACATTAAAAAGCTCTACATCAGACCTGAATTTCAGAACTTTAAAATTCGTGCTTTTTACGTGTTATATATTGAAAAAATTGGGAAAGAAAGGGATAAGTGCGAATAGGACTCGCGCACCGAGGGTTCCGTACATACTTAATAATGTACAGGATGTATCAAAAAGAATCATCCGATTTAAAAAAAATCATAATTATTATGTTATTTGAGACATGTGCGTGATCAACGTACTGTTGGAAAGATCAAAATCTCTAGTTTTACATGGTTCCCACTAGGTAGCAGCAGTGTGCGCCTACTTCAGTTCTAGTGAAAATGGTGTCGGGAGAACAGAAAGAGTTTTGTGTTCTACGTTTTGCGCAGTACGGGTCACTAATAACTGTTCAGCTTGACTTTTGTACTAGGTATGATGCGGATCTTCCTACAGTACAGAGCATTAGACGATGGCATGAACAATTCCGAGAAACAGGTTGTTTGCGTAAAGGCAAATCACCGGGCCGGACGCATCCGCCATACTTTCAGCCTTACATTACTGCCCTCCAAGGTCACCGGACCTGACTATGTGATTATTTCCTGTGCGAGTTTATAAAAGACCCTGTTTATTTGCCTCAGTTACCAACAACAACAATGGATGAACTGAGACATCGCATAACAGCAGCTTTGGAAGCTGTAACTCAAGACATGCGGGAATAATTTGAATACCGCATTGACACATGCTGTGCATCTCAAGGGAGGCATACTGAACACCTATGAAAAGGCATGAAAAAAAAAGAACTTTTTGAGTTTCCCGTTCATCAAGAAAACAAAATTCATTGTATATGTTTATTAGTTTCAGAATTATAGACGTACCGCCGGCCGGTGTGGCCGTGCGGTTAAAGGCGCTTCAGTCTGGAACCGCGTGACCGCTACGGTCGCAGGTTCGAATCCTGCCTCGGACATGGATGTGTGTGATGTCCTTAGGTTAGTTAGGTTTAATTAGTTCTAAGTTCTAGGCGACTGATGACCTCAGAAGTTAAGTCGCACAGTGCTCAGAGCCATTATAGACGTACCAAATCGGATGATTCTTTTTGATATACCCTGTATATAGACAGCTCATCCATATCGAGAATCAAGAATCTCGACGATTTTTGCATACTGTCGATATGGATACTGGCAAGATATCAAAGAATGTGACATAAATAGCAGTACCTTTTGCTTGCAATGACTTGGAAACTTTAAATTTCAACTTGATACATTATCCGTTCCTGAGAAAATGGATCTTAAAACACGGACAGACAGTCGGATAACACAACAAAAATTTCTTTTCGTGCGGTATAATTACAAATCAACTATTTCGGAATTTTTGCTTTACTTTTATCGTAAAACCTTGCTTCTTGCCAAATTTCATGATTCTCTGTCAACGGGTGGTATCCTTTGGGTTTTGACGAGTGAAATACGAGTGTCAAAATATGTGACAGAAATTGCCGTATCTTCCGACTGCGTTGACGTACGTACTTAAATGTTTTACAGCACCAAGGGACCATGGACATTAAGCATATATGACTATTTTCAACTTGATACGTTTACACATTCCTGAGAAAAAGGTTCTTAACAGTCGGGTGCACACACATGGACAACAAACTAATTCTTCACTACTGGCCATTAAAATTGCTACACCAAGAAGAAATGCAGATGATAAAGGGTATTCATTGGACAAATATATTATACTAGAACTGACATGTGATTACATTTTCACGCAATTTGGGTGCATAGTTCCTTATCAATCAGTACCCAGAACAACCACCTTTGGCCGTAATAACGGCCTTGATACGCCTGGACATTGAGTCAAACAGAGCTTGGATAGTGTGTACAGGTACAGCTGCCGATGCAGCTTCAACACGATAACTCAGTTCATCAAGAGTAGTGACCGGCGCATTGTGACGAGCCAGTTGCTCGGCCACCATTGACCAGACGTTTTCAATTGGTGAGAGATGTGGAGAATGTGCTGGCCAGGGCAGCAGTCGACCATTTTCTGTATCCAGAAAGGTCCGTACAGGACCTGCAACATGCGGTCGTGCATTATCCTGCTGAAATGTGGAGTTTCGCAGGGATCGAATGAAGGGTAGAGCCACGGGTCGTAACACATCTGAAAGGTAACGTCCACTGTTCAAAGTGCCGTCAATGCGAACAAGAGGTGTGTAACCAATGGCACCCCATACCATCACGCAGGGTGATATGCCAGTATGGCGATGACGAATACACGCTTGCAATGTGCGTTCACCGGGATGTCGCCAAACACGGATGCGACCATCATGATGCTGTAAACAGAACCTGCATTCATCCGAAAAAATGACGTTTTGCCATTCGTGCACCGAGGTTCGTCGTTGAGTACACCATCGCAGGCGCTCCTGTCTGTGATGCAGCGTCAAGGGTAACCACAGCCATGGTCTCCAAGCTGATAGTCCATGCTTCTGCAAACGTCGTCGAACTGTTCGTGTAGATGGTTGTTGTCTTTCAAACGTCCCCTTCAGTTGACTCAGGGATCGAGACGTGGCTGCACGATCCGTTACAGCCATGCGGATAAGATGCCTGTCATCTCGACTGCTAGTGATACGAGGCCGTTGGGGTCCAGCACGGCGTTCCGTATTACCCTCCTGAACCCACCGATTCCATATTCTGCTAACAGTCATTGGATCTCGACCAACGTGAGCAGCAATGTCGCGATACGATAAACCGCAATCGCGATAGGCTACAATCCGACCTTTATCAAAGTCGGAAACGTGATGGTACGCATTTCTCCTCCTTACACGAGGCATCACAACAACGTTTCACCAGGCAACGCCGGTCAACTGCTGTTTGTGTATGAGAAGTCGGTTGGAAACTTTCCTCATGTCAGCACGTTGTAGTTTTTGCCACCGGCGCCAACCTTGTGTGAATGCTCTGAAGAGCTAATCATTTGCATATCACAACATCTTCTTCCTGTCGGTTAAATTTCGCGTCTTTAGCACTTCATCTTCGTGGTGTAGCAATTTTAATCGCCATTAGTGTATATCGTTCCGTTCTATTTCAAATTATGCACAAAACATTGAAAAAGAGTGTCGTACAAACTTTATTATGTATACAGAGACTTCATCCATGCCGGAAATCCAGAATGCTTACGATTTTTGCCTATTATCTATATTGATACTGGCAAGATACCAGTCACTTTCGGAATGATTTAATTTTAATTTTGAACTCAGGTAACAATGACAAAAGAAATATTTTTTTCATGTCATGTAATCACAAAATAACTATTTTCTTATTTTTGTCCTTTACGTGCACTATGAAACCTTACTTTTTGCCAAGTTTCGTAATTCTAGGCCAACGGGAAGTACAACATACGCTTTTATGAGTGAGTTTGCCAGCATCAAAATACGAGAAATAAGTGGCCGTATCTTTTGATTGCATTGACTTAGAAGCTTCAATGTTTTACACCGCCAAGGAACGCTAAACCATAGTATGTGGCATACATTTTAACTTAGTACGTCTACCCGTTCCTGAGAGAAAAGGGTGGTTAACAGTCGGACAGCCAGACGCACGGACAACAGTCATCCTGTAGCCGCTCCGTTTTTACAGATTGAGAGACGGAACCCTAAAAAACGACTTTTTTACACAGCAAATGCAATGAATACGAAACTTTGGGAAGATATGTTGCCGAGAAAGGTATTTTTAAATAGTAAGGGAAAAATTCAATGAGTTGGTAGTTTTCGAGATATGACGTGATGTGTCTGAAATTACTTCCCAGCCAAGTAAAAATTTCATCCCTTTGAAAAAAAAAATTACTTTATTCTTCACCAAAATTAAAATTTAAGAGCAGATTTTTGATAAGCTTAGAGACACTACCGAGGTCTGTACCACACTTGAATTTCAGATATTTTAAGTAATATTTGAAGGAGACAGAGATTGTAGAGTGATTTGCTATCGCCGGAGAGAACAGTGCCTTCTGGTGGCTGCCTAGCACTTGCGAAGCGAAACTTCGGACCTTAAACGTCAGATGGCAACTAATTTAAATTAGATTATAGTAGCAGGACAAACCGAATAAATTCCATGCACTGTGGTGACAGGAGTGCCCTCTTTGCAATACAGCTCCTGTATCTGATGCAGTTGCTAGTGAGTATGTTAAGATGCTCGAGAGAACACTGCACAGTACTTTAAAATTTAACACTTGTCATGTTTACTTTGTCAGAGAATATAACTGTGCTGTGGAAAATTGTGCAGGATGCCCCTTACTCTTTCTGGCACTAAATACTATATCTTGTAGTATGAACCCTAAAGTGAAGATATTTAGTTAGACTTCTCCAAAGAAATAACGCCTTGTTAACTATATTCGTCTCCCTCTTTACAGAAAATTTAACGTGAGCCAAAATTTGAAGGCTCGGCTTAAAAAAAAATGGTTATCTCGCTACCAGCATTGCCATAAGTTATTGTCAATATAGCAGCCAGTTTAAATATCTCAGCCAGCCTCATTGAACCGTGATTGTTATCGTCACACAAACCGACCAAACAAAAATTTCATTAGTTTTCTAAATACAGGTGATTTATTATTTGTACAACAACCAATTTATATAGTCGAAAAGTAGTTTTTCCTGCTGGAAAAACTAAAGCTCAGTTATTTGAATAAAAAAAGGGGAACGTCTAGCAAATAACATTTTTTTGAATTGGTGTAAAATTTTACTGTGAACAGATGGTAGTGTTGTTAACAATGAATCAGAGACTTTTAAGTGGGGCAGATCAGCATCACCGTCTTGTGACCGTGGAGCAGAACGATAGACAGTTGCCCATATCGCATCAAGATGTCCCATACGTGCCTACAGGGGTGCTTTCGAAGATTTCCTGATAGCCACGAATGGATGATCGTGTTGAAGCTGCATGGGCAGCTGTACCTGTACACGCCATCCAAGCTCTGTTTGACTCAATGCCCAGGCGTATCAAGGGCGTTATTATGGCCAGTGGTGGTTGTTCTGGGTACTGACTGATCAGGATCTATGCACCGAAATTGCGTGAAAACGTAATCACATGTCAGTTCTAGTATAATACACTCCTGGAAATGGAAAAAAGAACACATTGACACCGGTGTGTCAGACCCACCATACTTGCTCCGGACACTGCGAGAGGGCTGTACAAGCAATGATCACACGCACGGCACAGCGGACACACCAGGAACCGCGGTGTTGGCCGTCGAATGGCGCTAGCTGCGCAGCATTTGTGCACCGCCGCCGTCAGTGTCAGCCAGTTTGCCGTGGCATACGGAGCTCCATCGCAGTCTTTAACACTGGTAGCATGCCGCGACAGCGTGGACGTGGACCGTATGTGCAGTTGACGGACTTTGAGCGAGGGCGTATAGTGGGCATGCGGGAGGCCGGGTGGACGTACCGCCGAATTGCTCAACACGTGGGGCGTGAGGTCTCCACAGTACATCGATGTTGTCGCCAGTGGTCGGCGGAAGGTGCACGTGCCCGTCGACCTGGGACCGGACCGCAGCGACGCACGGATGCACGCCAAGACCGTAGGATCCTACGCAGTGCCGTAGGGGACCGCACCGCCACTTCCCAGCAAATTAGGGACACTGTTGCTCCTGGGGTATCGGCGAGGACCATTCGCAACCGTCTCCATGAAGCTGGGCTACGGTCCCGCACACCGTTAGGCCGTCTTCCGCTCACGCCCCAACATCGTGCAGCCCGCCTCCAGTGGTGTCGCGACAGGCGTGAATAGAGGGACGAATGGAGACGTGTCGTCTTCAGCGATGAGAGTCGCTTCTGCCTTGGTGCCAATGATGGTCGTATGCGTGTTTGGCGCCGTGCAGGTGAGCGCCACAATCAGGACTGCATACGACCGAGGCACACAGGGCCAACACACGGCATCATGGTGTGGGGAGCGATCTCCTACACTGGCCGTACACCACTGGTGATCGTCGAGGGGACACTGAATAGTGCACGGTACTTCCAAACCGTCATCGAACCCATCGTTCTACCATTCCTAGACCGGCAAGGGAACTTGCTGTTCCAACAGGACAATGCACGTCCGCATGTATCCCGTGCCACCCAACGTGCTCTAGAAGGTGTAAGTCAACTACCCTGGCCAGCAAGATCTCCGGATCTGTCCCCCATTGAGCATGTTTGGGACTGGATGAAGCGTCGTCTCACGCGGTCTGCACGTCCAGCACGAACGCTGGACCAACTGAGGCCCCAGGTGGAAATGGCATGGCAAGCCGTTCCACAGGACTACATCCAGCATCTCTACGACCGTCTCCATGGGAGAATAGCAGCCTGCATTGCTGCGAAAGGTGGATATACACTGTACTAGTGCCGACATTGTGCATGCTCTGTTGCCTGTGTCTATGTGCCTGTGGTTCTGTCAGTGTGATCATGTGATGTATCTGACCCCAGGAATGTGTCAATAAAGTTTCCCCTTCGTGGGACAATGAATTCACGGTGTTCTTATTTCAATTTCCAGGAGTGTATATTTGTCCAATGAATAAGCGTTTATCATCTGCATTTCTTCTTGGTGTAGCAGTTTCAATGGCCAGTAGTGTAGCACAAATAGTTCAGTCCAAAGAGTGAACACCTGAATAGCTATATTTGAAACTAGATAGTAGCATGCAACGTAAGATGAATCAGCTACCTGTTGACATGCTGACTGCTCATTTTCATAAATTTGACTGTGTGCCCTACGCAAGTTAGAAGTTAAAGAGTATGTATTTTTATTTTAAATATGATAAGGTGAATTTCAGAAGAATTAGGGAGCTTGGTTGAATTGTAAGTTTTCTTCGGTTTATGTTGAGATGTTTTTGGAACGAAACTCAAGACTATGCTGACAGTGTTGTTCATAACCAATACAACACTACTAATATTCTGATCCCAGAAGCTTGACTGTTTACACAAGGAAACATGAGAGATGTGAAGTAAAACAGAGAGTAGTTAACAAAATTTATTTTCAATTTTGTACACATATTGATACAAAAATGTATTATTATCTAAATCCTAATTACTACTCATGATACGTAAATTATAACAATCCTCTATCCACAATAATTACATTAATTCATATAAAGTATTGTCAAATCGTCCCACTCCTTTTCTTTCACTCTAGTTTCATATTTCTTAATCGAACCAGACTACATATTTGTAACATGCAACAACACAAATATTTATCAACTATGTTGTAGTACCTTAATGTACAATTTTCTGTGTTTTTTCTTTTTCAACATGTTTTCAAACTGGCTCGTTAAATTTTTGAAGCGGAACAATGCATGACTTGACTGGGATAACGACAATAAATAGACTCCCCTGCTTATTCTCGTATTAAAAATACTTTTTCCTCTTTCACAATATCTTTAATGTCGAAAATATCAGATTTTGATCGATGCAAGGATGTTCGTGTACATGCCGACTGAAAAGTGGTCGAAATATTTAGGGGGTATAACGAACTGGAATTTCGTATTTTGTAAGAACGTAATTTTAAGAGTTTAGTTATTTAGCACACGAATAATTTAGAAAATTGTTTGAAACGTTGTATCATAATGTAGATAATAGCATTCTTTCGCTTTTCCTCTTTTTATGTGTTTGGCGTCAGAGACGAATGAAATAAACAGTGGGCAAGCAGAAGAGAAGTGCTACCGTTAGTGATATTAAGATCTGAAATATATTTTGTAGCTCCAGAAGATCTGTTTATGTCAAAAATATCAAGATTGTAAAAAGCACATACTTTCATGCTTCTCCAAGAAGTCTTAAAAGTAATTTTGATGGATGTATAACAGCATTCCTTTCTCGACTCCGTTTCCTGCCTGTAGTGGCACATGAAACAATAGCACATCCTCTGGCCAATATCTTGCGATAATTGACACTAATACCATCTAGCAGCCAATAATGACGTGTTTTATGCATTATCTCTTTTTCCTCCTATATCTCGGTCGCTAATTATCATCAGTTTGACGTTAACCTATGAGAAACTATTTATTTTTTGGTGGGCATTAATATTCTGATCAGTAATGGTCTTATTTCCTATAATGCTTCATATTTAAAGTTCGAGCCGCCAGATGGCACTGGTGACGCTATCTGCACACTGGCATCATTCAATAGGAATGGAAAGTAGACATCTAAATCTAATGGAGAAGGGTGGAAGATAAAGCATGAAAACCGACATAATAAGGGGGAGACATGAGCGCAACGACAGAGATTTGGTACGCTGTGTATAGCTAATACAACACCAACGGTCTGGTACGGTCATTGGATCAGATTACCGTTTGCTATTTAGTATTCACGACCATGGTTTACATACTGAATAAGGTAGAAAGAATAGTCCTATAACCAGTCGGCTGGTGTTTTAAAACACATACTTGTAGCTGATTGCGTGATCTGTGGTCACTAAGTCTTTATCAGTATCAACAGACCAACTTTAGTCTCTCTGTGAAGTAAATACAATTTAAAAAAATGATTATTTAAGCAACGCAGTAATGGTTTGTGACAGGAAAGACGTATTTCAACCTTATTCAGTTGTCATGGCAACATCCATCAATGAAATATAATGGCTTGAAAAGCGACATCGAAGCCCAATAACATCATGCTCTCTCTGACATCCAGTGTGTATGCTTCCAGTACGTAAGCTGGATGTGGAGGGAGTACCATGCGCTGATGACCCCGAATTTTGAAACATACAGGAGATATTAAATGAATGATCGATGGAAAGAGAGGACAGAGCGTCCATTCTAGCATGGGCACTGGATGCCAAATGTAGACAATATTCATGATTTAACTGAAAAGCTAAAATTTATACTCGATCATTTTTTGTTTCCTACGACTAAGAAATATGTTTTACTAATTGGTAAATAAGGAGCAGTGCTTAGAAAGGTGTTGTCAATGAATCTATGTACAGCATGAGTCGGAAAGGAGGAAAATTATTTCGAAGACTGTACCCAAGTCAAGAATCATTATCATTTTTTTCCCTTATACACTTGCTGTTTACAAAGTAATGGAATAAGTAAACTATGTAATGAGACACTGAAGAGTGTTAAACTTCGGATATATCATTCTACCAGATGTGTGACACAACACACTAAAGTCCATATTTTACAAGATGATATTGGGAAGATATGGGAAAAACTCATTTCATTGTACAGTGCGAGTAATCGTGTAAGAAAATGTGGACCACATGTTGCCGACAGTGAAAAGTGCGTACAGTCTTATGCCACGCGAAGTTGGAGCTATAAGGAGAAAAAGCGAGCAAGCGCTGTAGGAAAAATACTGTCAACAACGAGGGCAAATTTTGCAGTCCAGTTGCTCTTTCTTCCTGGCGCACCGGAATACTCACTTCTCGATTTTATTAAATCTGGTTGCATTGTCACTTATTGATACCGGGATTGGAGGACAAAACTTTTGCGTTTGTAACTGAATATGTGGCACTGTCAGCTAAATATTTTTCTTCATTTATGACTCGCTCTGTGTATAAAATTAGATGTGTATGTGTATGTTCCGGAATAGCTCTGGAATGCCTGCAGCAATTTCAGTCAAAACTGTTTCTAGATAGTATCGGGCGGTTATGACTGAAATTGACCTGCTCACGGTGGTACAGTGTGAACTGTAATTATCGTACGGCAGCGAAACTTGCCAGATATGCTCATATGTTAATGCCAAACCAATTTACACTGTAAAAAAAATTAGTTCCTGTTTTTGTTACCAAGCGCAAATCTGGCGCTGTACAACATTCGTTAATGTCTCTGGTGCTCATATTGAACAAATTGTGTAAGTGGCAGTGTGATAAACCTTTTGCATTTCTTTTATGTTTTCGTCTTCTTTAAAGGCAAAGAGAAAAGATGAAACGGTAGCCCATCATAGAACCTATGCCTACCAGGTATTTTTGATTTTCAGTTGTTAAAAAAGAGAGGAGTTTTTCTTGTACCAGTATGAAGAAGGGAGGATTCGCGTTCAGCTAGTAAACGAGTGAGAAGCACGCCATTTTTAGCGAGTAATTGAAGAACGCCATTTTGGGGTCGCTATGAATAAGTGAGGAGTATGTAGTTCATATGTGCACCGTTTAGAAAAGTACAGTATTGTTTTATTAACAGAAAGGTCGTGTGAGTTGTTATTTCAAATAGTACGATAATAACAACAACTGAAGCCTACCTGTGTACTTTGGAAAATTACGAAGATTCGATAAGGTCAATGGGAACACGGTCAAGACTTCGAAGGTGAACACGGCGACCAAACGTAGCATTATAAAGAAGGGTAAGTACAAATCTACAACGGAGAAAGAAACTACTTCACCCTGCAAAATAATATGAACTAATACGAACTTATTTCCAGGCATAGCTCAGCTTATTGTGCTTGTCATTCATGCCGAAAAATTAATCTCATTAATTCAATACATTTTAAAAAGCCACGCATTTCAACATTTTATTATCATCTATTCCATTATTTTATTATATTATAGCAGTTAATAATAAAATCGACATTATGCCTTTCTCTCTTGTTTCACCTTTTCTGCCCGTGTCCCATTTCTAATCCATTACATGTGAAAAGATTTTTATACGTCTTTCTTGCATTCATGGCGCCAGATTTGCATCTGGTGGACAAAACTGGAACTAATTTTTCCAGCGTAAATCGACTCCGCATCAACATGTCAGAATATCTACCAGATTGCCGTACAATGATTAAGCTTACACTGGACTTCTATGGGAAGCTGCACTTTAGTTGGCCGCGTGGGATTAGCCGAGCGGTCTAGGGCGCTGCAGTCACGGACTGTGCGGCTGGTCCCGGCTGAGGTTCGAGTCCTCCCTCGGGCGTGGATGTGTGTGTTTGTCTTTAGGGTAATTTAGGTTAAGTAGTGTGTAAGCTTAGGGACTGATGACCTTAGCAGTTAAGTCCCATAAGATTTCACATACATTTGAACATTTTTTGCACTTTAGTTATAAGACTGGGAGAAATAAGTAAATGGGCAATGCAGGGTAGTTAGCGAGTGGTCTCAGAGAGCTTGAGATGGAACTGGGCTCGGATGTGGCCTTTGTACAAAGTTTATTATTAATCTTATTCGAAATATAAATTTAGCGTTATCTCACAAGAAACACAGACTGAATGACAACAACAGTGAAACGTTAGTGCTCTAAGACAAATACTAAATTTACAGAGAAAGGGGACGAAGAAAATTGGGCCCTGTGGTGCGACAGCTGGTTCGTTCACGTCCCTGAGGAAGAGGACATAGGGGAGGGTTAGGTGGAGGAGGAATGACGGTGCGAGAGAAATGACGGATCGCCGTCGTAGGCCTGTGGCGGCTGTGGCCGGCGGTCGGTGCCTCGGTGGCGTCTAGGCGCTGGTGGTGGTGGCGGGGGGCGCCAACACCGCCTCGTCGCTCTCCATCTGCTTCAGCTGCATCACCACCTGCGCGTGCTCCTCCAGCAGCCGTGCGAACTCACTCTTGCGGCTCTCAGCTTCCACCTGCAACATCGAGACGCCACTTTCAGCTCAGATTTTTTAAATTCTCACAATTTTTACAGAGCTTCCACCCTTCCGGGGCAACGGCCTTGCCGTAGTGGATACATCGGTTCACGTCAGATCACCGAAGTTAAGCGCTGTCGGGCGTGGCCGGCACTTAGATGGGTGACCATCCGGCTGCCATGCGCTGTTGCCATTTTTCGGGGTGCACTCAGCCTCGTGATGCCAATTGAGGAGCTACTCGACCGAATAGTAGCGGCACCAGTCAAAGAAAACCATAATAACGACCGGGAGAGCGGTGTGCTGACCACATGCACCTCCTATCAGCATCCACAACTGAGGATGACACGGCGGTCGGATGGTCCCTATGGGCCGCTTGTGGCCTGAAGACGGAGTGCTTTTTTAGTGCTTTTCCACCCTCCCCCTTCAGGTTGGTTCTATTCCACGTAAAAATGAACTGTGAAATTTGGGCTCAGAAACGTAAAGAGAAGGCACAATTGAAAGTAAAACAGCCCTCTTTCACTATTTTTAACGAATTAACCGGGTTTCAACACTGCTAGGATGTGTTTGTCAGAATTTAAATCAAAAAATGGTCTATATTCTATAACATGGTCACAGAATTATGACTAAAAATGTATGATAGAGTATAAGTATAATTATGAACAGGGCCTTTTTGTAGGAAATTTAACGTAGTTAAATTCTATATGGAGATATGTTTTCACTAGAGACCGTAGTTTCCGAATTATTCGAGAAAAACGTACAAAAGTGATCTTCAAATGCTACTTTATTGAGTAACAAACTGCGGTCTCCAGCGAAAACATTTTGCAGTGCAAAATTTAACTACATTAAATTTCCTACCAAAAGGTGCTTTTTATTTTATTATTTTTTTTGTAGGACTAACAGTTTGGGTACTGTGAGCAAGAAAATATGAAAATCTTGCATGTTGGTTTTGAAGGCATTGCAGGTTGCATGAAACGTATCGGTAGGGGCAGCTGAATCACGCTGTATACGTGACGAAATTGAAATTCCGACTTAGCCTGCAATATGGCATTCAAGTAAACTAAGATTTTAATTTATATTTCCCACATTATGCGAGTGGTCACCTTAAACACTTCAGCTGTCTAAGAACACTTCACGTCCAGCCCAAATTCCCTACTTGTCAGACATTACTCACTTTGCTTGCAGCCTAACGCTGATTCTCACAATAGGGCGGACGGAGTGCATCTGTACTAAATGACAATTAATTGCCGTCAAGGCGCATTATTTATATTTCAGACATGTCCAATAAAACAGAAGCCACACATATAAAAAGAACTCTAGAGTATTATGTTTATGAGTTGCGACTTACGAAATTGTTCTGATTAAATACCAACAAATAAGAAATATGTTATTGTTAAGAGGGCTCCAATGCACCGAGTAATTGCTCAGAAATGAGTATACATGTATCGCGTATTTCAAAAGTAAAATCGTGTCAAAACATCCAAACGGAATGTGGTATCAAACGGTTCATTTTGTCTAACTAGCCCATGTCTTGATTCTTTCCAAGTGCCACCCCTTCTCTTTATCGCAAAATGTTGTACATGGCTGCACGTTCAAAGACCGTGAATAGTTACGATTGAAAGAAAAACAGCCCACGGACGCTATTTTTAACGAATTAACCGGGTTTCAGCACTGCTAGGAGTGTCTTCCTTAGAATTTAAATCAAAGAATGGTCTATATTCTATAACATGGTCACGGAATTATGACTAAAAACGTATGATACGGAATCATCGTGAAAGACTGGCAGTACTTATATGTCATTTATAAAATAAAAAATATGCCAAAAAGGCATTAGTCACGAAGATATTTAAGATAAAGAAAACTGTGATGGCGAGCCACTAAGGGCTGTTCGTTACTTGCGGGGTGCAGGTTGCAAAACGGACTGAGGTGCCCTCGTTAACAAATGCGGCCAGGTGATCGTGGCACTGCATCGTGCGCCATCTAGTAGCCGTAGATACAATTAGGCTGCTTCACATTGAAATATAGGCAGAAATGATTATAAATAAACAGTATTTGGTACATAATGGAAAGCAATGTTTGTTTGATAGTAGCATACAACATAACATTTTGTCTACATCAAAGCTTATACCAGTAAGATAAAACATGAAAACATCATTATGAAAATGTAGTTAGGACTGAATGATAACTTGTAGAAAGCAATATTGGCGTGAAATGCAACCAAGAAACATTTGATAATTGAAAAACATAGGACTAATATATAAGGAAAAGAACATTTCGGCAACCTGCACAAGAAGACCCGAAGTCAGATATTGAGTAACGGCTTTATACCGTTGAAAAATTTTTTGTTACGTAGTTGTAGCTGTTCGTTAAGGATGAGGCTATCCTTTCGAGCAAAATGCTTGAAAATCTCTAATCCTTCTGGAATATCTAGTCTTCGTCCTTTCTTTTCAGTGTGCAAAATGTTGTTATCGCAGATGGCTTTAGGTCAATGACCTGTAATTAGAAGATGGTCGGCACCAAGACGAATTTTGGGGGCTACTGCCATTTTTTCTTAGCAAGTGTTTTTTATATCTGGTAGTGAAGGCACGTCCTGTTTGTCCTATATAGTAAAAGAAAGGGCGTAGACTAGATATTCTAGCAGAATTAGAGATTTTCAAGCATTTTGCTCGAAAGGATAGCCTCATCCTTAACGAACAGCTACAGCTACGTAACAAAAATTTTTTCAACTGTGTAAAGCCGTTACTCTATATCTGACTTCGGGTCTCGTTGAGCAGGTTGCCGAAATGTTCTTTGCCTTCTAAGGTTGTCCCATGTTTTTCAATTATCAAATGTTTCTTGGCTGTATTTCGCGTCAATATTGCTTTCTACAAGTTGTCATTCAGTCCTATCTACATTTTCATAATGACGTTTTCATGTCTTATCTTACTGTTATAAGCTTTGATGCAGAAAAAGTGTTATGTAGTATGCAACTATCAAACAAACATTGCTTTCCATTATGTACCAAATACTGTTTATTTATAATCATTTCTGCCTATATTTCAATGTGAAGCAGCCTAATTGTATCTACGGCTACTAGATGGCGCGCTCGTCGCAGTGCCGTGTTCACCTGGCCGCATTTGTTAACGCGAGCACCTCAGTCCGTTTTGCAACCTGCACCACGCAAGTAACGAGCAGCCCTTAGTGGCTCGCCATCACAGTTTTCTTTATCTTAAATATCTTTGTGACTAATGCCTTTTTGGCATATTTATTATTTTATAAATGACGTATAAATACTGCCAGTCTTTCACGATGATTCCGTACTTATACTCTATCATACGTTTTAGTCATAATTATGTGACCATGTTATAGAATATAGACCATTCTTTGATTTAAATTCTGAGGAAGACATCCTAGCAGTGTTGAAACCCGGTTAATTCGTTAAATATAGTGACCGTGGGCTGTTTTTCTTTCAATCGTAACTATTCACGGTCTCTGAATGCGCAGCCATGTACAAAATTTTGCGATAAAGAGAAGGGGTGGCACTTGGAAAGAATCAAGACATGGGCTAGTTAGACAAAATGAACCGTTCGATACCACTTTCCGTTTGGATGTTTTGACACGATTTTAGTTTTGAAATACACGATACATGGATACAATTACTCGGTGCATTGGAGCCCTCTCAACAATAACATATTTCTTATTTGTTGGTATTTAATCAGAACAATTTCGCAAGTCGCAACTCATAAACATAATACTCTAGAGTTCTTTTTATATATGTGGCTTCTGTTTTATTGAACATGTCTGAAATATAAATAATGCGCCTTGACGGCAATTAATTGTCATTTAGTACAGATGCACTCCGTCCGCCCTATTGTGAGAATGAGCGGTAGGCTGCAAGCAATGAGGGTAATGTCCGACAGGTTGGGAATTTGGGTTGGACGTGAAGTGTTCTTACACAGCTGAAGTGGTTAAGGTGACCACTCGCATAATGTGGGAAATATAAATTAGAATCTTGGTTTACTTGAATGCCATATTGCAGGCTAAGTCGGAATTTCAATTTCGTCATGTAATGTTATGTTAGCCTCACTGCCCCCCCTTTTTTTAACTAATTTGTGTCTGATTTTATTCTGAGAAGCTCAGTAATGTATGAAAATGGCGTAAATGTAAATTTGATTCAAAAAGTACTTGAAGTGGAGCGCAGCTGGACAGCAACAAACTCTTTAGCGTGAAATCCCTGCAACGATAGTAGTTGTGAATCTTTGAGTATGGACTCTAAAAAAAAGACAATTGATTTATTAAAAAAAAGGAGAACTGTTAATCTGTATCTTGTGGAAAGAGGACGTGTTACTAGGTCGTCGCTCAGAACGTATTGTTACATTTAATGAAAATTGATATTTTAGTGATAAAAGCGAGTAAAGTATGTGTAAGAGTTGCCAAACATTTATGTATACCAATTATCTGGCAGTGAAGAATAGAAATATCTTGTTTTTCGAAAAGGAGGTGAACATCATTGTCGTCGCCGTCTATCAATCGACAGAATTGTAAGTGTACAAAGTTCACTAAAATACAGGAAAAGAAATGCATTCTCTATAGTTTTCGTTCAGTAACTAACAACCTCTCATAATTTCTTAATTACAGTACTTGGATCATGTTCTTGTACAATAGTATGGTGCTGAACTCCAGTGACCAATTTTGATGTAGTCGAACGTGTAACATGAAGGGAGTTTGTGAGCTAAGCAACTCTTTTTCTCACGAAAAGCAGATTCCTGTTTGATCCTATTTACTTACAACAGTGGTCCCTTAGGTATGAAAAGCTACGAAAACTTGGGCTCAAAGCTGTCCGCAATACGGCCAAGTAACTAACCGAGTCGTATTTTAAACCTTGAAGAACAATAACTTCCTCCAAATTGTAATACGTCAACAACTGGTGCAGAAGCTAATCATTGAAGGAGGCAGCAACCAAAATTCAGGTACCAGTTACGACTTAAAGTAAAAATCTCAATCAAATATCAATCTCTCTCTCTCTCTCTCTCTCTCTCTCTCTCTCTCTCTCTCTCTCCAAACACATATATAAATATTCTTATTATTAAAAAAAAGGGTCATTTTATAGTCACGAATACAGCGTGATTCAGCTGACCCTACCGATACGTTTCATGCAACCCGCAATGCCTTCAAAAACAACATGCAAGATTTTCATATTTTCTTGCTAAGAATACACAAACTTTTAGTCCTACAAAAAAAATAAAAAGCACCTTTTTGCAGGAAATTTAATGTAATTAAAATTTGCACTGCAAAATGTTTTCGCTGGAGACCGCAGTTTACGAGTTACTCAATAAAATAGCATTTTAAGATCGCTTTTGTACGTTTTTCTCGAATAATTCGGAAACTACGGTCTTTAGTGAAAACATATCTCCACATAGAATTTAACTACGTTAAATTTCCTACAAAAAGGCCCTGTTCATAATTTCTGTAGAACTAACAGTTCGCATGTAGCGAGTGATAGAATATGAAAACGTTGCACACAGTATTTGAAGGCACTGCGGGTTGCATAAAACGCAGCGGTATTGGCTGATGAATCACAGTGTGTATACAGCTGCAGGATCAAAAACAAATGGTGTCTGTTTGTTCTTTCAATCATGTCCAAAATAACAGACACCAAACCTATAAATGTATGCACCTTGGCAGCAATTAATGATCATTCAGTGCAGATGCTCTCTATGTCCGACATCTCGTGGGGATCAGCATGAGGCTGTAAGAGTGAGGATAATGGACATGGGTTACTACTTATGCAGTGTGCGACAAGTTGGGATCTTGGCCTGGACGTGGAGCGTGCTCTGATGGCCGAAGCGGTTAAGGTGGCCACTCACATAAAGAGGGATATCTGGGTGGGAGTCCCAGTCTGGGACAAATTTTCGTTTGCCAGCACTGAATTTATTTCAACGCCCAATTATGGCTAATGTTGGAATTTAAATTTGTCATATTCCAGAGATTTGGCTGTTCAATCAGTTTCACTCTGAAACAGACAAATATGATTGGGAACATTTCTTTAAACACAAATGCCCTTAGAAAACAAAGTAACTCATTTAATTTGTTCTAAGTGTAGGACATATCTTACAAACCATGAAATTGTGTTTAGGTTATTCCTACTATAATTTATTATTCATTGTCTAAACACTTAGTTTTTGTTAACGAAAATGTAGTTTGCTTCACAAAAAAGAATCTTGATGAAAAATCACTTACTTGAAAAAATTCATGATTATTTATCATATCTTTTGTAACAATTCCTGTTCATAGATGTTTCTACATGCGGAAAGTATAATTTTGTCTAAATTTTCACTAATAGGTAAACCGGTTGGCTGGATAATATTTAATATGGTACTAGAGGTTTTCAGAATACTCTGGAGGGCATAATACACTTATAAGTATTACCAAATGTGCACCAGAAGAGCTCAGTCCAGTTTTAGATTTCTTTGCAAGCAACTCATAGACAACAGTGTGTTAAATACACTATGCATAGCTTTCTTGTTTCTATAAATGTGCGTGAGAACATAGTGCATTGTCTTGTAAGTTTGGTTTCGTTCATATTGCACCATTCGGTAAAATTTCAGTGCTGTTTGGTAAAAGATTGTAAAAATTTTTATAATGTGATTACTTGCTGCCTTAGTAAGTGTGTGAGGACCTATCAGGACATGAAAGAAATAAAACTGGAAATCACAATAAACACGTTGTGCCCATTCTTGATATCAACAGCTTCAGCTACCTGTGGATAACAATCACTTTTCTACGGAGATCGTCGATAACAGAATACTCAGATGTTTAAAGAATATTTTATTTGGAGCATCACCCTTATCCACGAGAATAAAACACACCAGATTAGCATTATGTTTGCTAGAAAGGTGTAATTAAATGTAAAGAACTTTTCCAACATTAAAATAAAAAAAAGCATTATTTTTCGTAATTCCCTTTCAAAAGTCCTGAAAATAATGCTTAATTGGGAAGGGAGTGGATCCACACTGAGCCTTCAAAAGCGTAAAAATGCACAAAAACCCATAGAATTCGAAAAATACTACGACAGACTCGCAATTATCCAGGTACGGATTATCTGGCTTGCGGATTATCCATGTGTAGGTCGGCAATATTTGGAAACAAAAAACGAAACCTGAATTATTCTCGTCATACAATGAACGTTTTCACGAATAGTTGTCTGAATTGCTAGTGAATTTTCCGGATTGTATGGTTGTAGTCTATGAAACGTTTTTGTTTGTGATGTTTCAGACAGAGCTATGTCGGAAGTCTTCAGAAGTGTGCTGAATCTTGCCGAGCGATGGGCCAGATGCCGTAGAGCAACATAAATTCTGTGAAAAGTGGGTGCGGTAATAGATTTTGCGTTTTGAAAGAAAATATGTCAAGCTCTCAGATATGTAAAGCTGTCAGCATGTGTGGTACATAAAATTCCATGTAGAGCTCACACAAAATAAACTTGGCTTTTGCGGAGAAGCCATTCTCTTTCTCGGCGCTGCAGAGTGAAAATCTCATTCTGGAAACATCCCCCAGGCTGTGGCTAAGTCATGTCTCTGCAATATCGTTTCTTTCAGTAGTGCTAGTTCTGCAAGCTTCGCAGGAGAGCTTCTGTAAAGTTTGGAAGGTAGGAGACGAGGTACTGGCAGTTGTAGGGCTGTGAGGACGGGGCGTGAGTCGTGCTTGGGTAGCTCAGTTGGTAGAGCACTTGCCCGCGAAAGGCAAAGATTTCGAGTTCGAGTCTCGGTTCGGCACACAGTTTTAATCCGCATGGAAGTTTCATATCAGCGCACACTCCGCTGCACAGTGAAAACCTCATTCTGGAAGCGTCCCCCAGGCTGTGGCTAAGCCATGTCTCCGCAATATCGTTTCTTTCAGGAGTGCTAGTTCTGCAAGGTTAGGAGGAGAGCTTCTGTAAAGTCTTGAAGGTAGGAGACGAGATACTGGCAGAAGTAAAGCTGTGAGGTCGGGGTGTGAGTCGTGCTTGGGTAGCTCAGTTGGTAGAGCACTTGCCCGCGAAAGGCAAAGATTTCGAGTTCGAGTCTCGTTCCGGCATACAGTTTTAATCTGCCAGAGAGTATCATATCAGCGCACATTCTGCGACAGAGTGAAAATCTCATTCTGGAAGCACCTAAATGGTGAGAGGCAAGGGGACTCGTTGTAATCAGGCAGCTTAATGGTGAGGTGAAAGTCGACCTGCCAAAATCTGGCACTCCAATGGTGAGAGGCAAGGGACTAACCGAAATGAGGCACCTTTAATGGTGATAGGTAAGGGGCTCGCCGAAATGAAGCTCCTCAATGTTGAGAGGCAAGGAGACTCACTGAAACCAAGCATCTTAATGATGGGAGGCAAGGGGACTCTCCAAAATGAAGCACCTCAATGGTGAGAGGCAAGGGGACTCACCAAAATCAAACACCTCAATGGCGAAAGCAAGGAAACTCACAAAAATCAAGGTCCTTAATGGTGGGAGGCTTGGTGATGCACCGAAATCAAGCACCTCAATGGTGAGAGGCGAAGGGACTCACTAAACGCGAGGTGGGGCCCCTCCACGCCCGCACCAGCGTGGTGGCCAAACCAAAAGTTCTACTGTCACCTCCGTAAACATGTTAGTTATCTAGTAAGTGGATCACAGGATGCTGGGCTGTGATGTTGTCCGTGCGTCTGGGTAAGGCTACGCATTAACACGGTCCATCAGGTGATAGATAGTGGACGAAACGCGAGTGAGGGTAGCGATTTGAAGAGCAGAGGGAAAAAAGTGCCATGGCTCGTGCCGTGGGAAAAAAACCTCTGCGACAGTGGGATGGGTAGTAAGAGCAGTAGTGGCTTACTAGCTGCGATAGCTCATGCAAGGTTGGATTTGTTAGTATAGGTATCATGCATCATTACCGTGACAAGCGATGGCGATGTGTCCCAGTTGCTGAAGCTGCTACATTCCTGGAACAATCAAGATCGTTATACAGTAGTGGGAGATCGGCCATAGATCATCTCACTGTGTGGGGGATGTGTGGAGCTTGTTTGCATGCAGTGTACGGTACGGCTTCCCTGTGTGGTGCCAGTTATTCGGCAGTGTATTTCAGCTGGATATCCAGTAAATGTGTCTGATTAACAGGGGCTCGCCTGTGCCGTTATGTTTGCGTATGCTTGGCCATAGATGTTATGTCCTTGCAAGTATGTCTTTTGGTCTTTTATGTTTCCATCTATGGTTGTGGTCGTAGTTCCCCAGATTCAGAATAAACGGGTTCTGCGAATGTCTGGAGTTTCTGTATAGTCTTGTGGTGAGTTTGTGGATTACCTCCGTGAGAGTCTCAAGTCGGTATTCCCGGTGAAGGTCTGCGATGCGTGTGTATCGTGGAGCATTGCTTATGATTTTGAGTACTTTGTTTTGTATGAGCTGCAGACGGCGCAGGCGTGTAGGCGCAGCGTATCCCCAGACGGGAGCTGCGTGCGTCATCAGGGGTCGGATAAGTGTCATGTACATGGACCTCGACACCCTTCTGTTCAGTGTGCTACGCCTGTTGAGCATAGGATGGAGCTGTTTGAGCCTCGCGCTAGCTCGGTTGGTCATGTGTTGTATGTGGTCCCCCCAGAGTAATTTCCGGTCCAGCCAGACACCGAGGTATTTGACTTTCTCGCGGAAACGTATTGGACGTGCATGTAGAGTTATTGGTCTGCAGTAGCGGTGTTTGCGCAGTTGCTTCGGTCTTTTAGTGAACAGAACGGCTTCGCACTTGTCGACGTTTACTCTAACACGCCATTTCTCCAATCAAGGCTCGGCCACTCTGAGTGCAGTCTGTAGGCGTGACGTAATGTTTGATGGTTTCCAATCTTGCGCAAGGATGGCTGTGTCATCCGTGTAGATTGCCATCATTGTGTTGTGTGTGGTTGGGAGATCGTTTATGTAGAGGTTAAACAGTAGGGGCCCTAGGATGCTTCCCTGGGGTACTCCCGCGTGTATACCGTGTCGTGTTGATTGTTTTCCCTGCACGTCAGTGTTGAAACTCCTGTCTGTGAGGTATGAGTGTATTAGACGCAGCAGCCCGTCGGGGAATCCCGCGTCGCTGAGTTTGCGGATGAGGCCGTTGTGCCATAGACGGTCGAAAGCCTTTTAGATGTCCAGGAACACTGCCCCTGTAGCTTTGTTTATGTTGAAGCCATGTGTTATATGTTCAACGACCCGTAGGAGTTGTTGTGTTGTGGAGTGGTGATTCCTGAAGCCGAATTGCTCCGGTCTCAGGATGTCATTTGTTACGCAGTGCCTAGTGATGCGTTTGAGAATCACCTTCTCAACAACCTTACTGAGCGAGCTCAGAAGGCTGATGGGTCGGTAATTTTGTGGGAGGCTGTGGTCTTTCCCCGGCTTCCTGAACATCAGGACCTTGGCCGTCTTCCAAAAGGCGGGGAAGTGTTGGTGTTTTAGTATGGCATTCGTTATGTGTGTTAGGTACTCAGTTGCTTTATCCGTGAACTCCTGGAGGACACGGTTTTGAATGCCATCATGACCAGGGGCTTTCCTAGCAGCGGAATGCATTATAGCCCAGGAGACTTCGGCTGTGCTAGCATGTCGAATGTCGTCGCGCGATGGTTGGGCTAGAATGCGTGTAACCTCTTGGTCAGTAGCAAGTGTGAACGCTGGATCTGATGGTACCAGGTTCGGTGTAAATGACGCTGCGAGTGTTCGGGCCATTAGTTCTGCTTTCTCTTCCGCTGAGTATGCAGGTCCGTCAGGCCCTTGAAGCGTTGGGGTGTATATTTTCTCCGTGGTGAAGTGTCGGGCTAGTTGCCACACGCCAGGTCGTGTGGTGTCCAGCCCTTCGAGTTTTTGGTTCCACTGTTGTGTTCTGTGTGTTTGTATTTTATCGTGTATGATGCCCTGTAGTCTGTTAATGTGCCGTTTGAAGTACGGGCGCCTGGCGCGCTGCCATTGTCTCCTGAGGCGATTCCTCATTGAGATTAGGCCCAGGATTTCCTGGGGCAGGGCCGCACTGCGTTGTTGTGAGGTGCGATCAGGTATGGTGCCTGCCATTGCGTCCTGGACGGCGTTGGTGAGGCTTTCTACTACCTCGTCAATTTGTGCTGTTTCGTTAATTTCGTGTATAGGTGGGATGTGGCTATCAAGCGTTTGCTTGAACAATGTCCAATTCGCACGCCCGTAGTCCAACATCTTGCGTTGTTCCGCGTGCTGCAGTGTTTCCTCAATGTATAGTATTACAGGTTGGTGGTTTCAGGCCAGATCGTTTTCAACGGCAACGTTGAGTGTCGCTGCAATGCCCTTGATGAGGGCCATGTCTATCACGTCTGGCCTGTGTCCCCTCTGATGGGGAATGAGCGTCGGTTCAGTCGGCGCTAGTATAATGTAGTTTCTGCCTAGTGAATGTTCGTACAGTTTTTTGCCGTTGGGATTTCGTATGTGTGAATTCCATTCTGGGTGTTTCGCGTTCAGATCTCCAGCGACTATTACTCGCGGTGAAATGTTGAGTAATGTGCTGATATCGCGTGTTGAGATGCCTACAGGGCTGTTGTATACCGATATCAGTGTGGTGTAGGCTCCGTTGAACTTGACTCTGACGGCCGTAGCCTCGATTTTTTCCAGTTCAGGGAGCTCTATGTTTGTGTGCTCAATGTCTTTGTGTCGGTCGGTACGATAGACACAATAGCCAGGAAAGTTTAATTGTTTGTGCGGTTTAAGTTTAGTCTCGCTCAGTAGCGCGACAAGGACTCCCTTGCGCTCCATGAACGCGGCAAATTCTGCCCTTTTGTTGTGGATCGAGTCTGCATTCCAGAACAGGATCTGTGATAGTGTGTGCGGGTCTACATTATGGGCCGGGTGTGGCATATTATTCATGTAAGAATGTGAAAGAGTGATGTGATGGCAGTGTGTATGACAGCCCAGTATTGCCCGGGTTCGGCGCTCATGAGCTGGGTGATGAGTGTAGCGACGGCCGTCAGCACCTTGGTAAGGATTTGAACGGTCGTGTGTCGGGGGAATAATGTTTCCAGTATTCCCCCAGGTGGTGTGTTGGTGTTGGGTGTGGCAGCCGGAGGTGCTGTTGTGGAGTTAGCGGCCGCTTGTGCGGGTATTGGCGTGTTGTTAGGAGCGGCATTTGTGCTTTGTGACAGAGGTTGTGGCGCCTGTGTTACTTCTGTGGTGAGGGGGATGGTAGTGTGAGTTACAGTCTCGGTGTCTTGTTGACTGTTTTCCAATGTGTTGCTGTTCTGTTGTTGTTGCGTGGCCTGTTGTGGTGATTTCGTGTTCCCCGCCCTGTGTTTGCGTGTACGTCTATTCCTCCTCTGGGCTTGGGGTTCGGGGGGTTCTTGTGTGGATGTGTTTTCCTGTAAATGGTGCGTTTCTTCGCAGCACGTGATTTCCGGGAGTGGGGTCGTGTTGTTTGGGGGCATAGATGTTGGTACCGATGCTTGTTGGGTTTCAGGTGTTGCCTGTGGCTGTTGTGTGGCTGTTGCAGCGGTTGTTTCACGTGTGTGTGTAGGGCGCTGAGGTTCCGCAGCCTGTGCCGTTGCGCCAGGGCGTGCAACCGTGGCAAACGTTACGCCGTTCCTTACTGGGTTCGGCGCTGGCCTTGGGCGTGGTATGTCGTACAGTACCCTGCTTTTGTCTTGTTTTCTCTTCAGCGCCTGTTTGTATGAGTTGCACTGTCTGAAGTTTGCCGCATGGGGCCCACCGCAGTTGGCACAGCGTCGCTGGTTTGGCTGTATTTGTGTGCACGTGTTGGATCTGTGATTGCCAGCGCATCCGCGGCAGCGAGTTGCCAGGCCGCAGCGGAGGGCCGAGTGGCCGAACCGCTGGCAGTTGTTGCATTGTTGGGGGACGTTGGGTGGTTCATAAAGTTCTACACGTACGTCCATCCGCAGAAAGCTCTTTATCTGCAGGATGGCGCGGGAATCAGCCGCGTCGGCTAACTCAACCATGTAGTGTGGTAGCGGTGCGTGTGTACGGAACCCTGTCATCCGGGAGGCACTTTTACAGTCGAATCCCAGATAACAAAGGGCCGCATGTACTGTCTCGTTGGGGGTGCTGGGGTCCACTCCCTTGATCACGTACTGCTGGGTTCTCTCGTCCAGCGTTATGTACGTGTAATGTTCGATCTTCCGATCTTTGAGGAAGGTCAGAAGATCTTTATATTCATTGTCTGTGGCAACGTGCAGTGAGGCCCTATCCCCCGAGTACTTTGCATGTAATGTGCCTTGCCGCGATGCAGTGTTAAGGGCACTAAGGTTCCCATAGTTTTGTATAACAACTGGGGGGAAACCAGTCTTGTGTTGTGTGGGCACCGTTGTGGCTTTGTGTGCTTTGTTGTTGTTCGCCACAACTGTGTTTGCGTTTTGTTGTGTGTTAATGTTGCTAGCCTGAGGTGAGCTAGTGGGTGTAGGCAACAGCGCCTTTCGGTTGCCTAGCGAGTTTGGTTGCTCGCTTGTTTGTGCTGGTGTTTTCTTGAGTCTGCGTTTTGGGCCCTCCACCTGCCAGGGCTCTGTGTAGTAGTTTTCTGTGTCCACATCCGCCGCCGCTGTCTCGATCTCTTGAGGCTGCGGCGTCGGTGGGAGAATGGTACATGACTGTCCAGTGACAGGGACTCACTGAAATCAAGCATCTTAATGGTGAGAAGCAAGAGGACTCACCGAAATCAGGTACGTCAATAATAAGAGGGAGGGGGACTCACCGAAATCAAGCACCTCAATGGTAAAAGGCAAGGCGACTCACCAATATCAAACACCTCCATGGTGAGAGGCAAAGCAACTCACCGAAATCAGTCAGCGCAATGGTGAGAGTGCGACTCTGTGGCTCTGTTGCCTGGTTGATTCATATGTTTGCACCACAGTGAGCCTTTTGGCTGTGATGATTCTCTATTAAAGTAGACATAGATGGCGCTCTGATAGCTATGCCATTACGGTGTATGTTGGTCGACGCTGAAACTATTATTAGTACATCTACTATCCTCCAGGTGTCATACACCGCCGTCAGATCAAAATCGACGTCACCTTTCGAGGTTTTTTTTTCCGACAGTGTATAAGGCCTCAATTCACTGTCATATGTCTCCAGGCAATATCGTATGTAAGCAAAGCAATGCAAAGCTCCGCGTGCTGGCCCTAATGGGCCATTAGGAACCGACCGACTGCCGTGTCATTGCCTCCCACTCGATGCGATATGTGGGGCGTTGGCTCAGCACACAGCTCTTCCGGTAGTTGTCGGCTTTCTTGAACTTGGAGCGGCAACCACTCGGTCAAGTAGCTCCTCAAACGGTATTATGAGGCTGCGTGCAGCCTTTTCCATTCCTCTCAGCAAGTAGTAACCCTTGGCAGTATCGGAACTCGAACGCAGGACCTCCACAAAGCGATCATACACTCTGACCACTTAGTCATGGAGGCGGACACTGTATGTAAACTAATGTCTAGTATTTGACAGATAATTATTTGTCAATTTGTAAATGTAAATACTCTCAAACGGAGAATTCATACGAACCTACACGGGAGGTCAACATGTAACAATAATTTTTCAGAAAGAAAATATACAAAAATGCCACTGAAGAAAGCACATGAAGTGCTGAAACACGTTTCAAATGATTCAAATGGCTCTAAGCACTATGGGACTTAACAGCTGAGGTCATCAGTTCAAATGGTTCAAATGGCTCTGCGCACTATGGGACTTAACATCTGAGGTCATCAGTCCCCTAGAACTTAGAACTACTTAAACCTAATTAACCTAAGGACAGCACACACATCCATTCACTAGACAGGATTCGAACCTGCGAACGTAGCAGTCGCGCGGTTCCGGACTGAAGCGCCTAGAAACGCTCTCTCACCGCGGCCGGCTAAAACACGTTTAGGTAACAACAAAAGTACAGGGTGATCAAAAAGTCAGTATAAATTTGAAAACTGAATAAATCACGGAATAATGTAGATAGAGAGGTACAAATTGACACACATGCTTGGAATGACATGGGGTTCCAGTAGAACCAAAAAAATACGAAAGTTCAAAAAATGTTCGACAGATGGCGCTTCATCTGATCAGAATAGCAATAATTAGCATAACAAAGTGAGACAAAGCAAATATGATGTTCTTTATAGGGAATGCTCAACATGTCCACCATGATTCCTCAACAATAGGTGTAGTCGAGGAATAATGTTGTGAACAGCACTGTAAAGCATGTCCGGAGTTACGGGGAGGCATTGGCATCGGATGTTGTCTTTCAGCATCCCTAGAGATGTCGGTCGATCACGATAGACTTGCGACTTCAGGTAACCACAAAGACAATAATCGCACGGACTGAGGTCTGGGGACCTGGGAGGCCAAGCATGACGAAAGTGGCGGCTGAGCACACGATCATCACCAAATGACGCGCGCAAGAGATCTTTCACACGTCTAGCAATATGAGGTTTTTTTTGTTCTAATAAAACCCCATGCCATTCCAAGCATGTGTGTCAATTTTTACCTCTCTATCTACATTATTCCGTGGTTTATTAAGTTTTCAAATTTATACTGACTTTTTGATCACCCGGTATAAAACGGTGAAACTTCCTGGCAAATTACAACTGTGTGCCGGACTGAGACTCGAACTCGGGACATTTGTCTTTCGCGGGCAAGTTCTCTACCAACTAATCTACCCAAGCACGACTCACGCCCCGTCGTCACAGCTTTACTTCTGCCAGTACCTCGTCTCCTACCTTCCAAACTTTACAGAAGCTCTCCTGCGAACCTTGCAGAACTAGCACTCCTAAAAGAAAGGATATTGCGGAGTTATGGCTTAGCCATAGCGTGTGGGATATTTCCAGAATGGAATGTTTCCAGAATGGAAACACCCCCCAGGCTGTGGCTAAACCATGTCTCCGCAACATCCTTTCTTTTAGGAGTGCTAGTTCTGCAAGGTTCGCAGGAGAGCTTCTGTAAAGTTTGGAATGTAGGAGACGAGGTACTGGCAGAAGTAAAGCTGTGACGACGGGACATGAGTCGTGCTTGGGTAGCTCAGATGGTAGAACACTTGCCCGCGAAAGGCAAAGGTCCCGATTTCGAGTCTCGGTGCGACACACAGTTTTAATCTGCCAGGAAGTTTCATATCAGCGCACACTCCGCTGCAGAGTGAAAATCTCATTCTGGATATAAAACGGTGCCTTGCATAAGGCGGAATTAGTCTGCAAGAGGCAGGCAGGCGGCTGGTAGGTACCTGTATCTGGCGGATGCGGGCGTCTGGCGGCTGCTCCTCCGGTGCGGGGGCGTCCTCGCCCTCGGGCGTCTTGGCGCGCGGCTGCGGCTGCGGCTCCAGGCGCTCCTCGGCCTCCAGCTGCAGCTGCTCGTGGCTGCCCGTGTCCACGTCGTCCACCACCACGCTGCAACACACGACGCCGGCCGCGTCACAATCGCTGCACTACACTGCCTCCCAGTAAACACATAAAATGTAACGAGACCTGTTCGCACGAGATATCTGAACAGTCACGGAAATCAATGCGCTGCATACACTGATAAGCTAAAACATTATCAACTGCCCACCGCGACGTTGGATACCGCCTGGTGCCACGTGGCACGTGGCGTGGTAACAAAGGGCGTGGGCTGCAAATGGCGAAGTCTACTGAGATAAGCTACTTTGACAAAGGGCAGATCACTATTTCGCAGAGCTTGTGAATGAGTATCTCGAAAACGGCGAAGCTGGTCGAATGTTCACGTGCTGCTGTCGTTAGCATCTACTGAAAGAGGTAGAAGGACAGTGAAACTACCACTAGACGCTAAATGGTCGGACGTCCACGATTCTCCACAGAACGTGGGGTTCGTAGACTTGTCTGCTCTGTAAAATAGGGTCGATGGTGATCTGTGGCGTCTCTGCCGAAATAGCATAATGCTGGTGCACTCGCAAGTGTTCCATAGCACGCCGTTCGTGGTACAGTGCCGAGAATGGAGCTCCGAAGCAGTGCACCACTACGCGTTCATGAGGTAACCCAACGACATCGTCAGTTACAATTGCAGTATTTTGCCACATAAAAATTTTATCTTTCATAGGTAATTTATAGGTTGCTATAGGCAATGTATTACGAATATTTTAATTTTGACCGTAAATTCACCATAAAAGTGTCAGAGCTATTATATTAATATATTTCCTTTGTAAGTAGGCTGTTTAGGTTTTTATGTTGGTAACGCCACGTAGCGCTCTCTATTAAAATCGCTGACTGCGCTGTGTGCAGTCTGTGGCTGGTTGGACTCGCTGTTGGAAGTTATTCTCCAGTGTAGTGTTGGGCAGTTGGATCTGAACAGCTCGTAGCGTTGGGCAGTTGGAGGTGAGCCGCCAGCAGTGGTGGATGTGGGGAGAGAGATGCCAGAGTTCTGAGATGTTAATGTGAGCGGACGATCTGGACGTGTGTCCGTCAGAAAAAGAAAGTGGATGTCACGAATTTGAACATTATTAAGGTGAATACATTATTAAGGTAAATACATTGTTTGTTCTCTACCAAAATCTTTCATTTGCTAAACTATATGCCTATCAGTAGTTAGTGCCTTCAGTATTTAGAATCTTTTATTTAGCTGGCAGTATTGGCGCTCGCTGTATTGCAGTGTAACGAAGATTTTTGTGAGGTAAGTGATGCATGAAGGGTATAGGTTGTTAGTCAGGGCAATTCTTTTGTAGGGATTATTAAAAGTCAGATTGCGTTGCGCTAAAATATTGTGTGTCAGTTCAGTAATGATCAGAATAAGTAAAGGGAAAACTGTCTCAGTACGTTAAGTTTCACTCTGGAGTTTGAAAATCAAGTAACGTAGAAGTTTTACCAGCACTGGCATTCTTTACATTCAAAGGGGAAGTTTCACCTTTTAATAATTCCACATGGGTAACTGTATTCGTCTTTTACTGTGTCACATTTGGTTTCTATCACAGTTATCAATATTTAAAAGTCTGCTACATGTATTTTACCTTACGTGTTTTTAACAGATTATGTTTCTTGCGTAAATGATGACTACATCTAAGCACACAGTAGCGACATCTGTGAAGGAAGTAGGCAACCATATTTCTGGTAGCTACTGCATTTCAGTAGCCAGTTGCAAAATGACTGTATGGACGATGTGGCCTATTTTACACCATATTTTACATCTATGTGACGATGCTGTGCTGAGCATTTTTATATGTTTTGACGATGCCATTACGTCCTTACCACATTAGAACATTGTGTAGAACAGGTACGCTTTATGCTGTACTGTGTTGAAAGACAGACTGCCTACTAGGTGTATATATTTTTATATTGTAGATCTGAAGATAATGATAATAATGAGCGTATGGCATTGGTGGTCGGGAGACACCTCGCGGGGCGGTTCGGCCGCCGCTCCACAAGTTCTTTAACGCCACTACGGCGACTTGCGAGTGAATGAGAATGAAATTATGATGAAAGACACACAACACCCAGTCATCTCGAGGCAGAGAAAATCCCTAACCCCGCCGGGAATCGAACCCGGGACCGTGTGCGCGGGAAGCGAGAACGCTACCGCAAGACCACGAGCCGCGGGCTGATCCGAAGATGGTCATTACTAACTGAAACCAGTCATCGTCACAGGAATGGTATGATAGTATATTGAGATATGTAATGCTGTATTGTGTTGAAAGACAGACTGCCCACGAAGTGTATATATTTTTATATTGTAGATCCGAAGATGGTCATTACTGACTAAAACCAGTCATCGTCAAAGGAATGGTATTGTGATCAAAGACTGGAATAAAAAACATTTGAGAATTGCAGTAGGCGCGGGACAATCGGTATTCGACCGTCGATCAATGGAAACGTATCGGCTTTTCAGGTGAACAACATTTTTGTTACGCTAGGTCGTTGGCCGTCTCCACAAACGCCGCCATCGAGTTGAACGGCGGCTCGTAATGTGCAGCTCGCCACGGAGACATGCTGGTGTGAGCAGTATTGTGCTATGGGATACATTTTCGTACGCTTGCATAGAACCTGTAGTAGTAATCGAAGACACACTGACAGCTGCGAACCACGTGTACGCCTTCATGCTTGATCTCTTCCCGCCGGCGATGTCATCTTCCAACAGTATAATTGTTCGTGTGTCGGAGCCAGAGCCATGCTACAGTGGGTTGAGGAGCGTAGTAGTGAACTCACGTTGATATCTGGCCGACCAAATTCCCCTGATGTGAATCCTGTGGAACTCATCTGGGTCGCTATCGGGCGCCATCACCGCTAGACATCTAACGATACATGCCTCCACAAACCTGCCAACAAACTGTCGGAGTCCTGATACGCGGAATCAGTGGTATATTTTATTCCAAAGACGGACAAACAAGCTATTAAGCAGGTGATATAATGTTTTGCCTCATCATTGTCCGGGGTGTTTGAGTTCATTGTTTCAATGTTAAGGATGAGATGGCGTCGGATACGTCGGACGTTGAGGCCGAGGAGGAAGTTATTTGCCTATCGTCGGATGAGGACGATGAGCAGGCTGCGCCGTGCACGCCCGAAGCGTTGGACACGCCGTCGGACGCTTCTGACTAGGCCTTACTTTGGCCGTATGTGTAAATGGCGAACGGAATATACCCAGTCAGACGGTGTTCGATTTGAATATGGGAAAATGGGAGCAATTGAAAAATTTGATGAGAATGCGCACAATTTTAGTAAATTAAGTCACTACGATATAACAGATGAGTGTTTGAGTGTTTGAAACAAAGTGTCACATATTGGTACAGAGACACGTCAAAACTAGAAGAAAAGTTTCTGTAATTATAAGAGACAGTCAGATGAGAATATAACCCGGGTAGTGCGAGTAGGATTCACGCCCCGAGGGTTACGTACAAACTTAGCTATATGTATAGACAATTCATCCATTCGAGGAATTAAGAATTTCGATGATTTTTGCCTATTGTCGATATCGATGCTGGCAAGATATCAAAATGTGCAACATAAATGCCAGTATCTTTTGATTCCATTGACGCAGAAGCTTAAAATTTTTTTACCGCCTAGGGACCATATACTTAGTATGAGACTATTTCCGGAAGACTTTTGACACTGTACCACACAAGCGGCTCGTAGTGAAATTGCGTGCTTATGGAATATCGTCTCAGTTATGTGACTGGATTTACGATTTCCTGTCACAAAGGTCACAGTTCGTAGTAACTGACGGAAAGTCATCGAGTAAAACAGAAGTCATTTCATGCGTTCCCCAAGGTAATGTTATAGGCCCTTTGCTGTTCCTTATTTATATAAACGATTTAGGAGACAACCTGAACAGCCGTCTTCGGTTGTTTACGGATGACGCTTTAGTTTATCGACTAATAAAGTCATCAGAAGACCAAAACAAACTGGAAAACGATTTAGAAAAAATATCTGAATGGTGTGAAATCTGGCAGTTGACCCGAAATAACGAAAAGTGTGAGGTCATCCACGAGTCCTAAAAGGAACTCGCTAAACTTCGGTTACACGATAAATCAGTCTAATCTAAAAACGGTAAATTCAACTAAATTCCTAGATATTACAATTACGAACAACTTAAATTGGAAAGAACACACAGAAAATGTTGTGGGGAAGGCTAACCAAAGAGTGCGTTTTATTGGCAGGACACTTAGAAAGTGTAACAAACCTACTAAGGAGACTGCCTACACTACGCTTGTCCGTCCTCTTTTTAGAAGACTGCTGTGCCGTCTGGGATCCTTACCAGATAGGAATGACGGAGTAAATCGACAAAAATTCAAAGAAAGACAGCACGTTTTGTATTATCGCGAAATATGGGAGAGAGTGTCACAGAAATGATACAGGATTTGGGCTGGAAATCATTAAAAGAGAGGCGTTTTTCGTTGCGACGGAATCCTATCACGAAATTCCAATCACCAACTTTCTCCCCCGAATGCGAAAACATTTTGTTGACACCGAACTATATAGGGAGGAACGATCACCACGATAAAATAAGGGAAATCAGAGCTTGTACGGAAAGATATAGGTGTTCATTCCTTCCGCGCGCTATACGAGATTGGAATAACAGAGAACTGTGAAGGTGGTTCGATGAATCCTCTGCCAGGCACTTAAATGTGATTTGCAGAGTATCCATGTAGATGTAGATGTAGATATAGAGACATAAATGTCAACTTTATAAGTTCAAATGGTTCAAATGGCTCTGTGCACTATCGGACTTAACTGGGTGGGGGGTCATCAGTCCCCTAGAACTTAGAACTAGTTAAACCTAACTAACCTAAGGACATCACACACATCCATGCCCCAGGCAGGATTAGAACCTGCGACCGTAGCGGTCGCGTGGTCCCGGACTGTAGCGCCTGGAACCGCTCGGCCACTCTGGCCGGTCAACTTTATAAGTCTGCCGAGAAGAAGGGGTCTTAAAGACGGACGGACAGTCAGATTAAATGAAAAAAAATTTTTTTCATGTGATCTAAATCGAAACTAACAATTTTCGGATTTTTTCCTGTACTTGTGCTGTGAAAACTTGCTTCTTGCCAAATTTCATGATTACTGATCAACGAGAAGTACCGTATGGGTTTTGATGAGTAAGTTTGCGAGTGCAAAAATATGTGACATACAAGGGCTATTCAGAAAGTAAAGTCCGATCTAGCACGAAATGGAGACCATAGTGAAAATCCGACCAAGTTCGTATAGAAGTGTTGGGCAATGTCTGTAATATGCTCATCGATCGCATCACGATGGTGTTTTCAATTCTGAGCATACAGTGAGCACGTAAAGACGCCAAGAGAATAGTGTCTCCCAATAAGTATGGGTGCCTGCCGTGACATTTCGTCTGATTCCACGCAGCCCATATAACTGTCAAGCAATTCTTTCTTAATGACAAATCTCGACCGCTCACTGCAATGGCAACGAAGGCGGTCCTGCAGTTTCTCATCGCCCACCAAACAGAAAACCAGAAAATTCTGGTCGTATACAAAAGCGCTAAGCGGGTCTAAGGATTCCGTTCAGTCCCTTGTTGACCAGTCTGGTGTGTCAGTTAGAGATAGCAAAACGAAAGCTGAAGTTTTAAATTTCACGTTCGAGAAATCGTTCACACAGGAGAATCGTGCAAACACAACGTCATTTGACTATCGGATGGACTCCCATATGGACGACATTGTAATAAACATACCTGGAATAGAGAAAAACTGAAGGATTTGAAAGCAAATAAATAACCAGGTCCAGATGGAATCTCAGTTCGATTTTACAAATAGTACTCTAAGGTATTGGCCCCTTACTTAGCTTGAATTTATCGTGAATCTCTCGCCCAACGCGAAGTCCCAAGTCATTTGGCCCGTATTACACTATCAAATTTCTTTGTCCAGTATCTTTGTCAAATGGTCTTGCGGTAGCGTTCTCGCTTCCCGCGCACGGGGTCCCGGGTTCGATTCCCGGCGGGGCCAGGGATTTTCTCCGCCTCGTGATGACTGGGTGTTGTGTGATTTTCATCATCATTTCATCCCAATAGACACGCAAGTCGCCGAAGTGGCGTCAACTCGAAAGACTTGCACCAGGCGAACGGTCTACCCGACGGGAGGCCCTAGCCACACGGCTTGTTGTTGTTTGTCAAATATCTTTGTCAAAGAAATTTGATGGTGTAATAGGGAACTTTGTCAAATGTCGTCAAATATTTGATCAAATCTAGGGCCTCGCTGTAGATTTGATCAAAGAAGTCGCTTGTCTTATGTTTACTGCAATGTGACATGTCATCACGTGGAGTGCTAGCATCGTTGCAGCGTTCTGTCATCTGTAGTGTTTTTATAAAGCTTTCCGGTAAATACAATTGGTATGTACCGACAACTACAAAATTAATAGACATGTATGAAGCTGATGAGGCGCTTTGCAACGTGAGGCACCCTCAATACAAAAATAGATTAAGAAGATAAGAGACCTAACCTAACCTAACCCTCTCCTGTAGCAAGGAATCGGAGTGTTACATTCAGCCTGTCTTCTGCAGATATAGCAATTCTTAAGTGAATATTGTGTTTTGTGATATGAGGATACACTTCAATGAGCACATACAGAAATGTATGCTCATCCATTCTTAAGTAATTGATTTACGACTGGCGTCCTCCACTATAATCTCACGTAACAAGGTTTGTTGAATGCTTTTATCGTGTCGTCGTAAAGCCCACGGCTTCACCCGTGTACGTTTCCTTTTTTCCCCCCACTTCTCTTCCGCATGTGCTCACAGCACAATTGTGGTACATGCAATGCTGTTGAGAACGAGTTGTTGTTGTCAGCCATCTTGAACTATGACGAAAAATATGATGACAGTGCAATACCCCTTTTTAGCGCCACGTCAAGGATCTTTGTCAAATATATTTGACGAATATTTGATCAAATCTTTGATCAAATCTTTGACAAAGAAATTTGATAGTGTAATACCGGCCTTAGATAAAAGCGCAGGTGACACCAGTACATCAGAAAAGTAAAAGAACGGGTCCGCAAAATTACAGACCAATATTCCTAACTTCTGTTTGCTGCATAATCCTTGAACATATTCTCTGTTCGAATATTGAGACTGAGAAGCTTTTGTGTACGAATCAGCATGATTTTAGAAAGCATCGCTCATGCGGAACTCAGCTTGCCCTTTTCGTACATGATACCATGAGAACTATGAATGAAGGGCAACAGGCAGATTCCATATTTCCATATTTCCGGAAAGCATTTGACTAGATGCCCCATTGCAAGCTATTAACGAAGGTACGAGCGTATGGAATAAGTTCACAGATATGTGTCTCGAAGACTTCTTAAATAATAGAATAAATGTTGTCCTCGACGGCGAGTGTTCCTCAGAGACAAGGATATAGTCAGGAGTGCCCCAGGGAAGTGTGATAGGACTGCTGCTGTTCTCTATATGCATAAATAATTTGATTGACATGGGTGTGGCAGTGCGGTTCTAGGCGCTTCAGTCTGGAACCGCGTGACCGCTACGGTCGCAGGTTCGAATCCTGCCTCGGGCATGGATGTGTGTGATGTCCTTAGGTTAGTTAGGTTTAATTAGTTCTGAGTTCTAGCCGACTGATGACCTCAGAAGTTAAGTCGCATAGTGCTCAGAGCCATTTGAACCATTTGATTAGTGGCAGCAATCTGCGGTTGCTTGCTGATGATGCCGTGGTGTACGGTAAGATGTCGAAATTGAGTGACTGTAGGGAGATACAAGACGACTTAGACAAAAATTCCAGTTGGTTTGATGAGTGGCAGCTAGTCCTAAATGTGGGAAAATCTAAGTTAATGCTGTTTGACATAGTCGAGTCGTTTAAATATCTGGGCATAACGTTGCAAAGCGATATGAGTTGGAACGAGCATGTGAGAACTGTGGTGGGGAAGGCAAATGGTCGACTTCGGTTTATTGGGAGAATTTTGGGAAAGCGTGGTTCACCTGTAAAGGAGACCGCATATAGGAAGCTGGTGCGACCTATTCTTCAGTACTGTTCTAGTGTTTGGGATCCATACAAGGTCGGATTGAAGGAAGACATAAAAGCAAATCAGAGGCGGGCTGCTAGGTTTGTTACTGGTAGGTTCGAGCAACACATAAGTGTTACGGAGTTGCTACGGGAACTCAAATGGGAATTCCTGGGGGGAAGGCGACGTTCTTTTCGAGAAACACAGTTGAGAACATTTAGAGAACCGGAATTTGAAGCTGACTGCGGAATGATTCTACTGGCGCCGACATTAGACATTACACATAAGGACGACGAAGATAAGATATGAGAAACTGGGGCTCATACGGAAGCATACAGAGAGTCGTTTTTCCCTCGCTCTGTTTGCGAGTGGAACAGGAAAGGAATGAGAAGTAGTGGTACAGGGTACACACGGCCACGCACCGTACGGTAGCTTGCGGAGTATCAATGTAGATGTAGATATAGCCCAGACATGGCTGCCTCTTGTTTTCATCTCTGCTCACATGAACCGCAGGGTACGAAGTCAACATTTTGGCACAGAAAAAGAACTGCAGACCAGCATAGAGAAGTGGCAGAAAGCACAGGCAGCTGCCTTTATGATGAGGGTATTGGAAACTCGGCACAACGCTACGACACATGTCTAAATCGGAGCGGCCGCTATGTAGAGAAGTGACAAGAAGATGTAAGTAAATGTTGCACGTAAAACATTTTAGATTTTCACAATGGTCTCAATTTCGCGACCGATCGGAATTTACCTTCCGAACAGCCCTCGTAAACGGCCGTAGCTTTTGATTTCATTGATGTAGAAGGTTAAATGTTTTACATCGCCAGGACATCATATACCATGGCATGTGAAATAAATTTCGACTTGATACGTCTGCCTAGTCCTGCGAAAAAGGGTTCGAACACACAGACAGACACACGGACAACAAAGTGGTCCTAGAAGGGTTCCGTTTATTGCAATTGGGGTACGTAACACTAAAAAATATGTAACTTATCAATTCCAGAGTGAAATTTTCGCCCTGCTGCGGAGTGTGCGCTGATAGGCAAAACCCTAGCAGATTAAAACTGTGTGCCAAACCGAGACTCGAAGTTGGGACCTTTGCCTTTTGCGGGCAACTGCTCCACAGACTGAGTTCAACAAGGACGACTCACGACCCGTTCTCACAGCTTTACTTCCGCCAGTGCGTCGTCTCCTACCCTCAGCTTTCAAAATATTAGCAGATCAGTAATGCAGAGATGGTGCTCGCGATAGTCATAATGATAATTATATTCGAGTCGCTTGTGTTAGTTCCATTATAATGTTGAGAGATTGGCAGGATGTTTCAGCCTTTCTCGGTCATGGTGTGATACGAACAAATAGAACAGAAATTTCAACATGTTTCATGAACACTCCCGATACCTATTTTAAACAAATTCATTCCGGTTTCTCTAAAAAACTTCTACATCTGCACCCACATAAGTTGTAAGTAGCCTCTTTATGTGTCTGTATGTTGGCAGCGCTATGCAGCGCTCTGCATTAATAACTCTGACAGCGCTGTGCGCACCCTGTAAGAGACTCAGTGGCTGGTCGGACTCGCAGTTGGAAGTTAACAGTCAGCGGTGATGGAAGTTGGAGGTGAACAGCCAGCAGTGATGAAAGTTGGGAGTGAGTAGTCAGCAGCGATGGAGGTTAGAGGTTAATAATTAGCAGTGTTGGAGGTTTGCAGTATTAGCGCGAGCGGACGGCCTGAATGTATTTCCGTCACTGAGATTTATTACTGATGATTATATAATTTTTGAACTAGTTGTCTCTTGATTAAGGTAAAATTTCGCAAATACATTGTTTACTCTGCAGCAAAATCTTTCCTTTGCTAACCACATGCCTATTAGTAAATAGAGCCTTCTTTAGTTAGAATCTTTTATTTATCTGGCTGTATTGGGGCCTGCTGTAATGCTGTAGTTCGTGTAATGAAGATTTTTGTGGGGTAAGTGACTTATGAAATGTATAGGTTATTGCCAGGATTTCTTTCGGGGCCATTCTTTTGTATTAATTAGTTGAAGTCAGGTTATCAATTTTAAAGCAGTCAGATCGCGTAATCCCTGAATATTGTGAGTAATTAATGAATAGGAAAAGTTTGAGTTCTGTTTGTCAGGACAAATTATGTAGCTCAGTGTTGAAATGATAAAATAGCAAAGAGACAGTAGGTTCAGTATAGGCAGTTTCACTCAGCAATATAAGCAGAAATTTAATTAAAGAAGTTTCAAGGTGTTCCGTAAGCCAACATACGTTGCATGGTAGAGGGTTTCTTTTTTGTACCACTACTAGTCATTCTATTTCCTGTTCCACTCGCAAATGGAGCGACGGAAAAAACGACAGACTACATGCCTCCTTACGAGCTCGAGTATCTCTTATCTTGTCTTTTCGGGCATTACGCGAAATGTCAATTGCTTCAATGTTTTCTTTTAATCCGACGTGAATCGAATTTATAATTTAATTTGCAATGTTTCAGTATGTTCATCAGTAACCTGTTCCCAGTCGTAGCCAAATGCACTGGAAAATTAACGTTAGATCTACTGGAAATAATTATATAGGATATTAAGACAAAGCGTTCCGTGACAGAATGTGGGACCCACGCTTTATTCCAGTGAACTGCACGTCGTACACTACACAGAAAGTCAGTCGACGTCCTTAATGTGAAATGAACGGCAGAGATACATGACGTAGCAATTGCGACACTTATTACTTTTGGGCAGTAAGTCGGCCAGCAGTGGAAATCTGCGACAAACAAGCCCATGCGCTTGATATTGACAGGCAGCGGAAAGCCGGCGTTGCTTAGGGGGGATTTCCGTTCTGCGGTCAGCCGGCAGAACGCTTTGCGGTTGGCTGCCGCGTAATTGGATTGCGTCAGGCGCATTGTTCGCCGATGCCAGGGAAACAAATGCGAAACTTACAAGAGCGGCAAACGTGATAGAAAGGACGCAGAAATAGTATGTGTATTCTGCCCATACTGGGATGCACATTTTCATTTAGAACCTACGCTTTAAATATAAATACACTACTGGCCATTAAAATTGCTACACCAAGGAGAAATGCAGATGATAAACGGGTATTCATTGGACAAATATATTATACTAGAACTGACATGTGATTACATTTTCAAGCAATGTGGGTGCATAGATCCTTATCAATCAGTACCCAGAACAACCACCTCTGGCCGTAATAACGGCCTTGATACGCCTGGGCATTGAGTCAAACAGAGCTTGGATTACGTGTACAGGTACAGCTGCCCATGCGGCTTCAACACGATACCACCGTTCATCAAGAGTAGTGACTGGCGTATTGTGACGAGCCAGTTGCTCGGCCACCATTGACCAGACGTTTTCAATCGGTGAGAGATCTGGAGAATGTGCTGGCCAGGGCAGCAGTCGAACATTTTCTGTATCCAGAAAGGCCCGTACAGGACCTGCAACATGCGGTCGTGCATTATCCTGCTGAAATGTAGGGTTTCGCAGGGATCGAATGAAGGGTAGAGCCACGGGTCGTAACACATGTGAAATGTAACGTCCACTGTTCGAAGTGCCGTCAGTTCGAACAAGAGGTGACCGAGGCGTGTAAGCAATTTCACCCCATACCATCATGCCGGGTGATACGCCAGTATGGCGATGACGAATACACGCTTCCAATGTGCGTTCACCGGGATGTCGCCAAACACGGATGCGACCATCATGATGCTGTAAACAGAACCTGGATTCATCCGAAAAAATGACGTTTTGTCATTCGTGCGCCCAGGTTCGTCGTTGGGTACACAATCGTAGGCGCTCCTGTCTGTGATGTAGCGTCAAGGGTTACCGCAGCCATGGTCTCCGAGCTGATAGTCCATGCTGCTACAAACGTCGTCGAACTGTTCGTGCAGATAGTTTTTGTCTTGCAAACGTCCCCATCTGTTGACTCAGAGCAATTTTAATGGCCAGTAGTGTAGATATTTCGTTGTGCAGCACTTTGAACCATTTCTCGAATTTTTAGTCGGTTCTGACATCAAGACAGCCTTCCAGCAATGTTACGTTCATGTCAGTGACGCTCTACATCTGTATGATCAAGATCACCGGGGAATCTACAGTGGTGTCGAAAATTAAAGAAACAAACTCAAATTTTGCAAAGTTGCTTTTATTTCGCCACATGACAGTATAAACGGGTGGTAGTAAATTAGATACAATGCAAAGAATTCAGAAAGCAACAACTGTAACATGCATAACGGTAGACAGAAATATTTTTCGTTTTTTCCAACTTAACAGATTTGGACACACATTCCGACAACTGGTTAATGTGCTAAGCATGGGGTGTGACCCCCTCTGGCAACAATACAGAACTGAGAATAGTGGGGAATGCTGTGAATGATATAATGGGTTTCATGTTGAGGCAATAACGCACATTCTTCCTGCAGAGCTGCTCGTAGTCTTGGAGAGTGGTTGGTGTACGCTGACGTGATGCAAGCCATCTTCCTATCGCATCCCAGACATACTGTGTGGGATTCAGATCAGGAGAGCGAGCAAGCCATGCGTACAATACCTTCCGTTTCCAGGCAAACATCAACCACCCGTGATCTATGAGGTCGAGCATTACCGTCCAGCAATACGAAGTCTGGGCCCACAGCACATCGCAACAACCGCACACGAGGTCCCAAGATCTCGTCACCGTACCTGACAGCAGTTAAACCTTGCCGATTCGCCCGTACAATTTCGTGAATAGGGGTTCGAGTGTTAAACATAATCCCTGTCCTCAGCATTAGGGATCCTCCTCGATATCGGTCTCTTTCCACAATGTTTGGGTCCCGAAATCATATTTCACGTTCCCTCCAGATGAGAATCCATCGAGAATCACTCTCGAAACCAAATCGGGACTCGTCTGTGAAAACAACATTGGCAGACAATATAAGAAAATGGTTTGCAAAAAGCTGATATAGAGGAAAAGGTACATATAATAGGAAGGGCATATGGTATAATCAAAGACTTTCATAACAAAAAATGCCTGTCAAAAAATGAAAAAACTAAGGAATTACAATGCAGGAGTGAATCCAGAATGTCTATATGCAAGTGAACGTCTAGTGTTAAGCTATAATTTACATATATTAGAAAAAACTAGAAAAGCGTATCATTAGAAAAATATTAGGCCACGAAAAACTATGGAAGGTTGGAAATTACATAATAATGACGACATTTATTGAAACACAGAAAACATATAAGAAGTAATGAGAAAATTAAGGTTAGTATTTTTTGGGCATTGAACCGCATACAAGGCAGTAGATTTATCAAATATATGTTCAAATATTTGTGGCATAGGAAGTCAATAAGAAGCTGGATTCATGAAGTAAAAAAAGGATTTAGAAAAAAAAATAAAGCCGAAGGAACAACTGACAGAAGTGTTTACTGAATACGGAAAGATTTCAAGCTAGAAAAGTGAAACAGACTGGTATTAAGTGGTCAGAAGACAAGAAGAAAAAACATAGTGAACAGATGAAAGAGTGTTGGAAGAAAAGAAGGGAACAACGAATAAGGAATTGAAGTTGACACCTGATCCTTAGTTGGTCCATCCGAGAAAAAAATAATAATAGTAATTATTATTATTGGATAATAATTAATAATAATAGTAATTATTATTATTATTATTACATTCTGACTGAAGAAGGTGAAAAGTGCCAAGTACTTGGGAACTGTGATAGAGGAAAATATAACAAATGAGAGAGAGATGAGTGAACGTGGCAGAGAGGCAGGTTCATACCTGCGAAGTGTTAGAGCCTGGTTGGAACAACGATGTCCCACAAAAAAGCAGAAAAATAATATATAGAAATTACTGCATCCTAGTATTGACCCATGCAGCTGAAACACGGGTAATTACGAAAAGAGACGTAAACAGGATACAGACATGCGAATTGGAGTTCCGCAGAAGTGGGATAGGAGTAACAAGGAGAAATAGGATGAGAAATGAAAGGATAACAGAAACAGAGAAAGGGAAATCATTGCAGAGCAGGCTTGAAGAGAATTGAGAACAAGAGGACTCCCTAGAAGATACATGAAATGGAGATGCGACAGAAACGACCAACAGGAAGACCAAGGGATACATAGCTGAAAGGTATGGAGGAATGAGTTGAAAAAAAGAGATGAGTACTTGACCAGAGTGAACACAGAAAGATGATGGGAAAACAGGACTAAATGGCGAGGATTGTGTTCCAAACAGACCCAGCCTGAAGCTACAAACTGTTCAAGATGATACACTACTGGCCATTAAAATTGCTACACCACGAAGATAACGTACTACAGACGCGAAATTTAACCGACAGGAAGAAGATGCTGTGATATGCAACTGATTAACTTTTCAGAGCATTCACACAAGGTTAGCGCCGGTGGCGACACCTACAACATGCTGACATGAGGAAAGTTTCCAACCGATTTCTCATACACAAACAGCAGTTGGCCGGCGTAGCCTGGTGAAACGTTATTGTGATGCCCCGTGTAAGGAGGAGAAATGCGTACCATCACGTTCCCGACTTTGATAAAGGTCGGATTGTAGCCTATCGCGACATTGCTGCTCGCGTTGGTCGAGATCCAATGACTGTTAGCAGAATATGGAATCGGTGGGTTCAGGAGGGTAATACGAACGCCGTGCTGGATCCCAACGGCCTCGTATCACTAGTAGTCGAGATGACAGGCATCTTATCCGCATGGCTGTAACGGATCGTGCAGCCACGTCTCGATTTCTGAGTGAACAGATGGGGACGTTTGCAAGACAACAACTATCTGCACGAACAGTTCGACGACGTTTGTAGCAGCTCGGAGACGATGCCTGCGGTTACCCTTGACGTTGCCTCACAGACAGGAGCACCTGCGATGGTGTACTCAACGACGACCCTGGGTGCACGAATGGCAAAACGTCATTTTTTCGGATGAATCCAGGTTCTGTTTACAGCATCACGATGATCGCATCCGTGTTTGGCGACATCGCGGTGAACGCACATTGGAAGCGTGTATTCGTCATCACCATACTGGCGTATCACCCGGCGTGACGATATGGGGTGCTATTGGTTACTCGTCTCGGTCACCTCTTGTCCGCATTGACGGCACTTTGAACACTGGACGTTACATTTCAGATGTGTTACGACCCGTGGCTCTACCCTTCATTCGATCCCTGCGAAACCCTACATTTCAGCAGGATAATGCACGACCGCATGTTGCAGGTCTTGTACGGGCCTTTCTGGACACAGAAAATGTTCGACTGCTGCCCTGGCCAGCACATTCTCCAGATATCTCACCAACTGAAAACGTCTGGTCAGTGGTGGCCGAGCAACTGGCTCGTCACAATACACCAGTCACTACTCTTGATGAACTGTGGTATCGTGTTGAAGCCGCATAGGCAGCTGTATATGTACACGCCATCCAAGCTCTGTTTGGGTCAATACGCACGCTTATCAAGGCCGTTATTACGGCCAGAGGTGGTGGTTTTGTGTACTGATTTCTCAGGATCTATGCTCCCAAACTGTGTGAAAATGTAATCACATGTCAGTTCTAGTATAATATATTTGTCCAATGAATACCCGTTTATCATCTGCATTTCTTCTTGGTGCAGTAATTTTAATGGCCAGTAGTGTAATTAAATTCGTAGGCATCTGTTGTACTTTAAAAGTGAGCGTCACGGTAATTTATATGTTTTTTGGTAGGGAGGGGTATTAGGAGGGGGGAGAAGGAAAAAATAACAACTGGTGACCTCTCCCCCCCCCCACCTCCTCCCCTCGCTCCCTCCACTGTCCCTCTGGAACTGAATCCTGGTCGCTGCTGAATTACACTTCGCGATGAGTGAGTCTACAGATTCAGAGGCCGGGTGTGGCGAAGTAATGCTAAGGTCTAGCATCGCCAGCGTTGTACGTCATGGGGTCGGGCGGGTTAATACGGCGCTACGGATCCGGGCGCAGCTATTCAGTCTCAGCAAACTGGGGGTGACATTAGCTTATTAGAACTGCAGCGGTTGTGGCTGGCGCTACAGGGCTTCGCGAATCCCAGCGAATGGTGAGGTAGTCGGGACAGGCGCGGGGCGGGCTTTAATTAGGGGAGACTTAATCTCTACGCCGACGACAGGTATAAGCCAACCTCGGCCCGGCCTTGCGACCCACCGGCTGAAGACGCCTTGCAGTGCGGTCTGGAGTCTGCAGTCTGCCGGCCGACAACCGATAAGCTCCTTTGGGCCACAATGCGCCGTCCCTTCCATCCGACACCGACGGGAAATTTCTCGCCGCAGCGACGGGAGGGCGAACGTTTCCAGAAGTCACCGACTCGGAATCGATGAGCAGAGAAAGTTCAATCGTTTGTAGCCCTCGACTGGGATCCGATCAAATTTGACGTCGATGTTCAGACATGACATGCGTGCATCCAATGGCCGACTGATTTTCCGCAGTTTCCACACGATTTTAGTATATACCGTGTAGTTATAATTAAAGTGCAGCTGCTCACGGAGATCCAGTGCGGGACATAATTACCGTATGACAACGAAACTTGGCAGATATGCTAATTCCTTAAGGAGGAACAGATTTAGAATGGGAAAAAATTAGTTCAAGTTTTGGCCAACAGGTGCAAATCTGGCGCTGTACAGCATCTAGTCGCCATATCCGGTGCTCATATTGAACAAATTGTGTAAGCAGCAGTTTCTAATAAAATCAAAATTGTATCTTTTTCACTTGTTTGTACTTTTCTGCCCACGTTCCGTTCCTAATACATTACATATGGAAATGTTTCTATACGTATTTCTTGGATCTACGGCGTCAGATTTGCACCTGGTGGCCAAAACTGGAACTAATTTTTCGCAACATAAATCGACTTCACATTAAGGCATTAGGGTATCTACCAAGTTTCGTTGCCATACGATAATTATAGCCCACACTGGGCTGCACTTTAATTAGAACCACCCAGTACTTATATCATGCTCAAATCCATAGATGGGAGGGCAGTCTGCGGGTCCTGTTCCCCAACAACATGTTAATAGAATTTCTTTTGAAACTCCACCTCATGCGAAACACATTGTATTTTTTTTCTACTTACGCAGACATATTTTGATGCCCATGTGCCTCCTTCCATGAGTCTCGATTTATTTCTATAAAATACCATACGAAGTTCGTGGTTGTTTTTCTATCTGAAGCCTAAAAACAATAACATGTGCAGTTTTAGGGTTTGTACCTTAGTCGGTAGAAACGGAATACTTATAGAATCACTTCGTTGTGCGTCTGTCTGTTAGAACACATTTTCTCGGGAACGGGTCGACGTATCAAGCTGAAGTTTATTTCACATACTAAGGTCTATGGTCCCTTGGCGGTGCAAAACATTGACGCTTCTCAATCAATGTAATCAGAACATACGGCCATTTATGTAACATACTTTGATACTCGCATTCTCACTCATCGAAACGTATAGTTTACTTCTCGTTGACCTAGAGTCATAAACTGGAAAGAAGTTTCACAGAACAAGTAAAGAAAAAATCCGAAAATGGTTAATTTGTAATTATATCCAAATAAAATTTTTTTGTCATATTTTATCTATCTGTATGTCTATCTGCCCGTCTGTTTAAGACGCCTTTTTCCCAGGAACTGCCAGGCGTATCAAGTTCAAGTTATCGTCATGTGCTAAGGTCTATGGTCCCTTGGTTGCGTACAACACATAAACATCTAATCATCGCAATAAAAATATACACCCATTTATATCGCATATTTTGACGCTTGCGAACTCACTCTTGAAAACCTATAGGGTCTTATCTTCACCTAGAATCATGAAATTTGGGAGGAAACGAGGTTTCACAGTACGAGTCAAGGAAAAAAACAGGAAAATTTTTAATTTGTAATTATAATACACCCAAGGGATGGTAGAAGTCAGAAAAAATTGTGAGCAGAACACAAGAGGCCATAATTGCATTTAATCTGAGGAGGAACTTACTCACCAGCAAGAACGTGTCTGAAAATAAGGAAACGTATCATGAAAGCTTTCGTCTGGAGTGTCGCCCTATACGGATGTGAAACTCGGACAATGGGAAGAGAACAAAGAAGACGGCTAGAGGCCCTGGAGATGTGATGTAGAAGGATGACGAAGATCAGCTGGAGAGAGAGAGTAACAAATGAAAAGGCGCTTAGAAGAAAACAGGAAACCAGATCTCTGTGGAGGCACCTCCAAACAAGAAGAGGCGAACTTGTAGGGCACATCCTAAGACACAACAACATCATAACAATAGCAAAAGGAGCTACTAAGGGAAGGAATCGGCGGGGCGACCAAAGATATCATACACGCCACAGATCATGAATGATATTGGATGTAACTCGTACGTGGAAAATGAAGAGGAAGGCAGACAGAACAGAGGAAATGGGCTCTGCTGCAGACCAACTTTAGGATTGAGCACTAAAAGAAGAACAAGAGATTACACCAAAACATTTTTTTTTATCATTTGTTATCCGATTGTCTCCCTGTCTGTCTGCTCGTCTGTTAAGATCCCTTTATGGTCCCTTTGTGGTATTAAAAAAATGGTTCAAATCGCTCTAACTACTATGGGACTTAACATCTGAGGTCATCAGTCCCCTAGACTTAGAACTACTTAAACCTAACTAACTTAAGGACACCACACACATCCATACCCAAGGCAGGGTTCGAACCTGCGACCGTAGTAGCAACGCGATTCCGGACTGAAGCGCCTAGAACCGCTCGGCCACAACGGCCGGCTGTGGTATTGAAACAGAAAGATACCGTCATTTCTATAAGATATTTTGACACTCGCTGATTCACTCATTAAAGCCCTACAGGGCACCTCCCGTTGACTTTGAATAGTGAAATTTGGCGAGAAGCAATTTGTCACAGGACAAGTAATGGGAAAAAAATCAGAAGATTGTTAATTTGTATTTATATCAGACTGAAATTATATTGATTTTGTAATTTGTTATCCAACTGCAAAATTAAAATGTTTTGTGAAAGTCTGGGAATTCCCGGAACCGATATATTGCCAGCATCAGTGTCGACAACGTGCAAAAATCGTCGAGTTTCTGTATTGCAAGGAAGAATGAACTGCCTATGTACATAATTAAGTTTTTGCTGAACTTTCAGAGCGCGAATCCTACCAGCCCCTGCCAAATTTTTTAATTTGTTTCGATAGCTCACCTACAAGCACATTACTTGTGAAAATGAGTTGTTTTTATTCCTTTTTATCGTTTACACAACATGTCATGAGCAAAGTGGTCGTAAAATAATTTGTTTATTTTTTAAATACATCCGCGTGAGTAGTGAGTGCGTGTGTAACTGTACCTATGTCTTTCGTCCAGTTGTGCACCTGTGGTGGGTTTTCTTTTCACACTGCTACTGTATGGACTATCTCCACACCATATTTCTATTTTAGTAGAAGCTTTAATATTTTTGCACAAGTCAACTTATCATTTTCGAATCTAACGTTCAGGAAACATGGGAACATGAAAGCTAAGTGTCGTTTTAAATTTAGAAGAAATGTTTTATTTTTCTAATCTCGCATACAGCGCTGTGGAGGTAATGGTGGGTTCAAGTATGATTGGTACCGCCATTAATACACATTCAGACAACTTTATTATGCAAAAGGAAAAACTCTTTTACGCTAATGTTAGTAAAAATAAAACTAGCGTTAGTATTCGGGTGCCTTAATCCCGTTTTTAAGTTCAGATTTGTACTTCCACGCTGTGACTTCAGATCCATTAAACTGTTAGGGAGACGGATGTGTATAAATACAGGATGGTTCCATGGTGATGCTACGAACTGTCAGAGAAGGAGAAGAGTAAATGTATCAATATGAGCTAAGAGACTCTGATCCAGAAACGACCAGGTCTAAAGTTGTAAGTGAAAATCTTTCTGATATCTCTGACAATAGAATACATGTACTGGTATTATTGTTGCTGAGATTGTGTGGTCTGGAAGTTTCAGAAGTACTAATATGGACCAAGACAAGAAAAAAATTTCCTAGTAAACATGGGCTTTAAATACATGCTGTAAGAGCTCTGAGCACTTGGTCATCTCCGATACTATGACACACGTCTTCTATTGCAAACTCTTTGGTTTCTGTATTTTTAGAGGAAGTAGTATGCACCAAGGAAACAATGTCCAGTAAATATGAGCTCTATAATGCATACCTTAAGAGCTATCGGTACATTTTTCAATAGATGAGATGAGTTTCACAATAGCAAAAGTGAACAAGTGCTCGCAGCTCCAAAGGTATACATTTTATAGCCCGTATTACTGGATCTTTTTTTTCTGTTTTGCTCCCTACTACCACCGCTGAAAGTTACCTACCTTACAGTGTTAGCAACAACAGTACTGGTACACGTATTCCACTTTCAGAGGTATCACAACGATTTTCGGTTATAACTTTCGACTCGAACGTTCCCAGGTCACGGTCCCTTACCTTAAATACATCCCTGAAAGCTTGTAACATCATGACAGAATGACCACTTAAATCTTAGAGAGACGGCAAATGACAGGTCAGGGTGAACTGATGTTGTGGTAGGTCGTGTCGACCTGCAGCCCTTTTATTTCTGTGAATTCCAGTTGCGACGTTTTCTATGCTTGGGATCGATAAAAAACTGTAGTCTGAGCTTCCACTCAATGACGCCACATATACAACTTGTAGATTTCACCAATGTCATTTGATGAATTAGACTGGCTGCAGTCAATTCCTGGTTTCTGGTCATAAAAGCTCAATTGTGCTATGAAGTTTTTCTGTTTCCCCACAGAGACACACATAAGTCAAACCATGTCTTCATAGCACAATATTTATTTCGTAAAGATAGTAAACAATAATTTCACAGGAACAAGAGACGTCGGACATGTTTTCTTACTGTTGCCAACCAAAGTTTGAACGGCATTCACAGAAATGAAATTACTGTACGTCTACACGAGCTATCACAACATCAGTTCATACTGTACTGTCTTTTGCTGTCTTTCTAAAACATATCTGTAGACATTCTTCTTCCCACCATTGAAAGGCATGTGGTGGCACAAATACTGGTGGTTACAATGAAAGTGTAGCTATTCACAGAAGTTCAGTGTGGGCTATAATTATCGTATGACAGCGAATCTTAGCAGTTATTCCAATACTTTATTGCGGAACTGATTCACACTGGAAAAACATTAGTACCTATTTTGGCCATCAGATGCAAATCTGGCGCTGTGAATGCAAGAACGACGTATATGTCGACAGAAAAAGCCAAAGATGTGAGAAAGACATAATGTTGATTTTTTTCTGTTCCCGGCGGAGGTACGAGTCCTCCCTCGGGCATGCGTGTGTGTGTTTGTCCTTAGAATAATTTAGGTTAAGTAGTGTGTAAGCTTAGGGACTGATGACCTTAGCAATTAAGTCCTATATGATTTCACACACATTTCAACATTTTTGATTTTGTTATTAACCACTAGATTGTTCAATATGAGCACCAGAGACGTCAACGAGATGCTGCACAGCGCCAGATTTGCACTTGGCCTCACTAAGACAGTGAACTCATTGGAGGTGGTACAGTTACATTGCATTGTGACGCATTATTCTCCAAACACTACTGTGGCTCACTCCAGGAATTTGCGTGGCAAGTCTACTTGTCGAGATTCCTGGAGAGTGTTCTATTGCTTCCAGTAGCAAATCTTCAAGCACAGGTGTAATTCGTGTAGGCCTACCCGTCCCGCAACATGGGCAAAGTTCCCAGTTTCTCGGAGACGTTGACGCACTGCTGTAAACGTTCGACTCTCGGTGTGCCTTCGGGCAAGACATGTTTCTTAGCACAAGCGTGCAGTCTCCCGTGCATTACCATTAGCCCTAGCATAAATGAAATGTCTATCCGCATGCTTCTAGTTACTGTCATGTTCCAGGTTACCACCAACCATCGTACAACAGAACTGACATCCACAAACAACTGACGTGAGTGGCACTCTCATAGTGTACTGTACTGTCGTATCCATTTTACCACTCCACGTCTCGAATATGTACACAAAGACCACACGATGGAACGGCATGCAGTGTTTGCACAGAATTACGTCTGTGGTAGCTTGTAACCACAAAGTCGCAAATAGTTCGTTTCGTGGACTTTCAATTATACGCGTTCACGCCATTAATTATGATAAACCCTGCATAATACTTTAGTGGATGTGGTATTTCATGACACATTTCCACAACTGTGTCTCAGATACTTGAGGTGAAACTGCACTTGTAAGCCGGCCGGTGTGGCCGTGCGGTTAAAGGCGCTTCAGTCTGGAACCGCGTGACCGCTACGGTCGCAGGTTCGAATCCTGCCTCGGGCATGGATGTGTGTGATGTCCTTAGGTTAGTTAGGTTTAAGTAGTTCTAAGTTCTAGGGGACTGATGACCACAGATGTTAAGTCCCATAGTGCTCAGAGCCATTTGAACCATTTTTTGCACTTGTAAATTTCAAAAGTAGCAAGTTATCGTAGAGTAATAAATAAGCGCTAACTTGGTGGGATTGCGTCTCATTGTACTGTTTTGTTTTTTGATCATGGTGACGACTTTTCCAGTAATGTATCAGTTGTTGGACCATTAACGAGTAAAAAGTTAAGGTAGCCTTTTTTTCGTTAAACGTCAATTCTCTTAACAAGTTTTCGTGACTGAAACCTGCACCAGCCGGCCGGTGTGGCCGAGCAGTTCTAGGCGCTAAAGTCTGGAACCGCGCGACCGCTACGGTCGCAGGTTCGAATCCTGCCTCGGGCATGGATGTGTATGATGTCCTTAGATTAGTTAGGTTTAAGTAGTTCTAAGCTCTAGCGGACTGATGACCTCAGATGTTAAGTCCCATAGTGCTCAGAGCAATTTGAACCATTTTTGAAACTTGCGCCAATTTTACATCACGTTCTTTTGTTTCGGCTTGTTACAAAGTAGAGCAGTTACCATAACGGGAGCGTTTTGATCTTCCAGCAAACCGAGCCAAAGTAAATACTGCGCAGTATGATCCATTTTGACTGAGCAATCTAGGGACAACATCACTAATATCGCAAAATATTACTGAAAAATAATATTGACCATCTAGGAGTCGCTTAACTTTCCATCACACACTCGTATCACTACAACAAAGTATGTTCCTATGGAAACGAATAATAATAATGATTATGGGACATTCATGATAATGTTTAATAAGGAATCGTAATGAAATGAACATTTAGTTCGGTTTTGCGACGCCCTCTACCCTAGTTTGCCAAAGATGAACTCTGAAGCGTCAGTGTATCTTGTTAAAATATCGTAAATTGCGGAGCACAACAAAACATGTCTTCCACATAAAGCGGTTAGCAATGAAACGACGTAAAATCGTCGAGTACAGATTTCCGCAGTTCCCTGAATCACTTGTCATACCTGCTGTTTTGAGCAATTAGCAGTGCACGGGGTAGTCTGACATTGGAAGTTTCGCGGGCATAAAACAACATGTTTGTACTTTTTCAATGAGATGCAATAGTACTTTGGATCACGCAGAAAGAGCAGAATAATAAACAAATGCTTTCCAGCGGAAATTACTTAAAATAGACTAAATTTTCAAAACAGCGCTGTTCTCGGATGTATCGTGTTTTGTTAGGCTCGTTGTCCCTGAAACCTGGTGGTGGTGGAGTAGCGTCGCTTTCCGACGCAAAAATCAGCTTCAACTTCAGGATTTTTTTCTCCAGCCCGTAACACGCAAATTCCTGTCACACACAGTTATATGGAAAGCTGACATATTAAAAATTCAGCTTTTTATTAGCTGTGAGAAATTTAATTTCGTGTGAGCTGTTCACAGAGCAGTCTGCGTTATATTATTTTATAATGTATTATTTCATCGTCTTCTACGTTGTTAACACTTTTTTCTCTCTTTGTATATTGTTAGAACATCATTTTGGTTAAATATTAACACTGTACCAAAAAAGCAGAGAACTGAAGTCGGGATTAGGAATTCTCAATTTTTCAGTTGCTATTGTCAGTCATCGGAAGGAAGAGTGGAACTTGACAGTGTGTACCTCACGGCCGTTGTGGGTGCTGCAACATCATATGTTCGCAAAGAATAGGCCGCGACCTTGCAGAACCATTTCGAGTTAGCCGCAACTGGCTTATTGGTTCACCTAACTGAGCATGGTCCTTATACGCAATCCAACGCGGACAGGCAAAAGCGACTGCAAAATGATACGTTCCTCACAAAACATTTTACTCCAATGTCCGCTGAACAACGTATGCAGACCAGAGATAACAGAAATAAGCCGATCAAACTGTTCAAGACCGAGAGTTGCGAGAGAGTGTGAAGAGAATGACAGACACCATTTCCTCACAATTGTGCAAGGTGTACAACTTTGATCCCGCCATTTTTCCCCAACATTTTAAGCTTTAATGAGACAAATTGGTTACACATGTATAATTCAAAGTATTTTCCATCGCTGGCCACTACTTTCTCCCATCTTTCGGGCAGTGTACGAACCCTGCGCCGAAAAAATTGTTCATCCTTTGAAGCGCTTCACGAATCTATCCAATTTGTGACTTCTTCATGAGATCTGAAGTGTTGGTCAGCCAGGCCATGCGCCATTGATCTAAACAGGTGATAGTCAGAGGGAGCAATGTCTGGAGAATACGGCGGGTGGGGTAGGACTTCCCATTTTAACGTTTTCAAGAACGTTTTGCAACGTGGGGTCGAGCGTTGTCGTGCTGCAAAATCACTTTATCGTGCCTCTCGCTGTATTGCGGCCGTTTGTCTTTTAAAGCTCTGCTTAAAAGCAATATCTGCGTCCGATAACGAGCACCTGTGATTGTTTCACTTGGTTTTAATACCTCATAGTACACGATGCTGAGATGGTCCCACCAAATGCAGAGCATGATCTTGGAGCCGTGAATATTCGGTTTGGCCGTCGACGTGGAAGCATGGTCGGGATATTCCCATGATTTTTTGCGTTTAGGGTTATCGTAATGAACATATTTTTCGTTCCCGGTCACAATGCGATGCAGAAATCCCTTCCGGTTTTGTCTCTGAAGCAACTGTTCACAAACACACAAACGCCGTTCAACGTCTCTTGGTTTCAGCTCACACGGGACCCAAGTCCCTTCTTTCTGAATCACGCCCATAGCCTTGAGACGTTTTGAAATGGCTTGCCGTGTCACTGCCACTAATCGTGCCAATTCTTCTTGAGTTTGACGCGAGTCTTCACTCAGCAATGCCTCCAATTCTGCATCTTCGAAAACATTCTCTCTTCCACCACTATGCCGGTCTACGACGTTAAAATCACCGTACTTGAAGCGTTTAAACCACTCATGACACGTTCTGTCACTAATAGCGTCCTTACCATACGTATTTGAGAGCATTCGATGAGACTCAGCCGCTGTTTTCTTATATTGAGAATTAGGCTTGTAAGCTGACGTTTTCAATCAAGAACAACTCTATGATGCAGACACAAATCGACTGATGTTTGAATGAGGTTATGTTGACCGAGGTCCAAGCTAACTGCCTGACGTCTGCGATCTGTTTCCTTCGACCGCTACTTACCGGTGTCACCACCTATCGGCAAACGGCGGAAGCAAAGTTGTACACCTTTTACAAAGGATACTTCTGCACAAGACAGGGAAATCCACACAACAGGCCCAGAGCACACAACGCGAACAGTGCAAATGTCATTGAAAGCGAAAGGGAACGTTGCGTGAATGATGCCAGCTACAAAGCAATTATCCAAGCACTATGTGAAGCAGACTCAATACGAGGGGCGCTTCAGTAAGTAATGCAATACTTTCTTCTTAGAGCAGGGTGGCTCTATTTAGGATTCCCCTGTTTTTTTAACATAATCTCCGTTCAATGAGACCTGCTTACCCTACCTTATTGAGAGGGTCTGTACGCCCGAATGGGCCCAGTCTATTGGTCGGAGCCAACGTCTTGCTGCACCAATAACCTCCCCGTCATGCACGTACTGTGGCCGAGCGGTTCTAGGCGCTTCAGTCTGGAACCGCGCTGCTGTTACGGTCGCAGGTTCGAATGCTGCCTCGGGCATGGATGTGTGTGATGTCCTTAGGTTAGTTAGGTTTAAGTGGTTCTAAGTCTAGGGGACTGATGACCACAGATGTTAAGTCCCATAGTGCTCAGAGCCATTTGAACCATCATCCACGTACTGGTCCTGCGGTCTGTGTCCTTCATGGGGCCAGACAGATGGAAGTGGGAAGGTGCGAGATCCCGGGCTGTAGCGTGGACGAGGAAGAACAATGCAATGAACTTTTGTGAGCTCCTGTCTGGTTTGCAGAGTAGTGCGAGACCTTGCGTTGCATAGAGGAGGAGAAGTTCATTTACATTTTTTGTGGCAACCAACATGTCTAACTCGTTTCTTCGGTTTGCTAAGGGTAGTATAATAGACTTCAGATCTGATCGTTGCACTGTGAAGGAGGACGTCATACAGAATAACACCTTCAGAATCCCAGCAGATCGTCGCCCTATCTTTGAGGTGCAGTTGATGGTGCGGCTTTGAACTTTTTCTTCGGAGGAGAGGTGGTGTGGCGCCACTCTATGGATTGCCGTTTTGTTTCTGGTTCGAAGTAATGAATCCAAGTTTCATCGGCTGTGACGATGTTCGACAAAAAATTATCACGATCAGCCTCGTAACGCTCAAGCAATTCCACTCAGATGGTCCTTCGTTATTCTTAATGACGAGGAAAGCAATGGGCACACATTTGGATGCCCCAACTACTGGACGACTGTGTCAGCACTACAAACAGAGACGTCCAGTTGAGCAGCGAGGTGTTTGACTGTGGTCCGTCGGTCACCTCGAGTGAGAGTGTCCACACGTTCCAACATTGCAGGAGTCACAGATGTGTGCAGCTAGCCGGCACGTGGGAAATCGAACAGCTCTGCGCGACTTCGTTGCGATGATGACAGACGCCTCGGTCAGCGACTCACAGTGCTTTTGTTCACTGCCAGATCTCAGCAAACGTTTTGGAAACGCCTGTCAGTACATGCGATGCTCTGGTTTTCCAGCTCTCTGCTTGGAAGCCACCTCCGTTACAGCCACCGTTTTGAAGGCTACGAATAGCGTCGCTATCATCGAAAGTTTTTGAAACTATAGCGGCTGAAGCAAGTGTATTCCACATTTCACACGGCAAATCCCGCATTTTGTCAACCGAAATTGGGCGAGAAAAAATGTGTTGTATTACTTATTGAACGCCTCTCTTACACCGGAGTAGACTGCCATCTTCACCTGCGGCACCCACATTGTCGTGGCCCTCTCCTCACACTGTTGATTTGAACAGGTATAGCCACTGTAGCGGATGTCTACCCAAATATTAATGAATGCTTAAGCAATAGTGTTTTTAATGTACTAATACAGTGTAATAGCGGCGAAGAGCATGTAGCATACAGAATCGTATTTTGCTTAGAAACCATTCGGGAATTCCACCAATTTTCTACTGGGATACGTTTTCACCAGAGGCCACGGTTTTCGAGTTATTGAATAAAAACAAGTTTCAAGGTCATTTTCCCATGTTTTCCTTGAATAATTCGGAAACTACGACCTCTGGTGAAAATCCATCCCACTACACAATATTTAACTACATTAAATTTCCTACGAAAAAGTCGTATTGATTTCTTGTGTTGAACTAATAGTTTGCTCGTAGCGAGGAAGAAAATATGAAAATCTTGCTCGCGGTATTTGAAGGCATTGTGGGATGCATAAAATCCGCAGGTTGGGGCGGCTGAATCACCATCTGTATACAGATAAGCGTGTCAGGATGCGACTTCTACATTTGAAATTATAGTTTCTGGAGCATGCAAATTATGTGCTCTGTTGTACCTTCGAGATGACGATGAGTCCTGCTTTAGTGCGTCATCTCTTGCGTCTGATATTTTGTGGGGTAACGAATAAATGGAAATCTAAACCCACAATTATTCTTTTTGAGTTGTAGATTATTACTTTTCATTTTGTTTGTCTGCATCAAGTATCAATATATTATATTATTAGCATATATAATTGTGGGTTTATATAATTTACAACTAAGAATGAATAGCTGTGGGTTTATGCTTTCGTTTCCCCCACAGAATATCTCACGCGAGGAGTAACACACTCAACCAGAACTCAACGCCATCTTGAAACTACAGCAGATCAGATAACTGGCATGATCCGGAAACGGTCATTTCAAGCGCAGGAAACACAGCCTGACACACTTTTGGCGTAATGTTTATGGCAGTCAGTGGACAAATATCAATACAGCATGTCTCAGGCTCTTTCACTAACATTTCATTTTGCAGTCAGAGTGGATCACACAAAAATAAAATGGCCCCAAAAAAAGTAAAAATTAACATTTACAGAGCTGTAAACAGTAATAGACACTTCTTATATGACCAAACATACATTAAAACGGTGTAATTAAATAACTCTACAACAATTGTCGATTACAAAAAAAATGGCTCTGAGCACTATGGGACTTAACGTCTAAGGTCATCCGTCCCCAAGAACTTAGAACTACTTAAACCTAACTAACCTAAGGACATCACACGCATCCATGCCCGAGGCAGGATTCGAACCTGCGACCGTAGCGGTCGTGCGGTTCCAGACTGTAGCGCCTAGAACCTCTCAGCCACCCCGGGCGGCTGTCGATTACAAATGCGTAAGATTCATGCAGTAATAATACACATGAATCACCATATCATCTAGCTACACAGCAGTTGTATTACAAGCGTGTGATGTAAATTTTTCAGAAAAATTGCATAGATCGCAATCCGTTATTAGGTAATAATACAATGAGATTGATAACTTCAGCAATAAATGGATAAAATTCACATACAGTCACGCATTCTGAAGCACTTTCTGCACTGGCAAAATAACTTTGTTTATGGCTTACGGTCACTATTCACGACTTCAGAAGCGTTAAATGATTTTAAGTAACACCTCCACCTCAGAGGGAGAACAACTTGCCTCCTACACCCAGGAGAACGGTAGGCTGACATGCCAATGTCGGGAGCTCCAAGCAGCTCCATGAAATTAACGTTTAAACCATTAATCCAGTCAGCTTTACGAGCAGAATGCACGCGTTTCCAAAGGCCAGTCCCTGCTCCCACTAACGACACTTCTGTGGAAGGTGCTGCTCCCTATCACGTTTATTTATTACCACCAGCTGCTGAAAAACACTTCCTATCATGGGAAAGTGGCTAATCCTTAAGACATCATAATAACCTTCAACAACAAACAACTTCAATGAATTTCGGAGAGGCCAGTCTATCATCGCCAGGCTGGAGAAAGCCCACTACCAACGAATTCCGGAAATGCGATGTTACACCACAGTCATCTCAAAGAGAATTTGGTTTAACTTTAAACAGTTGAAAAGTTAATGGCTTCCACAGAGTATCAGAAAAAGGAGGGTAAAAATACTCGTAGATGTCTTTTCACAGTGGATATCATTTTATTTTTAAGAATGCTAGAGTGTAACATGAAATTTACATTAATACACACAGGCGCGCATCTGTCCTTGAGGAACTAGATTTTTCTTGGCACAATGGCATCTACCAGCAGGACAACGTAGCGTGTCACACAGCTCGCAGTGTATGTGTGTGTTTTGAATAGCAACACGGGGAGTATAACGCACACCTGTGGCCGTCAAACTCTCTGGAGTTAATTCCAGTAGAGAATCTGTGGGACCACTTCGATCAGGCTGTTTCCCATGGATCCTCAATCGAGAAACATACTGCAGCTGACCACAGTACTGGAGTCAGCATGGCTCCACATCCCTGCTGGTATCTTCCAGAACCTCACCAACTCTATTCCTGCATGTCTCGCACCAGTCTGCACTGCAAAAGGTGATTATTCAGATTTTTGACTGGTGCCCACACTAAGGTGACTTGTTAGTGTATTTGTCCTGTACTGCTCACGCTTGTATCTCATATTGAAGTTCGTTGATGGAAAAATTGCATAATTTCTATTTTTTGCCATGTATTCTACCCAAATCCATTTCTTTTAAAGAAGAGCCTTCAATTTTGACATAAAAAGTACGTAACGATACTGTCGGTCTGATACTTTGCTTCCGATATTATCGAGGAGCTGATAATATTTTGTATATTGGTATCGATACCAGATATCGTATCGGATCTGATATCAGAACGCCCCTACGTATAGCGCCACTTGCCGGCGGCGAAGCGCGGGACTTCCCCGAGCGCCTGCCGCCGCTGCGACTATCGATAGCAACAGCCATCGGCTGGCTGCGGTTTCGACCGGGCGTGACTAACGAAGGACGGCGAGCCGGGCGGGCGTGTGCAACCGCGCGTTACTCCGCCAACTCCGCCGGAACCGCAGCCAATAGCGTACGAGCCCCGCGCCCAACTGCCGCACACTGAAACTCGCAAGTTGGCTACGAACAGGGCCCGTAGGCTGGAGCATGTTCTCTCAGACCGATCCAAAAGGTGGGGGAGTATGTTTTCGCAGTAAGTCACTCACTCTCTAGCGGTGTGTGCGCTGTTTTGAAACTTCCTGGCGTATTAAAACTGTCTGCCTGATTGGGGCTGAACCTTGCCTGGAGAATGCTCTTACCGTCTTACGTCCGAATAGTTTAGCACATTTTTTTTCTTTTGATGATGGATTTTATTGAGTTCCACTACAGCAACTGAGACAAAATATTACTGATACGTGCTCACTATACTGTGTTGGTCCATCTTTGAAACGCTGTATGCCACGGCTTCGACAAGTAGTTGGTAGGTTTCATGATTAGAGACAGGACACTTTCACGAAAACGATTACACGAAAAACAACTTTAAAATAGCGGTTTTTAGCGAAATAACGAGAAATCGACGTTTGTTTACAAGATTCCTCGAAATTTGTAATTTTCCCGATAAAAATGTTATGAATCTGAGAATGGCAGTTATTTAATATTCGTAGCTGACAGTTATTGAATACTGAAACTACATTTTAACCCCTAATCTCCTAAGGGTTAAGGTTCAAGGAGGCTGTAATCTTAAAATGATAGGTTCTTTTCACATGTAGCGAACTTTGATGTGTCGACGAAAATAGCACCAAATTGGTCAACAAACAGCAACGAATTTGGCCAAAAAACAGCAACGAATTTGGAAAAAGAACGTTTAATTTGGCAAACACAACTGCGAATATGGCAAAAGCAAGACTGAAGAATGGCAACAATCAAGGGACCTGAAAAAAGGAAAACGTATTTGCAAAAGAAGTAACACCGAATTTGTCAAAAACAACTTCGAATTAATCGAAAAAAGGCCAACGAATATGGCAAGAAAGCATCACCACATTTGGAAAATAACGCTGAATGTGTTAAAAAACAACACCAAATTTGGTAAGAACAACACCACTTTTCGCAAAAAACACATCGAATTTGCCAAAAACTAATATTTAAACTAGGAAAAAAAAATCGTAACTGGCAAAAAGATGACACTGAATTCGGCAAAAATAATATCATATTTGTAAAAAAACTGATTTGGTAAGAATAGTAAATAACGTTCGCAAATACTAACACTGCATATGGTAAACAATAACAACATATTTGGCAAAAAATAACACCGAATTTGGACATAAAATAAAACGATTTTTTCTAGTCGCTTTTCGTGAGGTATGTGGCACAAGATGTCAAAGCATATTGTCACCAGTTCTCGTATATTACGGTGCAATGGTTTGAGGGTACCGAGCTGGTGTCCCACAGCGTCACAGAAGTGTTTCGTCGCCTTCAGATTAGGTGTCTTTGATGACGAAGACATCAACGTGAGTTCACTAACACGCCCATCAAACCACTGCAGCACAATTCTGTCGTTGTGTCACGGTGAATTATCCTGCTGGAAGATGTGACCGCTGTCGGAGAAGACATCAAGAGTATGAAGAGATGCTGGTGGTCCACAGCTACCATGCTGTCTTCGATTACTACCATGGGTTTCACGGAAGCTCAGGTGAGCGCTCCCCATAGGAAATGAGATGGTGTCAATTGTAATTAAACTGTATAATGCATATAAAAACCTTTAATACTTATCTGAGTGTCATAGCATTGAATTCACGTTTGTATCGTATTAATGCAAATTGATAGAGATCAGCCATTATCTACACCTGAATTTTAAATAACCTCTGATTCAATGATTCAGCACGAATTTGTTTAAGGAAAAAAAGGATTTTACAAACGATAGTTCCTAGTTTAACGAACATTTTATTAATTTGCAACCCCAAAATTGGAAGTTATCTGCATTCGCTAGAACAAAATGAAAATAAATTAGACATACATAAAAAAAACAGTGCCGAAAGAGAGAGGATATAAAATGTAGGCTGGCAATGGCAAGAAATGCATTTCTGAATAAGATAAATTTGTTGACATCGAATATAGATTTAAGTGTTGAGAAGTCTTTTCTGAAGGTATTTGTATGGAGTATAGCAATGTATGGAAGCGACACATGGACGCTAAATAGTTTAGACAAGAAAAGAATTGAAGCTATAGAAGAATGATACAGAAAAATTTTGAAGATTAGATGGGTCCCCAAGGACGTACGCATGCTTGTGTTGATCCGTTGTGCCTTGCAGAATGATAGATCATCTTGGGAACACCACGAAAACATTCCCCAGGCCGTAATTCAGCTCCTCTGGTCTGGCCCCTTAAGACGATTGTTGCAGGACCATACACGCCAAGGGCCAGCTGTCCGATGGAGCATAAAATGCCATTCATCCGAAAAGGGCACCTGTCGACATTCAGTGGACGTCCAGTTGCAATATTGGGTTACAAATTCCAGCCGTCGTCGCCAATGAACAGCAGTCAGTTTGGATGCATGAAGCAGATACCTGTTGCAAAGGCCAATATACAGCAATGTTCAGTGAACGGTCGTTGAGCAGACACTGTTGGTATCCCCGTGGTTCATCTGCGCCGTCAGCTGCTCCACAGTTGCACGTCTCCGCAGCCGTCGTTTACCCCTGTCATCTATGGCCCATGGAGCACCTCATTGCATCGGCGCCGTGTTCGGAAACCGCCATTTTACCTTGCACGGTGTAGGCTACTTTAACCATGACAGCACGTTGATCGAGATCCAATGATTGTTAGCAGAAAATGGTATCGGTGGGTTCAGTAGGGTAATACGGAACGTCGTGCTGGATCCCAACGGCCTCGTATCACTAGTAGTCGAGATGACAGGCATCTTATCCGCATGGCTCTAACGGATCGTGCAGCCACGTCTCGATCCCTGAGTCAACAGATGGGGACTTTTGCAAGGCAACAACCATCTCCACGAACAGTTCGACGACGTTTGCAGCAGCATGGACTACCAGCTCGGAGATCATGGCTGCGGTTACCCTTGACGCTGCATCACAGACAGGAGCGCCTGCGATGGTGTACTCAACGACGAACCTGGGTGCACGAATGGCAAAACGTCATTTTTTCGGATGAATCCAGGTTCTGTTTACAGCATCATGATGGTCGCATCCGTGTTTGGCGACATCGCGGTGAACGCACATTGGAAGCGTGTATTCGCATTGACGGCGTTTTGAACATTGGACGTTACATTTCAGATGTATTACGACGTGTGGCTCTAGCCTTCATTCGATCCTTGCGAAACCCTACATCTCAGCAGGTTAATGCACGACCGCATGTTGCAGGTCCTGTGCGGACCTTTCTGGATACAGAAAATGATCGACTGCTGCGCTGGCCAGCACATTCTCCAGATCTCTCACCAAATGAAAACGTCTGGTCAATGGTGGCCGAGCAACTGGCTCGTCACAACACGCCAGTCACTACTCTTGATGAACTGTGGTATCGTGTTGAAGCTGCATGGGTAGCTGTACCTGTACACACCATACAAGCTCTGTTTCACTCAATGCCCATGCGTATCTAGGCTGTTTTTGCGGCCAGAGGTGGTTGTTCTGGGTATTGATTTCTTAGGATCCATGCACCCAAATTCCGTGTAAATGTAATCACATGTCAGTTCTAGTATAATATATTTGTCCAATGAATATTCGTTTATCACCTGCATTTCTTCTTGGTGTAGCAATTTTAATGGCCAGTAGTGTAGTTTACAGACAGCCTTTTCGGGAAAGCTTCCACCTTTGGCAGTCTTTTCGGAAAAGCCTCCACCTTTGGCCCGAAAGCCAAGGATTATATCCTCTCGTACGTTAGATAAATCGCTGAGTTTCCAAATTACGATAACGACGGGGCAGTTTTTCGCGACCCCCAGAAATGCTTTATGTATCAGTTCTGTCTCCTGCTGTCTCTTGAGTTGTTATTGCACGTTGACGTCGAATAAAGGCGGTGGTCACATTAATGTGACTGGACAGTGAAATGAAGTATGCATGTTTATTATTCGAGATAGGGACTACAGTGAAGTAAAAATAGAAATTTCTTATCATCAATTTCTTCCAAAGATGTTGCCTTGTGTTCGAGCGGTTCTCGGCGCTTCAGTCCGGAACTACGCGGCTGCTACGGTCGCAGTTTCGAATCCTGCCTCGGGCATGGATGTGTGTGATATCCTTATGTTAGTTAGGTTTAAGTAGTTCTAAGTCTAGGGGACTGATTACCTCAGATGTTAAGTCCCATAGTGCTTAGAGCCATATGAACCATCTGCACTGTGTCTTGTCGCTACAACCGTTTTATGCTATCCTTTTCATTACTTGATAATTTTTGCCACTTTCTGTCCTAACAAACTTTCGATTGTTTTCTTTCTTGGATTCCCCTTGGTTTTGTTTTCCAAAATTATTCCTTACCATATTTCTGCTAAAACTTCTATGTGTCTAAATAACGCTCTGAAAAGTGTTTTTTTTTAAAGTTATCAGGTTTATCTAATCGTTGATCTCGTTCAGAACATCTTTATTAGCTTTTCTATTTGTCCAGCTGGTCCGCCGTAGTTGGTTCCAAGCTCGGTTGCAGAAGGAGGAAGGGAGGATTAACACCTCGTAGGAAAAAAAAGTCAAGGTGAATGGGTAACAGTATTCTGTAACGTCTCCTGTCTACAGTTGCGCCGGCCGCGGTGGTCTCGCGGTTCTAGGCGCTCAGTTCGGAACCGCGCGACTGCTACGGTCGCAGGTTCGAATCCTGCCTCGGGCATGGATGTGTGTGATGTCTTTAGGTTAGTTAGGTTTAAGTAGTTCTAAGTTCTAGGGGACTGATGACCACAGATGTTAAGTCCCATAGTGCTCAGAGCCATTTGAACCATTTTTCTACAGTTGCGTATAAAGGGGACCAAAGACTTCGGTGGGAAACGAAGGTGACGATCGTAACAGCATAGAAGAATGAAAAGTCCTCCTTGCTGATGGTGGATGCAGCGAACCTAAGAACAATGCAAAAGGCACGGACTCTCATTGTGCGTTATGACTGAATATTTACTGTCATGGTCAGGACGGCCTGAATGGCAGTGAGACTGTGATGTGGAAGACAACCAGATACAGCAGCTTATTTTCTACAGAGGTTGGACAAGAAAATGGAAAAACCAAAAGAACAACAGATTACCGTGCGGTGTGGGAAAGCACTTGGCAATCAAAAACAGCTTCCAGTCGTCTCGGAGTAGATAAATAAAGGTCCTGTATGGTTTTGAAGGTAATATTACACCATTTTTCCGGCCACACTAGTGGACGTTCAGGTAATGGTGATGGAGGTGGAAAGCGATCAGGCACCCTTCTCTCCAAAGTAGACCACAAAGCTTCAGTAGCATTGAGATCTGGTCTGCTGACTGTGGTGGTCGGGAGAGACGCAATTCCTCCTCGTGCTCCCAAATCAGAAAATGGTTCAAATGGCTCTGAGCACTATTGGACTTAACATCTGAGGCCATCAATCTCCTAGAACGTAGAACTACTTAAACCTAACTAACCTAAGGAAATCACAAACATCCATGCCCGAGACAGTGTTCGAACCTGCGACCGTAGCGGTCGCGCGGCTCCATACTGAAGCGCCGGCCCCAGATCACACCCCCAAATCAGACCCGTTCGAAGCGAGCTGTGTGACATGAGCCCTATCGACTTAAAACTCAGCATCACTTTAAGGAACAAACTTTGTGCCATGGAATGGACCTGACCAGACAAAGTGATCACATAATCCATAGCCGTAATATGAAAATGCAGAGAACCGTGGGATACCAAGATGTGGCTGCTCAAATCATCACGAAACCCCCACTATGTTTCACTATTCGGACGTAAACACAGAGGTTCGAAACAGTGTGAAACCTTCCTTATGGAACTCGACTCGTGTTGTTTTTGGTGTTCACAGGGAGTGGGACATTTACTTCTGCAGTGAATTTTGCAGCTGTCGTCCTATTGTTTTTCTGGCCGAGCGGTTCTAGGCACTTCAGTCCGGAACCACGCGACTGCTACGGTCGCAGGTCGAATCCTGCCTCGGGCATGGATCTGTGTGATGTCCTTGGGTTAGTTAGGTTTAAGTAGTTCTAAGTTCTAGGGGACTGATGACCTCAGATGTTAAGTCCCATAGTGATCAGAGACATTTGAACCTCTTATTTTCCGTCTCAGTTCTCTTCAATCGAAGAGTGACAGTTCGAGAGACTGCAGAAGAATGTAACATTTCGCTTGGACCATGTCATGAACTTCTGACAAAGCATCTTGGAATGCATCGTGTTGCCGCCGACTTCGTCCCACGCCTTATGAGTCAAGGCTATACTCATCCCAGTTGATGCGTGACTATTGCACAAAAAACGAAACCACTTTGCTGCCTCATCCTCCGTACTCTCCAGAACTGGCCCCTGCGGACATTTTTTTATGTACAAGGTTGAAAACCCCGTCGAAAGGACGAAGATCTGCAAAGACAGAAGAGAGAAAAAAAATTCCCAGTCGGCGCTTTGCGCGATCCAGCAAAAGGCCTACCAAGACTGCTTCCGGACATGGAAACGACTGCAAGCAGTGTATAAATTGTGGAGGAGAGTATTTCGAAGGAGACCACGCACAATAAGTAAAAGGGAAGCACAGAAAAATTTTGTGGACAAAGTTCGGGAATTTTATGAACAGACCTTGTATGCAGTACGAACACCAAAAGTTTTGCTACGTCCGAATTCGCTTAGCCCAGACATAATGCACCCATAGCTGCTCAGAACACAGGTCTGACCACGGCTGACACTTGCAACGTATTGAGGACATTGCATAGATGCCGTTCGTGGTCAAATTCAACAGGTCGGCCTTTTGGCTTGGCTAGCATCCGCATTTATGTTTAAGCATGCATTTCTCACAGGGTTCCCACGTTGCTATCCAAACCGCTGCAAATACAGCTAGCATGGAGGGTAAAGAGAATCTTTTATATGTCTACATCTGCTGTTATACCCGGAAGCCACCTTACGGTGGGTACCACTGTATTCTACCACTACCTTGCTCCATTCGCGAATTGCTCGCGGGAAGAATGATTGTCGAAAAATTTCTGCATTAGCTCTAATTTCTCTGGTTTTCTCCTTGTAGTCATTTTGAGAGACGTTTATAGGCGGAGTCCGCCTCCTTAACTAACAAGGGAACATTCCCAGGTGTAAATAAACGATCTTAATGGAACTTGGCGGGTATCCAGAGGGGTCAAAATAATATCACGAAATACGCCTCATACAACTTAGGAAGTTAAGAGGATCGCGCGCAACAATTCGAGACTCCAACTGAATTTTGTTTTATATAGTGTTGTCTATCGTGGGCATTACGTGAAAAAATTGGTCCATTTTATATGCACGGTGTACAAAAGATGTGTTTTAAGCATTTCTTTAGAGATGATCATTAATGTAATGATTCTGTACCATAATAATCAGTTTATTAGCTTTTCAATTGACAAATTACACGTAAGTGGAACGATAAAAAAATTAAATTTAAAACGTAGAATAATAATTCAAAACATAAAACAAAGTTAATAAAGCAAATAATTAGAATAATAATGAACGTATAGATACTTCAATTAGCTATGCTGAAAATTCTCCGATAGCACAATGTGTACAACTTGTTTTCCAGAAATGGTATTTCAGAAACCAGTTCTATAACACATGGGTACATGTGGCGTGAAAGCTTCTTTAATTTATATTCTAATAAAACTTATTATTTTTAAAAATTAATAGTGCTGATGGGGTACCTTGCAAAATTTCAAATTATTACAAAAGATTATTCAGTTTTCAAGAACTGCTTTGTAATGAAACACGCCTTTTATATATCACGATTTCAAAGATATTTCCTCTAAACCTAATATGCCAAATTACGCTTTGAGGTGTGTCATAACCCTTCAAAGTGAAAGTCAGCAAAAACGGAAAAATTCGTTTTGCATTATTTTGACCCCTCTACATATCCGCTAAGTTTCATCAAGATCGTGTATTTGCGCCTTGGAATGTTCCCTTGTGAGCAGTCGGCGTAGATTAATGACATGCTGAGGACCTGGATTCAGTTCTCAGTACTGCCAGGGATTTTTCCTTTGTGAGGGGAGTGGAACGAGACCCAGTAAGGCCCGTGCTGCGAACTGACGAGCTGCTTGAATGGTAAGTAGCAGCTGGAAGGTCTGCAAAAGCCGACAGCCACCGGGGGAGCGGTTCATGATCCCATGGTCCTCCATATCAATACCACCTTTTAATGGTGCCAAACTGATGAAAAGTAGTCAAAAATGAATCGAACGAGTATTCTATAAGCCTGGAATATGCTTTTCCTTTTATTTGTTTCATGCGGGCATTCCACTTAAGGTGCGTGCTATCTATCTGAAGCGATTAAGGCGACCTCTCATGGCAAGCGAGATCGGCACAAATTTTCGTTTGTCACAAGTAGCTGACGCTAATAAATATTCACCAGATGTGAAAAAAATGGCTCTGAGCACTGTGGGACTTAAAGTCTGTGGTCATCAGTTCCCTAGAACTTAGAACTACTTAAACCTAACTAATCTAAGGACATCACACACATCCATACCCGAGGCAGGATTCGAACCTGCGACCGTAGCGGTCGCGCGGTTCCAGACTGTAGCGCCTAGAACTGCTCGGCCACTCACGGCCGGCTCACCAGATGTGAACCATGTCATGATTTCCACAGCAGCAAATCGTCAAAGACAATGTCTGTGCATGCAAGCGTGTCTGAAGGACACTGTGTTGTAATAAATGCAGTTACTGCATCAAACACAGACATTGTCGCCATTAATGGTAAATGAGAAGCTCTGTAACTTCCGGTATGAAGACAGAGACCCAACAAATCTTTCAGCACCACGCAGCTGTGTGTGTCATGAAGTCTTTCTGCCAAACTACCTAACAAGTTACATAATAGCGTACATAACAAATGTGTAAGTAGGCTGTTTAGGTTTTTTTATTGGTAACCCCACCTCTGTATGAAAATCACTGGCTGTGCTGTGTGCAATCTGTGGCTGCTTTGCATTGTTGTAATACTCGCCATTGTAGTGTTAGGCAGCTGGCTGTGAACAGCGCGTAGCGTTGCGCAGTTGGAGGTGAGCCGCCAGCAGTGGTGGATGTGGGGAGAGAGATGGCGGAGTTTTGAAATTTGTCATGAACTGCTATATATATTATGACTATTAAGGTAAATACAGTGTTTGTTCTCTATTAATATCTTTCATTTGCTAACTATCCCTATCAGTAGTTAGTGCCTTCCATAGTTTGAATCTTTTATTTAGCTGGCAGTAGTGGCGCTAGCTGTATTGCAGTAGTTCGAGTAACCAAGATTTTTGTGAGGTAAGCGATTTGTGAAACGCATAGGTTAATGTTAGTCAGAGGCATTCTTTCATAGGGATTTTTTTGAAAGTCAGATTGCGTTGCGCTAAAAATATTGTGTGTCAGTTTAAGCACAGTCATGTATAAATTTTTCTAAGGGGACGTTTCAAATGCATCCATTAATTTATCATCAAAACAAAGGAACAATTAAGTAGGGGTTTTCACCACGCTACATGCCTCTTCAGATGTAGCTAGTTTCTTCTTCCACTTAGCTTATCCATTGTTGGTGTCAGATAGCAGGTTTCAGTAAAAGTGGTAGGTTCGACAAGATGGAAACGCATCAGAATCTCTATCATGCTCTGAAACCTGCTGTCTCGCTTCCCTGGACACCCCTTAAGGTGAAATTACAATGAAATTAAGACCTGTAGCTGCTTATAGGCGTTGATAAATATCAACGGGGACTGCTGAAAATGTGTGCCCCTACCGGGTATCGAATCCGGGATCTCCTGCTTACGTGGCAGACGCTCTGTCTGCCTGAGCCACCGAGGACACAGAGGATAGTGCGATTGCAGGGACTTATCTCTGGCACGCCTCCCGCGAAACCCACATTCTCAACGCATTGTCCCGCTCTACATTCGTAGTGCCGCTGCCCGCTATACTCGTTACTCGCGGCAGTCATCTACCGATTCCCGTAAGAGTTCGGGCAATGTGAGTGCATCCGCACCGAAGAATATCATTGGCCGTTTAGCCTTATCTATATGAAGATGGTATCTGTTCTTTCGGACATGTCCGAAAGAATAGATACCATCTTCACATTGTCATGTCTTCGACGCACTGTGGCAGAACTTCCTCGTCTTCGAGAAACTTCCATTTTTTTGTCTTTGTTTCGGAAAAGAATGATACAACGTTGGAGCTCCTGTGTGTAGTATAAACATTTGTTGAAACGTGCAGCTGTCAACACAACGATGTAGAAGAATGTACTTTCGTCACGAAACAAAGCACTGATTTGTCACGTATTCGTCCCCTCCTGTATAGTTCGCTGAAACGGAACAACACAGATAGACACGTCTACTAAAAACTTGCAGGATAAGAGAACAGTAATAGTGAGAATCCTTTTAACTCTGCCGTGTGACGCGGACCAATAGGAAGGCAGTCGCTGTGGAGTTTACTTCCTTTCTTCCTGTCTGTGTCAAAGAGCAACAAAGAGAAAAATCGAGTAATACCCAACTGAAGAAAGCGGTTAAAAGTTTCGCGTTCACTGTCTTTCTCCGACATCTTTTATTCTTTAAAGGTATTGAAGTCCAGGAAATTGTTACAGTAAATGAGATGGAATACGCATCTCAAATAAAACTCTAAAGTTTAGAAGGACAAAAAATGTAAAATAATTGAAGAAGAGATGAAATTCTTTGCGCGAAATTGTCAACACGGACGTGAATTTCGTTCTTGTGAAACACAACCAGCTCCTTATTCACACGAAGTAATGAGTGCGGCGACAGGGAGCCTGAAACTGATTTCTGAAAGGCTTTCGATACCCTTCCTAACAAGCCGTTTTAATAAAACTGCGTGCCTGTAGAGTACCGTATCAGTTTTGTAGCTGGATTCGTCGTGATTTTCTTTTAGAAAGGGCATTGTTTTTAGTAACTGACGGAGAGTCATCGAGCGAAACAAAAGCGATACCTGGCGTTCCGCAGGGAATCTATGTAAACATAATCTGAGCACCCCTCTTAGACTGCTTGCTCGGTTGGCTGTTTGATTTGTGGGGAGAGGACCAAACAGCGAAGTCATCGGTCCCGTTGGATTACGAAAGGGTGGTGAAGGAAGGCAGCCATGCCGCCCTTTCAAATGAACCATCCCGACATTTGCCTGAAGCGATTTAGAGAAATCACAGAAAACCTAAATCAGGATGGTCGGACGCAATTTTGAACCGTCGTCCTTCCGAATGCGAGTCCATTGTGCTAACCACTGCGCCACCTCGCTCGGTGTTTAAAGATGATGCTTTCGTTTACCTCTAATAAGTCGTCAGAAGATCAAAACGAATTGCATGGTACGAAAAGTGGCTGTTGACTCTAAACAATAACAGGTTTGAAGCCCTACACATGAGTCCGAAAGGAATCCGTTAAATTTCGCTTGCTGGCCGCGGTGGCCGAGCGGTTCTAGGCGCTTCAGTCCGGAACCGCGCGACGGCTACGGTCGCAGGTTCGAATCCTGCCTCGGGCATGGATGTGTGTGATGTCCTTAGGTTAGTTAGGTTTAAGTAGTTGTAAGTTCTATGGGACTGATGACCACGGATGTTAAGTCCCATAGAGCCATTTGAACCATTTTGAAATTTCGCTTACACGGCAGGTCACGCAAATTAAAGTGTTGTCAATTGCGAGTAACTTACAGTGGAACGATAACATAGAAAATTATTGACGGAACACTTACAAGATGCAACAGATCTAGTGCCTACACTACGCTTATCCGTCCTTTTCGGGAGTATTGGTGCGCGGTATGGGATCCTTGCCAGACAGGACTGACGGAGGACACAGGAAAAGATAAAAGACGGGCAGCTGCTTTTGTAATATCGCGAAATACGGAAGCGAGTGTCACGGACATGATATGTGAGTTAAGGTGAGAATCATTAAAACAAAGGTGTTTTCGTCGCGGAGAGATTTTTTCGCGAACTATGAAGCGCCAGCTTTCTGTTCCGAATGCGAAAATGGTTTGTTGACTTCTGTCTACGTAGGGAGAAATATCCACCATAGTAAAACAAGAGAAATCAGAGCTCGCATGGCAAGATTTAGATGTTCCTTAGCCCGCAGCTCGTGGTCGTGCGGTAGCGTTTTCGCTTCCCGCGCCCGGGTTCCCGGGTTCGATTCCCGGCGGGATCAGGGATTTTCTCTGCCTCCTGATGGCTGGGTGTTGTGTGATGTCCTTAGGTTAGTTAGGTTTAAGTAGTTCTAAGTTCTAGGGGACTGATGACCATAGATGTTAAGTCCCATAGTGCTCAGAGCCATTTGAACCATTTTGAGATGTTCCTTTTTCCGACATGACATTCGAGACTGGAACGGAAGAGAAATAATCTGAAAGTGGTTCTACGAACACTCTGCCAGGTACTTAAGTGTGAATTGCGGCGTAGTCATGTAGATGTAGATGGACAAAAATTCATTGTAGTTGAAGAAAACAGTCGGAGCACGTTCAGCGCTAGTATACAGCAGACAGCCGCCAACTTTCTGTACAGAAGACGTCGCAGTGTGAGGAAGAAGAGTCATGTTTATACTCTAAGATACTGCAGAACAGTTCAAGAAATTAACTCAGAGAGAAGTATGCGTCTTTGACTAGAACAAAAAAAAAAAAAAAAAAAACCTTAATGGCAAGAAACTGTCACCATGCTTTGTTACTCACTCGTCGACCTTTTTGAAGGAACAGTGGAAGAACCGAGACATCTCGTTCGACAGAGTCTGGAAATATTACCCGCAACGATTAACAGAGTGGAGCGAGAAATTCCATCACTGTGCAGCAAGCTTTCTCGCTGGTCCACGAGTGGGCGCAACAGCGTCACACGCACGCTCATCCAATTCCGGTGGCAGGCGCTGCGGCAGAGGCTTCGTGCGTCACGGAGAAGATTACTATCAAACTTCCCAGAGCGAAAGCTCCAAGAACAGTCCAGGAACGTATTATTACTCCTTCTCAAGAAATGACGATGTTGGTAATATCAGAGGGATATGGAGGATTACCAACAATGTTCCTCCTGTGTGCAATTAGTGAAGTGAAAAGCAAGGGTGAGAAATGATAGTTCGAGGGTTGCCTTTTAAATTTCTACAAAAACAACGGAAGACAAATGTTTTTTGGTACCAATCTTTCTATAGTTTCTAAAAATTTCGCCTTTTAAAATGATATATTTTTGCTGCCGTGAATTCTTCCGGGTTGTATGGCCGTGGTCCACGGAGCTTTTCTAGCCCTGACGTTTCATCCAAAGCTGGGTTGTCTGGTGTATACAAGATTCCGTGTACATGTGGCAGGGTCTACATTCGAGCTACAAACAGAAGTGTGAATACACGGTTGAAGGAACGTAAAAGTCTTTGCTCACTAGGGAAAACAGACAAGTCAGCCGTGGCGGAACATACTCTGCAGTCGGGTGATCACGTAGTGAAATTTTCGGAAACTGAAGTTTTATGTACTATGACGAACTATTATCCACGGCTGTCTAGAGAAGCCATCGAAATATATAAACATGGGGATAATTTTAACAGAAAAGAAGAAGCTATGAAACTCAGCGATATATGGACAGTGGTGCTACAGAATCGATGAGTAACTTTGGTGTACTATGATCGATAGTTATATTTTATCCTTGATAAGGTTTATCTCTGCTATCACGTGAAATCCAGACCACGCCCACTTTCCACGGTATTTTGGCCGTTCTCCGACGTCCGACTCGTCAGTCGGGAAGACTCAGCACAACCAGGAGCACCTCCGAAGATGTCCAATGTAGCTTTGGACGAAATGTCAGGGATAGAAGAGTTCCATGGACCACGGCCATACAACTTGGAAGAATTCTCGGCAGCTGAAACATTCGGTCGTGAAAGCCTTCATTGTATGATATTTTTTGCTTGCGTTCTAATTAAGTCTGGGAACACCAGTAATCCCCACCACCACTGCACATAAACTGGAAAAAAAGAGGAGGAAATAAAGAGTGACGCACCACGATTGAATTATTTGAGTAGACGTCAGTAAATGTGATGTATATGTACAGACATACAAATGATTAATATTTCAGAAAAACTGGATGATTTATTCAAGAGTAAGAACTTCCCAAAGTGAGCTTGTCAGTACAACGTTGAACCAATTGTTCAGCTTGGCCTTGATTGATAGAGCTGTTGGATGTCCTCCTGAGAAATATCGTGGCAGATTCTGTTCAGCTGGCGCGTTAGATCGGCGAGATCCCGAGATGGTTGAAGGAAGGGCCCTGCTCATAACGTTCCAAAAGTTTTCTTTTGCAAAGAGACCCGACGTCCTTGCTGGTCAAGGTAGGCTTTGGCAAGCACGAAGAAAAGCAATAGAAACTCTCGCGGTGTGCGGGAGGGCATTATCTTGCTGAAATGTAGGCGCAGAATGGCTTGCCACGAATGGCAACAAAACGGGGCGAAGAATATCGCCGACGTACTTCTGTGTTGTAGGAGTGCCGCCGACATAACCAAAGGGGTCCTGTTGTGAAATAAAGTGGCACCCCAAACCATCACTGCCGGTTCTCGGTCTGTATGGCGGGTGGCAGTCAGGTATGTATCCCATAGCTGTCTGGGCCACCTCCAGACACGTCTTCGCGGGTTATCGGGGCTCAGTTCGAAGATGGACTCATCACTGAAGACAATTATGCTCCAGTCAATGAGACTCCAGCCCTAAGACGTGTCTGCAGACGGCCTGTACAGCAATGAGACACCAACCTGACTGTCGCACGCCATTAGCACTGACAACCAGGAACAACCTCGGGTGCCACTTCATTTCAGAGCAGGACCCCTTTGGTTGTCACCCGCGGCAGCCTTACAGAACAGCCGTACTTCGACGATATTCTTCGCCCCATTTGTTGCCATTGATGGCAGGCCATCCATATCAGCAAGACATTGTCCACCCGCAAAAGCCGAGAGTTTCTGTTGCTTGTCTTCGTGGTTACCAAACCCTTCCCTAGCCAACAGGGTCGCCGGATGCCTCCCCAACACAGAATGTTTGGAACATTATGGGCAGGGCCCTCCAACCATCTCAACATCTGGACAATCTAAAGCGACAACTGGACAGAATTTGGCACGATATCCCTCATGAGGATTCCAGCAACTTCATCAATTAATGCCAAGCCGAATAACTACCTGCATAAGGCCCAGAGGTGGACCAACCCATTACTGACTTACTCAATTTACGAAGACACTAAACCCTAATTATGCTGCTTTTTTTACTTTCAGATTATTCATCGGTTGGGCATAGTAAGGATAGTTTGCGCGCCTTCTTAAGAAAAACTAGTTTTCACGCGTCTCAAATGTTTGTCACGTTATATCTCCTGAACTATGTCGTACAATGGCATAATTTTGTAGGTAAATTCAGTGGTATATACGGGTAGTCCCTAAAAGGTGTTGCGAATAGATTTAGTAGTAAAGAGGTAGTAAACTGAAACGGCCGCTAAGGCCATGTGGTCAAATGAATTGCGCTGTATATTGTCAATCGTTAACTGCTCTTCGCCCCTTAAAGCGATGGTCGCGACACGTCCAGTGGAACGAGGAAAGCAACCAGTTTTCCTGGAAGCGCTTCGCGGACTAAACACACTTGTCGGTTTCGGTTCTTTTCGGAATACCTTCAACAGTTGATCGGTGCTCAGTTTACGGCTCATAGAAATATACCCAATCTTCATCTCCTGTCACCAAATTGCATACGTATTTTTCTCTTTTCGCACCAATTTTTTGAGCAGTTTATTGTATCAGTAACCTGAACGAGCTTGTTTTTCAACAGACTTCTACAGAGTCCATTGGCAAGAGATCTGTTCCACAGGTAAATGTATATGCAAAATACAAAGTACAGCAGTCTTCGTTATTCCTAAAGACTGATTTGATGCAGCTGTCCATGCTACTGTGTTCATTCCTAGGTATCCCTCTACAATACCCCCCACTCCACACTCAAACTTCCAATACCAAACTGACGATTCTTTGGTGCCTCTGAATACGTGCCATCAATCGATCCCTTCCTTTAGTCAAGTTCTGCCACAAATTTCTTTGCACCTTAATTCTATTCAGTGCCTGCTCATTAGTTACGGCTATCTACCCATCTAATCTTCAGCCTTCTTTTACAAGACCACACTTCAAAAGCTTTTCTTCTTGTCTGAACTGCTTATTGTCCACGAGAAAGGCTACACTCGAGATAAATACCATTAGAATACATCTACATCTACATGGATACTCTGCAAATCACATTTAAGTGTGTGGCAGAGGGTTCATCAAACCACTTTCGCAAGTCTCTATTATTCCAAACTCGCATAGCGCGCGGAAAGAACGAACACCTATAACTTTCCGTACGAGCTCTGATTTCCCTTATTTTATCATGGTGATCGTTTCTCCCTATGTAGGTCGGTGTCAACAAAATATTTTCACATTCGGAGGAGAAAGTTGGTGATTGGAATTTCGTGAGAAGATTACGTCGCAACGAAAAACGCCTTTCTTTTAATGATGTCCAGCCCAAATCCTGTATCATTTCAGTGACACTCTCTCCGATATTTCGCGATAATACAAAACGTTCTGCCTTTCTTTTAACCTTTTCGATGAACTCCGTCAGTCATATCTGGTAAGGATCCCATCCCGCGCAGCATTATTGTAAAAGAGGACGGACAAGCGTAGTCTCCTTAGGAGATCTGTTACATTTTCTAAGTGTCCTGCCAATAAAACGCAGTCTTTGGTTAGCCTTCCCCATAACAGTTTCTATATGTTCCTTCTAGTTTAAGTTGTTCATAATTCTAAATTCTAGGTATTTAGTTGAATTTATGGCCTTTAGATCTGACTAATTTATCGTGTAACCGAAGTTTAACGAATTCCTTTTAGCACTCATGTGAATGAGTTTTGCAATTTGTTTTGAAGTTCTGATGAGTTTATTAGTCTATAAACGACAACGTCATCTCCAAACAACCTAAGACGGCTGCTTAGACTGTTTCCCAAATCGTTTATATAGATAAGGAACAGCAAAGGGCCTGTAACACTACCTTGGGGAACGACAGAAATCACTTATGTTTTACTCGATGACTTTCCGTCAATTACTACGAACTGTGACCTTTCTGACAGGAAATCACAAATCCAGTTACATAACTGAGACGATATTCCATAAGCACGCAATTTCACTACCAGCCTCTTGCGTGGTACAGTGTCAAAAGTCTTCTGGAAATCCAGAAGTACGGATTCGATCTGAAATCCCTTGTCAATAGCACTTAACACTTTATGCGAATAAAGAGCTAGTTGTGCTTCACAAGAACGATGTCTTCTAAATCGATGTTGACTGTGTGTCAATAGACCGTTTTCTTCGAGGTTATTCATAATGTTCGAACATACTATATGTTCCAAAATCCTGCTGCATATCGACGTTACTGATATGGGCTGGTAATTAAGTGGATTTCTCCTACTACCTTTCTTGAATATTGGTGTGGCCTGTGCAACTTTCCAGTCTTTGGGTACGGATCTTTCGTCAAGGCAACGGTTGTATGCGATTGTTAAGTAAGGAGCTAATGCATCAGCATACTCTGAAAGGAACCTAATTTCATAACAGTAAAATTTATATTCGGTATTAACGAATTCCTTTTTATCGGCAATGCCCTTCTTCTATTGTTAGTCTGCATTTTATGTCCGTTTTACTTCGGCGATCATCAGTTATCCTGTTGCCCAAACAGCAAAACTATCCTACTACTTTTAATGTCTCTTCACTTAATCTGATTCCGTCAGCATCGTCTGAATTAATTCGATTACATTCCATCATCCGTGTTTTGCTTTTGTTGATGGTGACCTTATAACCTCTATTCAGCACGCTATCTATTCCGTTCGACTGCTCTTCATGTTGTTTGCTGTTTGTGACAATTACAATCCCGTGGGCAAAAGTCAAAGCTTTTATGTCTACTCCATGAACTTTAATTCATTCTCCAAATTTCTCCTTGGTTGCTTTTAATGCTCGATCTGATTGAATAGCATCAGGGGTAGGCTACTAGCGTGTCTTTCCCCAGTCAACTACTGCTTCCCTCTCATACCCCTTGTAACTGCTATGTGTTTTCTATAAGAGTTGTGTATAACTATTCGTTCCTTGTATTATTTTACCACTGCTGCCTTCAGGGTTTCAAAGAGTGTATTCCTGTCAACATCTATGTTTCACTGCAATTCACATAGCGTTCCTCTAGAATCAAATTGAGCGCACAGCATAGATTTTTTTTACAACATTCTATTTTTGTCGACCCTCACGAAATTCATCGCTGACGGAAGTACGTCCGCGACGAAATACTACAACCCAATTGTAAACAGTATTTTGTGAAGGTGATGGATTACCAAAAGTTGAACGAAATGATTTTAGGTGCTGTTGTTCAGCTTGACCATTAAGAAATACTGGTTTTCCAATCTCTTTACGCCCCCTCACACGAGCGACGGACCGCAGCGATCCGTTGCATGAGCGACCGATCACTTCATAGATTGACCGTGTTTGGCAAAATCGCAGCGATCCGTCGCTGATCGCATGGTAATCGGAGTTCAGTTCGAAGTGGCTCTCGTCAGTGAAGACAATTTTATTCCAGTGAATGAGACCACAGTCCGGAAAGGTGTGTGGAGACGTCCCGGAGATCGGTGGGATGCTAACCTGACTTCAGCTCGCCATGCGATCCACAGCCAGGAGTGATGGTCCGGAGTGCCATTTGTTTTCATGGCAGGACCCCTTTGATTGTCATCCGTGGCATTCTTACAGAACAGCGGTACGTCTGCGATATTCTACGTCCCGTTTTGTTGCCCTTGATGGCAAGCCATTCTGGGCTTACATTTCAACAAGATAATGCCAGATCGCGCTCGTCGAGGGTGTCTACTGCTTGCCAAACCTTATATTGTCCAGCAAGGTTGGCAGATCTCTCCCTAATTGAGAACTTTTAGAGCATTATGGGAACAGCGCTCCAACCAGCTCGGGATTTGGAAAATCTTCATATGGTTCAAATGGTTCTAAGCACTATGGGACTTAACATCTGAGGTCATCAGTTCCCTAGAATTAGAATTACTTGAACCTAACTAACCTAAGGACATCACATACATCCCTGCCCGAGGCAGCATTCGAACCTGCGACCGTAACAGCAGCGCGGTTCCAGATTGAAGGGCCTAGAACAGCTCGGCCACAGTGGACGGCTTTGACGATCTTAGGAGAACATCCAACAACTCTTACAAAGCAATGGCAAGGTGAATAACTCCTTGCATAAGGACCACAGGTGAACCCGCCGGCCGGTGTGGCAGTGCGGTTCTAGGCGCTTCAGTCTGGAATCGTGTGACCGCTACGGTCGCAGGTTTGAATCCTGCCTCGGGCATGGATGTGTGTAATGTCCTTAGGTTAGTTAGGTTTAAGTAGTTCTAAGTTCTAGGGGACTGATGACCACAGATGTTAAGTCCTATAGTGCTCAGAGCCATTTGAACCATTTTTGAACCACAGGTGGACCAATGTGTTACTGATTTGCTCAATCTGTGAAGCTCTTTCTCTTGAATAAATCATCCAGTTTCTCTGAAATTGTAATCGTCCGTCCCATTCGGAGAATTTCCTTGTGGTGCGTCTTTTTTTATTGTATTTAAATTATCTTAGCCATTTCTCTACGTAGTCGCCATTCAAATTTAAATATTTGTTGCAGCGCTCCACAAGCTTTCCTATACCTTCTACAAACTGTTGCCGCGCTTATTTGTTGAAGCAATTACTAACGTCATCTTTCAGTTCTAAAACTCCCCACTTACACGGCCGAAGAAAATCCTTCGGCGACGCCTCAGAGTGCGAGCGAGCGTTATCGATAGATAGCACAATGCGTCTTATCAGCGATCCTCACCGTCTGTTTTGAACGGCGCAGCGTAGTCGGTGAAGCGCCTGTCACTAGGCCGCTGTGTTTATGCTCTCTCCTCTAGGCACAAAGTCGATGAGCAGGATACCCTTTCGACCCCAAAACACTGTGGCCGTAACCTTTTTGTTAGGGGTCGTCAATGATGCAGTCGATTCAGTGGTGTTTTGCTTCTGGACTTTTATGTGAAATCAGGTCTCGTCACCAGTAATAATGTGATTCAACAAATCCACGTCATCTTTGACGTACCGAGTGGAAAACGTCAGTATAGCTCCCATTCGCTGTCTCCTGCGGTTTTCGGTCAAAATTCTGCCACAGACTTCTCTATAGCCCAAATCACCTCTAACAGATTGTTCAAGAACTTATCATGAAATTTCTGGAAAGCGTAAGCTCAGCGCATTAATAGTGAAATGTCTATAGTGTTGATCTTTTTCCTCGGTCCTCCATTCGAGTTCGTCAGTGAGAACTGAAGGTCGACCTGATCGTCCTTCAGAGTGAATATTCGTTCATAGTGAATCTTAGTTCATCCTGAATATTTTTTCGTCCGCAATTAAACAGGGTGCATCGTTTTCGAACTGAAGCTTCATTTGTCAAGTTTCCATAAATTTCAGTTACTTATATATAAATGTCGATAGGGTGGACTTATTTTACGTTCAAAAACACTATGGGCCTCACATCTGGCAGGATAATTAATTTTAACGCACATTTTAAAATCGCACAAATGAGCAGCAAACGACCGTGCTTGCTCGCTGTTAGCGTCGTACTGGCGCCAACGATTAGGAAACTTGTACGTTCGGCAACGTGGATGACAGAATCCTCAAAACTTTCGCTACTTCCTATTCCGTTGTTTCACTCGACGTTCCACGGGCTCAGTAGCTGGCTTCTTTCCTGCGAAAAGTCGAACATTAATACTACTTTGAGTCATGTTTATGATTGTATTATATCCTGTGGTAAGAGTAATGCGTAACTGAGAGAACAACGGGGTGCCACGGAGAGATTTACAACGCAACAATTATCCGAAGAACTGACAAACAAATCCGAATTATCGACTATTTCATAGGGACGGGCATCTATGAGTTAAAATCGATTAATTGCCTTTTCAATTATTTAAATTAAGCTGTTCCACATATCGATTGATAGTATATTAATAATCGGTTATTAGATTGTTATATTACGCTTTATTTTTAGGTCCATAAAGCACTCGCTTAAAACTATTTTTATAATAAAAAGTTTGTCCTACTAAAACTAAAGCGATGCTGTCACACGTACATTTCTCTTTAATCACTTGTAAGTACGCTGTTTAGGTTTTCTTATTGGTAACGCCACGTAGCGCTCTGTATGAAAATCACTGGCTGTGCTGTGTGCAGTCTGTGGCTAGTTTGCATTGTTGTCTGCCATTGTAGTGTTGGGCAGCTGGATGTTAACAGCGCGTAGCGTTGCGCAGTTGGAGGTGAGCCGCCAGCAGTGGTGGTTGTGGGGAAGTGAGATGGCGGATTTTTGAGAGCGGATGATCTGGACGTGTGTCCATCAGAAACAGTACATTTGTAAGAATGGATGTCATGAACTGCTATATATATTATGACTTTTGAACGCGATTAAGGTAAATACATTGTTTGTTCTCTATCAAAATCTTTCATTTGCTAACTATGCCTATCAGTAGTTAGTGCCTTCAGTAGTTAGAATCTTTTATTTAGGTGGCAGTAGTGGCGCTCGCTGTATTGCAGTAGTTCGAGTAACGAAGATTTTTGTGAGGTAAGTGATTTGTGAAAGGTATAGGTTAATGTTAGTCAGGGCCATTCTTTTGTAGGGATTATTGAAAGCCAGATTGCGTTTCGCTAAAAATACTGTGTGTCAGTTTAAGCACAGTCATGTATAATTTTTCTAAGGGGACGTTACATATGGCGACTCTTAGCCGAGGATACCTCACTGGAATCTTCTGATTTTTTCCTGTAGTTTGTGTAATTAGTATAGCTTTTGTTTATTGCTAGCACGTAATTGTAGAGAGAATCTCCTTTGCAGTTGCAGTCTTTCATTGTTGTATAGTAAAACAGTTGTGGCATGCATGTAGATTTGCACCAAGTATTTCGCAGCTGCGCTTGCAATTAACTAGATATTATTTTCAGTGCTATGTTAATGTGTTCTCTTATTTTTGCTCTTCAAATTGTGATTTTCTGTGTTATCGTGTGAAATATTGTGACAATAATGGCGTGTGGAAAACGTAACACTAGGCTCCAAAGTAAACTGAGAAATAATAGTGACGACGAGCGTAGCTTATCAGCACCACTGTGTAATGAATTAACAGACATTCAAAGTAGTAATTTGGAAATTGTGCATAGGGAAATGGTGTCAAAAAGTCTGTAATGACGTAAAAACACAAATTTGTGAGCATTTTCAACCTATTTTTTTGCGGCATGAAAATGCATTACAGATTCACGAAGCAGCCATAAAAGAACTGCAAACTATTGTTCATGAAAATCATGAGACCTTGCAAGCTAAAATTGACTCAGTTGCATCTACCGATTCGGTTACGCAAGTTGCAAAAACTCAGGAAAATTGGTGCAGAAAGACACATGGAGTAAATTAGTTCATTATCAGAGAAAGTAGTTGAACTTTCGGATCAGCTAAATAATTTATCTACGAAGGTAGATGATAATCTGAATGACACAAAACCGGTAGTCTTTGATGACACAGAAGAGTGCGAACAAATTAGGAAATTCAAACAAAATCAGAATCAAATTAATACGCAACACCAAAGAGAAATCCGGGAAGTACAAGATCAGCTGACACAGGTAATACAAGAATTACGTATTTCAGAGGACACTCGCGCTCCAATACGGGAAGAGGGACATAGAAATACGGAACAGCCACAAAATAATAACACAGGCACTTCGGAAATTATGAAAGAAATTGGCAAGGTACACCGAATTTTGAGATGGAACCGCCGAAACGACGTAACAATGACCGACATGCGACTCGCCGACATGATGATTTTGACTATAAGCTGTTCATTACTACACGTAAATTCGAAACATTTAAGAATTCTGGCGACGACATTCATCCACAAGCATGGCTCCATCAATTCTCTCATTGTTTTCCTCCCAACTGGTCATTAGAGCACAGATTAGAATTTATGTGTGGCTATTTAGAGAATGAACCAGCTGTAAGAATGCGATCGGTCATTCACGATTGCCACAGTGAAGGAGAATTTTATCATGCCTTCCTCTCTGCATATTGGTCTCAAGCTACACAAGACCGAGTAAAACATAGCATCATAATGATGAAACATTTCGAACAATCTGAATTTTCCAGTCTTGTGAAATATTTTGAAGACATGTTGCACAAGAATCAGTACCTGTAAAACCCATACAGCCCCTCAGAACTCATCCGCATTTGCTTAATCAAATTACCTGAAAATTTACGACATATTATTTTGGCAGGACGTTGCAAAGACAACATTGAAGCTTTTCATGGACTCTTACAAGAATTAGAAATTGACACTGACAATCGCGGAACGCGAAAACAGGAACACAACAATTACAGGTCACATCCGTCACAATTCCGCGACGACAGAAATAATAAATGGACACGACAAGGCTGTTCTTACAACGTAAATCGTGACCAAAATAGACATCGCCCATATGACAGCCGTTGGCAGAGCAGTAATAATTACAGGGAAAGATCACCTCTCCGCAGTAATGACTATCACAGAGACAATCAGAGAAACAGACAATATGGGAACCAAAATAATTATTATCAAGGGAGACAGAATAACTTCAGATGCAACGGTCCACCGCGCAGTTATGATTCAGGGAGAAATTCTCCACCACGTGACCGACAAGAAACAAATAATGGAATCTACCGACATGACGACAGACGATATAATCGTAACGACAGACCTGAATTGCATCAGAACTGGCGGGATTTAAACAGGGCAGGGCCCTCTCGACAAGGTGAATTTGTAGAAGTTAGATTTTCAAATCCCAATAACGATGCGCGCCAACAAAGAAACAGACAATGACTCGCACCGCAGGCAGCCACGTGCGCCGGCTGGCTCAGAGAAAAATAACATAGACGTTAACCTTGAGAAAAATTTTAGCGTTTCTTACCGTCGTATACAACATGATAATTACTTTGAAGTTGAAACTCTGCGTACTAGAAAGGGTAAAGGATTGCCATCACATTTCACATGTAAAACCGTTTATTGAGAGATAATCTGCTTTTTAACTTAGTCTTTGCTATAAAATTTTTCACTTTACATTACTAGTATGCTTTGTCAAACTTAGAATCTGTTAACATGCAACAATGTTTGAAGTTAAATAGCCAGTGAAGAACCAAGAGAACTTATTTAGACAGTAATTACCACTGCATTGTGATAGTGAACAGAGGACACAGTGTTACTGTGTGTGTACATTCTTGCTTGTTAGTTGTATCATTACATAACGACTATAAGGCTCACATACTTAGAGCATATACCAGTACTGCTGACGAGATTTTAATGCAACATTCTGGTTTACTTGAAAAGACATTCCTTATTTGAAGTAGATTTTGTGAGATTAAAGATGACTTGGTATTTGGTTTCTTTGACAGCTACACGATTACATCACGACGCTACCAATGTGTGACACAATTTACATTGTTGCTTTTGTGCTGTATCTGCTTTATATCTGCTGAGTTTTTCTGAATTCTTCTGGAAAGTAAAACATGTTTTAGTAGTAACTTTTGTGGTATAGCTACAATGAGACAGCCTTTTCCGTAGCACAACAATACGTTACATTATAGTACTTTCTTGATCACGGTAATGTACGTAATAACTACGATATCTATACGCATAGCATTTCACTTTTGTTTATGATGAGGTAAGTACATTGACTTCTGCAGAACTTAGATTTCGGAGGACGATAACTACGACACTTCCACAGAATTATCTTACAGCAAGACGCACATTTAGCGTTAAAGGACACGTATTTGAGTGATTAATTTTGCACTTAAACCATTTATTTTTCAAGATTTGTGAATTACAAAGAATGTTTTCCGTGATACATCTCATTCCATTGCTGTAATCTGTAACACCTGAGGGTATAATTACATTAATCCTCAGGGGGGTACACGCTTACTTTGTGTACCATGTGTTTGGCAAGCACAAGGAGCCCTAGCTAATATGGTATTTGCTTATACAACTTTACACATCGGTACCATATTTCTGTAACAGAAGTACACAGCTATCTGATTATTTAACAGAGAAATAAACATTTTTTTTACTACGTCAGTGACAGATGTTTACGCAATTACACAGTTGGATAACTTCACATTTATGAAATTGTATTTTGTCTGTACTGTGTGAACTGTTCATATTTTTTCGGAACCATTGTGATACTATGAGAGCTTTGAATGATGTATTTGGTATGGGATCATGATATTTAAAGTACGTTTGAGGTAGATGACACTATTTAAATGAGCAGAGAATTTTTTTTAGGTTTTGAAATTATTGCAGAAACCTACGACGTTTTTGAGATTTGACTTAGGTGTTATGATGTTATTATTATGACGATGATGTGTATTATGCTGTTGAGGTATGTTTATGATCAATAAGATGATGCTATATGAGGAATCTGATTATGCTACATATTTATTATGATGAAATATTGAAGTGTCGACGCAAGATTGACGTGTCGACGAATATGTATATGTGTAATAAGGTAAGGAATAATGAGAAGTGGTTAGGGACTCAGATTTGTGAAAACGGATGTTGGAAACCAAGAATCTTACTTTAAGAGTTATGAAATGTGTGTAGATGGGTGAATGTTTCACAATGCCGACGAAAATGTTTTGGACACTGTTATATTTATAGGATTTTGTTTCTACAGATTTGTAACGCAAATTCTTGATCTGTGAAATTTTTTTTATATGAGACTGTCACTGTAGCGGAAACTGCTGTCGTAAATATTTCGGTAAGAAAGGTAAGTGGCCTTGACGTAATGAGTTTTGGGTGCCCAGCTGAGAGATAGTCGACTGACATATGAAGGCCATTAGGTGGAGAAACAAAAGAGGCCATTATCCTCGCTATTGACATTTCCTTGTCGAAAGCATCGCAAATACGACATGCTGAAACTTGAAAACATATAATTACACTGTGGATCTCTTAATTTATGATATTTACTAAAATGCCTAATGAAATGATGAGAAACATTTTACATCTATTGTCTTTGTAGTTGAGAGATTTTTTTGCCTTGCGAGACGCCATTTGCCTAGTGAATGACGTTTCATATGTTGCTTTATATATACATTTGCCTATTTTGTTTAATATATAGTTTCTAGCTGCACTGCAGCATTGGTTACAATAAAATTTAATAGATGTACTAATATAGATATTTTATGCCCTACAGATCCAGTAAATAATAACTTTATGATGTACTTAAAAAAAGAATGGGGGAGCACAAAAAGACATTTCCCCTCACAGGAATTGCATACATAATAATGACTGGTAACTTTTTAGAAGTGTAAGTTAAGGTGATGCATCACTCTAGTGTTAAGATGTGACATAGGTATTAGACATGGCCATCTTTACTGTTATATTATTTCTGCTTGAACTTTGTCATGTTTAGGTATAAGTTATTTCATTTGCTGCTGCTGTTTGCCAGGCATAGTTCTACTGAATTTTACATTGTATTAAGCTAGTTTTACTACTGATTTATTTTTCTTGTTGCTGCTCATTGCCTCATATTAGTTGTATTTGCTTTGCTAATTTCTATAATGCTGCTTGCTTTGCCAATTTGCATTTTTTGTCATTGCTGTTTGTGTTAATTGTTTTGTGCTGCTGCATTGCCTCATCCCTTAGTTTAGCATCTGAGCTCAGTAGATTTAAGTTAGCTTAAGAGGGGGTAGACTATATAAGACAACGAGTTGTGATGAATTGGAAGAAATGCATTGAGAAGCTATAAGAAAATGGTTTGGCCAAAAAAGTATTTTGAAAGAGGATATGAACAAAAAAGTAGGGTTTAGAGCCAACAAGTTTAGGTAGGATTTTCTTGGAAATAAATGATGAGGTAAGATAATGGAAAATAAATAATGAGGTAAGAAATATGTGAACATATAAATACAGAAAGCATGCTTGGGTAGGATGTTTTGGTGGAAACAAATGCTGACATAAGACGAAAGATCTATGGAATGAAGTTTTGGGTTGGACTGCAGTACCAAATGTTACACTGAAAACAAACCTTGCCCTTTCATCTTGTGTTATCCCACTATGTGTTTGTGTACCCTTGGGTATTTGTGTTCTTCCTGTCTTTATGTGTTTATCTGATGAGAGTTACGTTGTAGAATTTTTCTGATAATATGTTATTTACTTTGTAAAGATGTTTGGACATTATTTATTCTGTTTTGTTTTAATGCTCATGTGTGAAGTTGATGTTTCAAAAGTTATTCTGATCTTTTATGTATGTACTTATGTCATAATTCCTGTAACACTGATGTATATGTTATTTCGATTCTTTTGTAAAGCCCCTATTACTACAAATGTTATCTGTATTGTTACGTTCTTTAATGATGTATTTTGTACCTTTGTTATTGTATTCTTATGTTATAAAATTGTAATTGACACTAGTTCATCAAATTAAGTAACTTGAAAGCATTCATTTCACTGCACATATTTCTGTTGGTCATAGTGTATGCACAATATGTAAAAAAAATGAGGACTGTTAGTGTTTGGACGTGTGTTAATAATTCAGCAAGGGACTGATTAACAGCATTGCTGGTTCTAAGGACAATTCCAAAAACTTTGAAAGAGGTTTGTGAGTGGTTTATGGACTTGCTATATTCTCCGCAAGACTCTTCGATGGTGATTGTGCACCTGCACAGTGGCAACAGATGGATGCTGGCTGTCTCTATAAGGACTACAGTGGGTCCGCATCTTTGATGGCCCACCAATACCATTATTTCTACAAGTACTGCAGTGGGTCTGCACCTCTGGTGGCCCACCAATACCATACACTGTACCAGGACTACAGTGGGTCTGCTCTGTGATGACCTACCTACCAATATTCTTCAACTTCGACTGACTCTGCTGTGGGTTTGCTCTGTTGTGGCCCATTAGCTGTCTGAATGTCAAGAGTCAGCACTGTCTTTCTGTTGGAAGGACAACACTACTTCTTCAAAACAATGGAAATCCACTACTTCCGTGTGCATTCTCGTTTACTGCTCAGACTTTGAGAAAAAAAAAAACACTGCACTTTTACTGTGATGAATGATCAGGACTGTCCTTATGGACTGTGAGAAAATTTTAGCTTTTGACCAACATTGTATCAATAAGTGTGTGCATTTGATTTCTTTGTTATTGTAATTGTGAAATTTTTTTAAGAAATATGTATTGGCCAGTGCCCAAAACAATTTGTAAAATTTTTTGTGGGGAGCATGGGGGCAATGTAAGTAGGCTGTTTAGGTTTTCTTATTGGTAACGCCACGTAGCGCTCTGTATGAAAATCACTGGCTGTGCTGTGTGCAGTCTGTGGCTAGTTTGCATTGTTGTCTGCCATTGTAGTGTTGGGCAGCTGGATGTTAACAGCGTGTAGCGTTGCGCAGTTGGAGGTGAGCCGCCAGCAGTGGTGGTTGTGGGGAAATGAGATGGTGGATTTTTGAGAGCGGATGATCTGGACGTGTGTCCATCAGAAACAGTACATTTGTAAGAATGGATGTCATGAACTGCTATATATATTATGACTTTTGAACACGATTAAGGTAAATACATTGTTTGTTCTCTATCAAAATCTTTCATTTGCTAACTATGCCTATCAGTAGTTAGTGCCTTCAGTAGTTAGAATCTTTTATTTAGGTGGCAGTAGTGGCGCTCGCTGTATTGCAGTAGTTCGAGTAACGAAGATTTTTGTGAGGTAAGTGATTTGTGAAAGGTATAGGTTAATGTTAGTCAGGGCCATTCTTTTGTAGGGATTATTGAAAGCCAGATTGCGTTGCGCTAAAAATATTGTGCGTCAGTTTAAGCACAGTCATGTATAATTTTTCTAAAGGGACGTTACAAACTGACTATAATAGCATCTGTGAAAGCACATTTTAGAGGCGTTCGTATTCAAACATACTTGTTGTTTACTTGCGAACTGACTTATGTAACACAGGAAAAAAAAAATGTGTGTGAACTCTTATGGGAGTTAACTGCTAAGGTCATCAGTCCCTAAGCTTACACACTACTTAACCTAAATTATCCTAAGGACAAGCACACACACCCATGCCCGAGGGAGGACTCGAACCTGCGCCGGGACCAGCCGCACCGTCCATGACTGCAGCGCCTAAAACCGCTCGGCTAATCCAGCGCGGCTGTAACACAGGACTTTGCCATGCTACTGAAATAGAACACTGTTGACACAAAATGCTCCGACTTGCGCCGACAACATACAGTGAATACTAGGAGACAGTCGGCCTTTTTACCGTCATCAAGTAAGCTAATACGCAACAGGCTATAAAAGGAGGAACAAAAATTGAAATAATTAATTATAAGGTTAACCAGTAATGTACATGATAATCGCTTCGACTTAAGGAGTATCCTAAAAAAAAAAAAGAAACAGTTTTTCATCGATTTATCGAGATTTATTTAAGACACCAGAAGACCATACTCCATACGGCGAGAGAAGAGCTCTGACAATTGACGCAGCCTTGGGGCATTAGTACAGAGGAGAGGGCTTTTGGGAAAGGAGCTATGCTGAAATCCCAAGCACGCGAATTTATATACAGATTCTGTGTTTACTTTGAAAGCGAAAGGGAGAACGGTGGGCCTTTGATATCAGTAAGTAAAGTGGTTGACAGAATGGCAAAATCATTGATCATCTCTACAGCGACAGTGAAGAGAGTCACAAATGATAAAAGAGGCTGCCAATTTAGCTGCGAGCCCTGTTATTGTGACGCCTGGAAAGTCAAGGAAGAGATCGTGTCGTGTGACTGAAACAGACAACTTTGACGAAAGTGCCATCAGGCAACATATATGCGCCTACTACAGCAGGAAGGAGTATCCGGCACTTAAAAAGTTGTGGTATCACTGTCGGACAGTGATTTGTTCACAGGCAGAACGACATGTCTCTCCATAGCTTTTTTTTTTTTTTTTTTTAATAGCTTCCGTTGGAAAAAGTTCTCAGGACGAAAGGTGTTAGTGGAACGCGGAGACATTGTAGCATGGAGATGTCGTTTCTGCGCGAGCTGTTTGCAGTGAATCCGGAAAATGTAATATGGATTGACGAAACATGGGTCAACGTGCGTCATGCACGTTCAGTCCCATGGACAGATGACACGCGCCAAGGAATTATGAATGTACCACGTGGTAAGGGAGGACGACTAGTTACATACAGTTCATGCTGGATCTGTGAACGGTTTTGTGCCCGGTGCTATGATAATGTTTCAGTAAAAAAAAAAAAAAAAAGTCGACTACCACGAGGAGATGAATGCAAATACAATCAAAGACTGATTCGTTACTCGTTTGCTACCAAACGTCAGTTCTGGTAGTGTTTTTGTAATGGACAATGCGCCGTACCATTCAGCACATTTAAATAAGACACCACCGGCTGCTGCACGGAGAGACGAAATAGTCAGCCGGTTGAAAGATAATAAAATACGCTCTGAACGGAATATGTGGAAAGCCGAACTTCTGGAATTAGTGAAACGACACAAGCCACAGAAGACGCTTTATGCGATTGATACATTAGCCGAGAACCACGGCCACGTTATACGTCTTCCATCGTACCATAGCCATTACAACGTAATTGAATTCATCCGGGCACAAATGAAAGCAGATGTTGCGGAGTGAGACAACACCTTTACGTTGCTAGACACAGAGAGGCAGGTAGATGAGGCTGCCACACGAATAACGCTAGGAAACTGGAAGAACGTCGTGAACCACATCTACATCTTCATGGATACTCTGCAGATCACATTTAAGTGTCTGCCAGAGGGTTCATCGAACCACCTTCGCAATTCTCTATTATTCCAATCTCGTCGAGCGCGCGGAAAGAACGAACACCTGCATCTTTCCCTTATTTTTATCGTGGTGATCGTTCCTCCCTATGTAGGTCGGTGTCAACAAAATATTTTCGCATTCCGAGGAGAAAGTTGGTGATTGGAATTTCGTGAGAAGACTCCGTCGCAACGAAAAACGCCTTTCTTTTAATGATGTCCAGCCCAAATCCTGTATCATTTCTGTGACACTCTCTCCCATATTTCACGATAATTCAAAACGTGCTGCCCTTCTTTGAACTTTTTCGATGTACTCCGTCACTCCTATCTGGTAACAATGCCACACCGCGCAGCAGTATTCTAAAAGAGGACGGACAAGTGTAGTGTAGGCAGTCTCCTTAGTAGGTCTGTTACATTTTCTAAGTGTTCTGCCAATAAAACGCATTCTTTGGTTAGTCTTCCCCACAACGGTTTCTATGCGTTCCTTCCAATTTAAGCTGTTCGTAATTCTAATTCCTAAGTATTTAGTTGCATTTACGGCCTTTAGATTTGACTGATTTATCGTGTAACCGAAGTTTAAGAGTTTTAGCACTCGTGTGAATGACCTCACACTTTTCATTATTTAGGGTTAACTGCCAAGTTTCGCACCATTCAGACATCTTTTCTAAATCGTTTTGTAATTTGTTTTTATCTTCTGATGACTTTATTAGTCGATAAACGACACCGTCATTTGAAAAGAACCTAAAACGGCTGCTCAGATTGTGTCCCAAATGGTTTATATAAATAAGGAACAGCAAAGGGCCTATAACACTACCTTGGGGAAAGCCAGGAATCACTTCCTGTTTTACTCGATGACTTTCCGTCAATTACTACGAACTGTGACCTCTCTCACAGGAAGTCACAAATCCAGTCACATAACTGTGGCGATATTCCATAAGCACTCAATTTCACTATACGCCGCTTGTGTTGGTACAGTGTCAAAAGCTTTCTGGAAATCCAGGAATCCGGAATCGATCTGAAATCCCTTGTCAATAGCACTTAACACTTCATGCGAATAAAGAGCTAGTTGTGTTTCACAAAGACGATGTTTTCTAAACCTATGTTGACTGTGTGTCAATAGACCGTTTTCTTCGAGGTAAGAGATTACAAGGTCAAACATAGAAGGTGTAAGAGAAGAATCCTTTCACAATGTTGTAACTTGTTTATCAGAGCCGGCCGGTGTGGCCGTGCGGTTAAAGGCGCTTCAGTCTGGAACGGCGTGAGCGCTACGGTCGCAGGTTCGAATCCTGCCTCGGGCATGGATGTGTGTGATGTCCTTAGTTAGGTTTAAGTAGTTCTAAGTTGTAGGGGACTGATGACCACAGCAGTTAAGTCCCATAGTGCTCAGAGCCATTTTTTGTTTATCAGACGATGAGGACAGCAGCAGCGAAGATACCGAAGGCTATATGGTCGTGACGAGAGATGACCAATCAGATGACGATGGTCTTGGGGTTTTCGTTCTCCCGCACGAAAAATAGATGAAACGTCCTTATTCGATATTTTACAATATTTTTGCAATTTGCTTTGGCTGGAACCATAGTCATGGTAATTTTTTAAATGATGTTATCGCCGTTTGACGGTAATAATTTTTATTTTATTGTTATATGATCCAGAGTTCGGCCACTTTCAAGTACAGTAACTTATTTATATGTCATAAGATATGAGACTGGTATGAAATACACCGAAATCTGAACCGTATAACAATACAATAAAAATTTTTGCAGTCACATGGCTGCAACATCATTAAAGAAAATATGTGTGTGTGTTTGTGTAAGGTGACAAACACTGCTAGCGCATCTCTGACAGCTGTCAGAGCTCTTCTCTCGACGTACGGAGTATAGTTTGGTTTTTTGACAAATTCGATGTTTCGAGGTTCGAATTACGAGGGCGTCCTGAAAAATAATGCCTCCGAATTCTTTATCTGTTCAGAATATCGATCGATATGTTGCACGTCATGCATATTATTCAGTCGACATTGCCGGTTCTACCTCCAGAGGGCTCTGAATTGTAGCGTGTAACATGGCGGTGTGTAACGGGCAGTCACATGAAAAAACTACAGAGGAATAACCCTTATGAGTCATACAGTCAAGATTTTTGAAAGAATTTTACTAAACCGAATAAGTGAAAAGCTAGACAAGGAGCTGAGTGAAGAACAGCATGGGTTTAGGCAAGGAAGAAGCACAATCGACCTGATATTTTCTATCCGCCAACTGATGGAAAAAAGTTGGGAGTATAACAAAAGGGTTTTTTTAGACACAGAAAAGGCAAATGACTCAGTTGACAGGGAAAGACTCTGGGAAGAAATGAAGAAGATAGATATAGAAGATGGATACATTAATGTTATAAAGACAATGTACAGAGGACACAATTGTAGAATTAGAACACCATTGGGGAACTCTGAATACTTCGAAATAAGACAAGGACTTAAGCAAGGAAGTATTCTATCTCCTGCACTTTTTAATGTTGTGATGGAGGGAATGAATAGGGCAGTTAAAGGTATAGTAAAAGAAAAAGACAAAAAGATGATTTTTGCAAATGATATGGTAATATGGGGTGATAAAGAGGTAGATGTACAGTTACAGCTTGATGCGTGGAAGGAAATAATGAAAAGGTATGGACTAAAAATAAATAAAGATAAGAGTGAAGTAATGGTATTTGGAAGAGAGAAAGGGATGAACGGAAATATTACCTTGAATGGAGAACCCCTCAAAGTGGTATAAAGTTTCACTTATTTAGGGAGTGAAATATATAGGGATGGAAGAATAACTAACGAAATTAACACAAGGTTACAGAAGGGAGGCAATTTCTACCTAACCATAAAACACCTGATTTGGAATAATGAAGTTTCAGAAAGAGCAAAACTCCTTATGTATAAGAATTATTACATCCCTATTGTCACCTATGGTGGAGAAACGTGAACAATGACAGAAAGGGACTGGAGCAGACTGCAAGCAGGGGAAATGAAATTTCTCAGAGCAGTTAAGGGAAAAATGGACAGAGTAAGGAATGTAGAGATTAGAAAGGACCTCAAACAAGAAAGTATGAGAAAAGAAATTGATAAAAAAGAGATTAAGATGGCATGGGCATGTCAAGAGAATGCATGGGCAGAGACTCCCCAAAATTATGGAAGAACTAAAGATGGATGGGAAAAGACCTAGAGGGCGCCCAAGAACACGATGGAAAATGGGAGTGAGAATATCTGTAGAAAGGAGAGGTGTGACCTGGCAGCAAGTGGAGGAAGAAAAGTGGTGGGACGACCGAGCCAATTGGAGAGGACTCGTCAACACGCAGACCCGGCAGTAGCTGGAGCGGGATTCGGATATAGATAGATAGACATTGCCGGTTCTACCTCCAGAGAGCTCTGAATTGTAGCGTGTAACATGGCGGTGTGTAACGGGCAGTCACATGAAAACCGAACACCCAACACGACGAGACCATGGAATGGTTCCATTCAAACGTAATCACTGCACGCGCTGACACTTATTTCGCTGTGAGACGAGACAATTCCTGTTTCGTAGAACGCGGTGCGGGGGTGGGCATTATCGTGCAACAGGGTGCTTCCTGTGCTCGCAGAGTTCCTCGAGCGTGGAGCCACAATCGATGTGGAGCGCTATTCTGCAGAAACCGCGACGCGCTATAGAGTCAAAATGCCCAGGAATGCTATCAGACGCAATCATCCTATTGTACAATCATGCCCACCGCACTCCGCCAGTCGGACGAAGACTGCGCTTCAGTGATTTGGTTTGGAACACTGAAACATTGTGCGTACATCCCAGATCTTTCACCGTGTAATTTTCTCATCTGTGGCGACCAGAAGAAAGACATCCGCGGACGTCGAAATCAGCCAAACGAGGAAGTGCAAGAGTGCGTGGGGTTGTGGAACCGACAGCGGCCGACCGCTTTCTCGCCGCGCGGAGTGGCCGCGTGGTTTGAGGCGCCATGTCACGGATTGCACGGCCACTCCCGCCGGAGGTTCGAATCCTCCCTCGGGCATTGATGTATGTGTTGTTCTTAGCGTAAGTTCGTTTAAGTTAGTTTAAGTAGTTTGGTCCCTTAGGAATTCACACACATTTGAACATCTGACTGCCTTCTATGCAAGGGGAAAAAAATGGTTCAAATGGCTCTGAGCACTATGCGACTTAACTTCTGAGGTCATCAGTCGCCTAGAACTTAGAGCTAATTAAACCTAACTAACCTAAGGACATCACACACATCCATGCCCGAGGCAGGATTCGAACCTGCGACCGTAGCGGTCACGCGGTTCCAGACTGAAGCGCCTTTAACCGCACGGCCACACCGGCCGGCTATGCAAGGGGAGCTGATAGTCTCGTCTCCGAGTGGGACAAATGTCTTAAGCGTGTCGTGATTACTTTTGAATGACGGGTGTTCGGTGTTCATTTGACTGGCCCTCATACGTCGATGCGCGAGAAAAGGTGTGTTATAACGAAGTTTCTTATGCCAGAAAAGATTGAAGTCCCTCTTCTTCCGCATGACAATACCTAACCACATACAAGCGCTGCGGCATGCGCAACAATCGGACGCCTTGACTTCATTATAATCGATCATTCTCCATGCAGTTCCGACTTGGCCCCATCCGATTTTCATTTGCTTCCAAAAGTTAAAGGATCTGTTTCCAAAAGTTAAAGAACACCTTGGAGGACTTCACTTTGATATTGATGAAGCGGTGCAAGTAGAGATGAGATTGTGGCTGCGTCAACAAGGTCAAACATTCTACAGTGACGGTTTCAACAAACTGGTCTTTCGTTGGGAGAAATGTGTTCATCGCCAGGGAGACTATGTGAGAAATAAATATGTAGACATGAGGAATAAAGGTGCAGAATGCTAATAAACTGAGGTGACAGAATTCATGTGATAGCAGTATGCATATATACAGCTGGCGGTAGTACCGCGTACACAAGGTATAAGAAGACAGTGCATTGACGAAGCCGACATTTGTACTCAGGTGATTCATATGAAATGGTTTCCGACTTGAATATGGCCGCACCACTGAAAGTAACAGAGTTTCAATTCGGAGCTAGACGCTTGGGACATTGTACTTCGGAAATCGTTAGGGAATTCAGTATTCCGGGACCCACAGTGTCAAGAGTACGTCGAGAATACTAAATTTTAGGCATTACCTCTCACCACGGACAACGCAATGGCTGACGATCGTCACTTAACGACCGAGAGCAGCGTCGTTTGCGTAGAGTTGTCAGTGCTAAGAGACAAACAACACTGAGTGAAATAACAGCAGAGCCGGCGGCGGTGGCCGAGCGGTTCTAGGCGCTTCTTCCGGAACCGCGCGATTGCTACGGTCGCAGGTTCGAATCCTGCCTCGGGCATGGATGTGTGTGATGTCCTTAGGTTAGTTAGGTTTAAGTAGTTCTAAGTTCTAGGGGACAAATGACCTCCGATGTTAAGTCCCATAGAGCTCAGAGCCAATAACAGCAGAAATCAGTGTGGGACTTACGACGAATGTACCAGTTAGGACGGCGCGGCGAAATATAGCATTAATGGGCTATGGCACCAGACGACCGACACGAGTGCCTTTGCTAACAGCACGACATCGCCTCTAGCGCCTCCCCTTGGCTCGTGACTACATCGATTGGATCGTAGACGACTGGAAAACCCTGACCTGGTCAAACGAGTCCAGATTTCAGTTTCTAAAAGCTGATGGTAGGATTCGAGGGTGGCGCAAACCCCACGAAGCCATGGACCCAGGCCGGCCGGAGTGGCCGAGCGGTTCTAGGCGCTGCAGTCTGGAACCGCTCTGCCGCTATGGTCGCAGGTTCGAATACTGCCTCGGGCATGGATGTGTGTGATGTCTTTAGGTTGGTTAGGTTTAAGTAGTTCTAAGTTCTAGGGGACTGATTACCTCAGCAGTTACGTCCCATAGTGCTCAGAGCCATTTGATCCACCATGGACCCAAGTTGTCAAGAAGGCACAGTGCAAGCTGGTGGTGGATCTTTAATGGTGAGGGCTGTATTTACACGGAATGGACTTGGTCCTCTGCTCCAACTGAACTGGTCTTGGACTGGAAATGGTTAGTTGGGCTACTTAGAAACCATTGCAGCCATTCATGGACTTCATGTTCCCAAACAACGATGGAATTTTTATGGATGACAATGCGCTATGTCACTGGGCCACAAATGTTCACGATTGGTTTGAAGAACATTCTGGACTGTTCGAGAGAATGTTTTGACCGTCCAGATAGCCTGACGTGAATCCCATCGAACATTTATGGGTCAAAATGGTTCAAATGGCTCCAAGCACTATGGGACTTAACATCTGAGGTCATCAGTCCCCTAGACTTAGAACTACTTAAACCTAACTAACCTAAGGACATCACACACGTCCATTCCCGAGGCAGGATTCGAGCCTGCGACCGTAGCAGCAGCACGGTTGCGGACTGAAGCAACTAGAACCGCTGGGCCACAGCGGCCGAAAAATTTATGGGTCATAATCGGAAGATCAGTTCGTGTACAAAAAACTACACCGGCAATACTTTCGCAATTATGGACGTGTGTAGAGGCAATATGGCTCAATATTTCTGCGGGGGACTTACATCGACTTATTGTGTCGATGCCAGGTCGAGTTACGCACTACACCAAGTGAAATGCGATCAGACACAATGTTAGGACGTATTCCATTACTTTTGTCACTTGAGTGTAAGTTCGTTTCATTTAAAAAGCTATAAGAGTTTTCATATAATAAATTCGTAGGGATAGTTTTCAGTTTTTGTGATAATATTTACTATATAAGTGACTTATTAGTGGTTTCTTCATTCACCTCTGCATTTCTTGTGTTGTGGCCTGATATTTGTGAGTGTTTCGTATCGAGCAACTTAACCTCTTACCCGTGTTTACATTCCGCGCTGACCAGTTGCAGCTGTAGCGGCGCATCGAAAGCTAAGTACTAATTAATTGTTTGTGTATAGTAGTTTATTTAGGAACTTTAGTAGTCTTCAACCGGTGTTCTTGGTGTTTTCCGGTGCAATAACTTCAGAAGAAATTTTTGCGAACTACTTTCAGTTTCGTTACTGTCATTAGACGTTTGATTTTCTTTCTGTGTTAGTATATTGTTATATTCTCATTTGTTGTTGATTAATACTGTCAATAATAGTAGTTACTTCCCTTGTAGAGCAAGCTTGTGATTATTGTAGTCAGTTTTTAACATCTTCTTATTGTAGTAGCGGAACTTAGATAAAGTTGTTTTCTTGTTTCAATAATTATAAAATTTTATCATGAGTGAGAAGTGTGGGCTTTGCCGTAGGTTCGTGAGCAGTGGATTGCGGTGTGAGACTTGTTCGAAGTATTTTCACTGGAAGTAATGCAGTGGGGAAGCCAGTGGGCATTCTGGTGAGATCCTCTCCTGGAACTGCAGGTTATGTAGCAAGAGTAAGTTGATAGAGGAGCTGGAGCGTAAGATCTGTGCCCTTCAGGTGCAGTTGAAAAACGCACAGGAGGAGCTAGATAGGATGAGGAGGGAGAAGGGGGTTGGTGAATGGGAGCTGGCTGTTGGCAAGAGATCTGCTAGGAGAAGGAGATTTTCAGATAGTTTTACTATTGGTGTTTGTCATAGACATGACCAACTGTCAGAGTCTAGTGGAGAGAAATCTCTAGTAGCTGTAGATGTAGGAAGTATGCAGCAGACCTCAGCAGTTACGGTGGCTAGGACAGTTGCAAAGTCTAAGAGAAAGAAGAAAGTTCTGCTGTTAGGTAGTTCTCATGGTAGAGGTGTAGGCCAGCAGTTGCAGGAAGTTTTGGGGAGTGAGTACCAGGTCATCAGCATTGTGAAGCCTAATGCAGGATTGGCTCAGGTGACTTTTAACATAGGGGGGTTATGTAGGGATTTTACTAAAGAGGATCAGGTAGTGATTGTGGGTGGGGCTGGTAATAGTATTGATAGGGATGGGGAGTATGACATAGATGTTGACCTGGAAAAGATAGCCACTCAGACTGGCAACACGAATGTGCATTTCGTGGAACTGTTTCAGCGTCACGATCGGCCTCATCTTAATACAGCCGTCAGGCGTAATAACATGAGACTTGGGGGTGCGCTGATGACAGAAGGCATGAGTCACATTTCAGTGGTGTCGGTGGAGTCTATCGGCAGGACGGGTTTCACTAGACATGGCCTACACCTCAACAGGTATGGGAAGGGGAGGTTGGCAAAACTTATAGGTGACAGCATAGGTGGGGGTGGTGGGATCACTCATGGGAAAATTCCGGTAGTTGTGGGTGTTAGAGCTGTACCTTTTTTAGATTGAAGTCAGCTGATAGGTATTCCTGCTTAAGGGAAGTCTCTCTAACAAAGAAACCACTTTCTACAAAGCTTGGGTATCCGATTAATGAGAGAATTAGTATATTTCATCAAAATATACAAGGTATTAGAGATAAAGTTAGTGAACTGCTTATAGATGTTGACTCTGAAATTATTGGTATATCTGAACACTTCTTTAAAAAGGAGATAATTCAGAGGCTTCCTTTACCAGGATACAGGTTGGCTGGCAGCTTTTCTAGGAGCTCTTTGCGGTGTGGGGGAGTAGCCATGTATGTGAAAAACGGTATCCCATTTGAGTCAATTGATGTTTCAAAGTACTGCACTGAAAAGGTGTTTGAATGTTGTGCAGGTGTGGTTAAATTTAGTGGAGCTAAACTTCTTACTGTTGTTATTTATAGATCCCCAGACTCCGATTTCACAACATTTTTGCTAAAGCTAGAGGAGGTTCTTGGTTCACTTTATAGGAAATACAAAAAGTTAGTTATATGTGGTGACTTCAATATTAATTGTATAAGTGATTGTGCAAGGAAAAGGATGCCGGTAGACCTCCTTAATTCATATAATCTTATGCAAACCGTATTCTTTCCAACGAGAGTGCAAGGGAACAGTAGAACAACCATAGACAATATTTTTGTTCATTCGTCATTATTAGAAGGGCATTCTGTTAGCAAAAAGGTGAATGGCCTTTCAGATCATGATGCACAAATTTTAAGTCTAAAAGATTTTTGTGCTGCAACACATGTTAAATATAGTTACCAACTTTTTAGAAAAGCTGATCCAGTTGCTGTACAGACTTTTGTAAACCTTATCAAGGAACAAGAGTGGCAAGATGTTTATAGTGATGATACAGTAGACGATAAATATAATGCTTTCCTCAAGACTTTTCTCGTGCTCTTTGAAAGTTGCTCTCCGTTAGAACGTTCAAAACAGGGTACTAGCACAAACAGGCAGCCTGGGTGGCTGACTAAAGGGATATGAATATCTTGTAGAACAAAGTGGCAATTATATCAAAACGTTAGAAACAGTCACAATCTAAATGCAGCAGCCCATTACAAACAGTATTGTAAGGTGCTTAAAAAAGTTATTAGGAAGGCAAAAGTATGTGGTATGCAGATAGAATAGCTAAGTCTCAGGATAAAATTAAAACCATATGGTCAGTCGTAAAGGAAGTGGCTGGTCTGCAGAGACAGGTCGAGAATATAGAATCAGTGCGTAGTGGGGATGTCCGTGTTACTGATAAGTCGCATATATGTACAGTACTTAATAATCACTTTCTGAATATAGCAGGTGAACTAAATAGAAACCTAGTCCCAACAGGGAATCATATAGCGCTCTTAGAAAAAAGTGTTCCGAGACTGTTACCTGAAATGCTCCTCCATGATACTGACAAGAGGGAGATTGAGTTAATAATTAAATCACTAAAGACCAAGAACTCTCATGGATATGACGGGGTATCTAGCAGAATACTGAAGTATTGTTCCACGTATGTTAGCTCAGTACTTAGCCATATCTGTAACTTTTCCTTTAGGAGTGGTCGGTTTCCTGACCGATTAAAGTACTCGGTAGTGAAGCCACTTTATAAAAAGGGAGACAGGAATAATGTTGACAACTATAGACCTATTTCTATGCCATCGGTGTTTGCTAAAGTTATCGAGAAGGTTGTATATACAAGGTTACTGCAGCATTTAAATTCACATAATTTGCTGTCAAAAGTACAGTTTGGTTTTAGAAATGGCTTAACAACTGAAAATGCTATAGTCTCTTTTCTCTGTGAGGTTTTGGACGGATTAAATAAAAGGTTGCGAACGTTAGGTGTTTTCTTTGATTTAACGAAGGCTTTTGACTGTGTTGACCACAAAATATTACTGCAGAAGTTGGACCATTATGGAATAAGGGGAGTAGCTTACAATTGGTTCGCCTCCTACTTTAAGAACAGAAAGCAGAAGGTAATCCTCCGCAATATTGAGAGTGGTAATGATGTTCAGTCCCAATGGGGCACTGTTAAATGGGGCGTTCCCCAAGGGTCGGTGCTGGGGCCACTGCTGTTTCTTATTTATATAAATGATATGCCTTCTAGTATTACAGGTGATTCAAAAATATTTCTGTTTGCTGATGACACCACCTTGGTAGTGAAGGATCTTGTGTGTAATATTGAAACATTATCAAATAATGTAGTTCATGATATAAGTTCGTGGCTTGTGGAAAATAATTTGATGCTAAATCACAGTAAGACTCAGTTTTTACAGTTTCTAACTCACAATTCAACAAGAACTGACATTTTAATCAGACAGAATGGGCATGTTATAAGCGAGACGGAACAGTTCAAGTTCCTAGGCGTATGGATAGATAGTAAGTTGTTGTGGAAAGCCCATGTTCAGGATCTTGTTCAGAAACTAAATGCCGCTTTATTTACCATTAGAACAGTATCTGAAATAAGTGACATTTCAACACGAAAAGTAGTATACTTCGCATATTTTCATACGCTTATGTCATATGGTATTATTTTTTGGGGTAATTCTTCTGATTCAAAACGGGTATTTTTGGCTCAAAAACGGGCTGTTCGAGCTATGTATGGTGTAAGTTCGAAAACCTCTTGTCGACCCCTATTCAATAGTCTGGGAATTTTGACATTGCCCTCACAGTATGTATTTTCTTTAATGTCGTTTGTTGTGAGCAATATTAGCTTATTCCCAAGAGTTAGCAGCTTTCACTCAGTAAATACTAGGCAGAAATCAAATCTGCATGTGGAATGCACTTCCTTGACTCTTGTGCAGAAAGGAGTGCAGTATTCTGCTGCATCCATTTTCAATAAGCTACCACAAGAACTCAAAAACCTTAGCAGTAGCCCAAACACTTTTAAGTCTAAACTGAAGAGTTTCCTCATGGCTCACTCCTTCTATTCTGTCGAGGAGCTCCTGGAAGAGCTAAAAAATTAAGCAAATTCCAGTGTTACATTCTTGATTTTCTTTATTTAAACTAACAACTTGTCGCCTGAATATGTTTCTTATATTTCATTTCATTCTGTTTCTACAATCGTGTTATAATTTCATGTATTGACTCGTTCCATGACCATGGAGACTTCTCCTAAATGTGGTCCCACGGAACAATAAATAAATAAATAAATAAATAAAAAAGCACGTTCTCACAGCAAGAATTGGCTGTACGCCCAGTATTCTTGCTTGTTTCATGTTAGGAGGTCTCTATCAACCTCGAAGGTAGTTTGCTTCGCTCGTGATGTTACCGACAAACGCTCGCCCGTGGCAACGTCGCCGCAGCCGGCACGAATGTGGGTGCGGTCTGGTGTGTCCCGGGCCCTCGGCCTGCGCCAGGGGATTAGATTTGCCGTGGCGCACCCCCCCCCCCCCCCCCGCCCTCTCCCCCATCACCTCACCAACCCACCTCGTACCCCACTGGGGAACTCGATTTACTTTTTCCGAGTCGATAGCGCCGGTGGGACGAGGGCCTCGGCGGGCCCAATTGTGCCACTTGTCCGCTGAACTCCGCAATTGGGAGTGCGTCAGCGTGACGTCCGAGCGGCTCCCAGGTTAGGGCGTGCTCTGGCCTCAACTCGCCGACCCACGCCGAGATTACCATATGTGAGCTACCACTCTCGCCTCGTCTTGCTTACTCGTGTGTCATCTACGTCACGAGAATCTCACAGTCGCAGGCGAAGCACGTAGAATGCAAAAAGAGTAAGTCGGTGTGTGTGTGTGTGTGTGTGTGGTGTTTGGAAAAATCACAGAACTATGGTCTGTTCATAATCACTTTAGGATTGACAGTTCGGCAGGAGCATGTGGGAAGCGCGGGGCAGAATTGCCACTTCCCGTACGGTTCAAAATGGTTCAAATGGCTCTGAGCACTATGGGACTTAACTGCTGAGGTCATCAGTCCCCTAGAACTTAGAACTACTTAAACCTAACTAACCTAAGGACATCACACACATCCATGCCCGAGGCAGGATTCGAACCTGCTACCGTAGCGGTCGCGCGATTCCAGACTGTAGCGCCTAGAACCGCTCGGCCACTCCTGCCGGCGTTCCCGCACGGATGTCTCTCGTTATCTTACATTTCATATTTAACTTTAGTATGGAACTTAAACATTTTGTGCCTGCCGGAGTGGCCGAGCGGTTCTAGGCGCTACAGTCTGGAACCGCGCGACCGCTACGGTCGCAGGTTCGAATCTTGCCTCGGGCATGGATGTGTGTGATGTCCTTAGGTTAGTTAGGTTTAAGTAGTTCTAAGTTCTAGGGGACTGATGATCTCAGAAGTTAAGTCACATAGTGCTCAGAGCCATTTGAACCATTTTTATAGATTTTGTACCTTGTTCTCAAAAACTAGTCACGAGATGTCTACAAAATTTTCTCCTATTAAACTCTTTGCATATAGCAAGCTTCTCACAGGAGATTTTTTGAATATACTGAACAGGAAAATTTTAATTATAATTCTGTAAGTATAATATAAAATTCATGCAAAATTCTAAGTACTTTGTCCCATTTCTCAGCTTACACTCTGAATTTCTAAATGTACTCCTGAGACAACATTAATTTGGTTTATAGAAAAAAGTGCACAAAATTTCACAAGTCTAACTTTCAGAGATTCTGAAAAAAAGATACATAAACTTTAAAAAAATTTCTGGAAATGCAATTTAAGGTTCAGCCTAACGTTTTTCCTTACTTCACGTCTTCAGATGGACCCAGATTCGTTCTCAGGGTCCTCATTCCCCTCGAGGCTTAGCTTCTGGGTTTTTGTCTTTTGCTTTCTTTTCCTTACCATTTATTCAACTGACTTCCCAGCTGCCGAGAGACCCTGTGAATCTATTTTCCCCAAGATGTCTTGAGTAAAAATTCGTATCTTAAGGCCAGTTCTGCGTAATACCTCCATCCTCCCAACGCTCTCGTTATTAAATACGAGAGCTGCCTGATGAGTTGCAACTTTGACAACTGTAGCACATGAAATTGTGGTTTGGGGGTCGCTTAATCATAAACAAAGCATCTGGTTTGTTGTTGTTTCTAAGATACGGAACATACCACAGATGATCGAAAAACCAGAGTATATATGTATCCCGTGCAAGTTTCCTCGAAACTAATCCTCGGAATCGTTATCTTCCAATCTGGTATTGAAGTCTTGCTTCAAAAGTGGGCGTGGCACGAAGGTCGCGTCACACTTTCAATTGTTTTTCAGGCACTTCGGATGCGATTTCATCATCTAAACTTTGGGAATTCATTGTCGATGAGTTATACTAATAAATAAAAAATAAATTGAAAATTGGCATTTTTGGTCAGTTTCATGAACGTCACCTCCTAATCATAAAGCATAATGATCACGCGTTAATTGAAGGGATGCGGCCGCACGTTTGATTTTTGCGAGGAATGGATCGCTAGGTTTATTATTATCTTGCTATTAATTTTTCTCGTTCATGTACTTATTTCTAACATAAAAAATAAGAAACTAATGCGTGTTTATCGCGTTGACGAAACGTATAGGCCAATAGGCTTTGCTTTGTCTCTGACTTGTCAACAACTAAATGGCAAGGAGCGTTATCTTGAACAATAGTTGACAGTTTTCCCAGATTTTGAATTTTCTATCCTTTGTAAACGTAAGGTGGTTAATTTCTTTAGCTAATGTCCTGTCTCCTTTGGCTTAAAAAGCAGCAACAGTTCGAGAGAAAACCTAACCTACGTGAAAAACAGTGTCTGTCCCCTTAGCCAGAAGGCATTGCTATTTTTCCTTTCATGCCACGGATCTGCCTTAAAAATTAGCATTGCCGTCTGCTACATTCTTTCTTTCCATCAACAGCTTACGGCCACAGAAATGCCCATAGTAATATCCCAGGTCGTACAAAACTTTAGGCCTAAGGTTGCTGAGTGTTGGATTTTCCTTTTTGCAAGTGATAATAATCGTAAACATGAAGACGAACCACATACTAAACAAACGAATCTATAGTGGTAATCCGCTTACCAACAGAACATATTCTCCCCAAACGTTAGAACTTTCGGTGTTTACCAGCTTTCTTTTATTTCTCGAACGTTTCCTTGCCAGTCTTTACACTATTGTTTTCGTTTATGTTCAGAGCTGCACCATTTCTGTCGCTTGCAATATTAACGGAGAACAGCGGGCCACTATTAAGTTTTTCAGTCTCAAAGTAAGTAAGCAAGCAACGCTCGAACTATTTCTCTCGACTGACCTCATATAGCAATTCCTTGACGAAGAGAATGAAGAGAAACGTCTCCACTCACAACTTTCGACGTACTTCTTTCTGACATTGTTCAGTGCCACACAACAAATAACTGTAATCACAAATAAAATAATAACTCTGACAACAATAAAAACGACAACAAACAGAATCACAGGCTACAACGATCACACAGGACAGCAAGCTGCCTGATACGCAAACACAGAGCAAGAGAGAAGTGCTGTGGTGGTGAAGGTTTAGCAACGTCGGCAGTTTGTTACGGCTGTGGGTATCGTGGGATTGGCGGAATGCGGTCCTTGCTTCCCGCGTGGGCTCCCCTCCACTACTACGGTCGCAACTGTCAGTGCTAAAGCAATTCTGAACAGCTTATACAGGTAGCGGTTATCCCGTCGCAGTGGCTGAATCGTACCAAGTTGGTCCAGCGCTCCTGGCAAAACAGCCAAAACTGGCCATTTGCCCCAATCTCTCGTCCTCCCGAAAAACAGTTTTTGTGGTCTTCAGTTAACGACGGGTTTGATGCTGACCTCCACGCTAGTCTATCCCGTCCGATTCTCTTCGCCTACGAATAACTATTACAACACACGTGAATGCATGCTCTATTCACCCCTTTGCCACCCTCTAAAATTGACGATTTCTTGATGTCTCAGGACGTGTCCTCTCAAGTGATCCGTTATTTCAATCAAGTAGCGCCATTTCGATTCAGTACCTCCTCACTAGTTACTCAACAGAACCCTCTAATCCAGTGGTTCCCAACCTGGGGCTAATTACCCCTTGAAGGGTAAAATCAAATTTTCTGAGGGGTAAAAACGAAAAGGGTTTGATTGTGTTTCAGTCGTGGAAGTATATTTTTTGAAAAGATAATATTGATTATATAAGTTATCAATAATTACTTTTTATCAGTTCGTAGCATTAATGCGTGACACTATGCGACGGATGTTAGAGGCTCCTGACATACTCCATCAAGTACACACATACTTCGCGCTTTCTACCATACATCAATGACTGTATAAAACTAGACACAGGTGCCTACAAGTAACAAATGCTAGGTATATGATGAAAAATTTTCTCCAGTTTGTAAATGTTTCACGCAAAAGACCATAAATTTTTTCATTACCCACTTTGAAACAGATAAATGAATTAATTGAAAGCATGACACAACAGTAACTACATAAGAGCTACTATAATGCTGTACGCAGTATTATTATTATTATTATTGTTATAGTGGCCAGACACAAAGCATTAATACCCTGAAGTCATTCAGTTTCTGCCAGTGCAGAAGTAAAGAGACCAACTAACATAACGTCACGCATGTTGCGGCAGTTTTTGACGCATATCATTGTCGACGACGTTATATCGCCTGGGCTAATATAAATAGGCGGATCTTACCCTGACAGCGACTGTTGTCGGACAGTAACGGGTATGTGTACCAAGTTTAGCTGAAATCGGTCCAGTGTCTTAGGAGGAGATGTGGAACACACACACACACACACACACACACACACGAAAAAACTACAAAGAACGAAACTTGGCTAGCGTGAAGACGGAAACCAGATGGCGCTATGGTTCGCTCACTAGATGGCGCTGCCACAGGTCAAACGGATATCAACTGCGTTTGTTAAAATAGGAACCCCCATTTTTTATTACATATTCGTGTAGTACGTAAAGAAATATGACTGTTTTAGTTGGACCACATTTTTCGCTTTGTGATAGATGGAGCTGTAATAGTCACAAACATATGGCTCACAATTTTAGACGAACAGTTGGTAACAGGTCGGTTTTTTAAATTAAAATACAGAACGTAGGTACGTTTGAACATTTTATTTCGGTTGTTCCAATGTGATACATGTACCTTTGTGAACTTATTTCTGAGAACGCATGCTGTTACAGCGTGATTACCTGTAAATACTACATTAATGCAATAAATGCTCAAAATGATTTCCGTCAACTTCAATGCATTTGGCAAAACGTGTAACGACATTCCTCTCAACAGCGAGTAGTTCGCCTTCCTTAATGTTAGCACATGCATTGACAATGAGCTGACGCATGTTGGCAGGCGTTGTCGCTGGATCACGATAGCAAATATCCTTCTATTTTCCCCACAGAAAGAAATCCGGGGACGTCAGATCCGGTGAACGTGTGGGGCATGGTAAGGTGCTTCGACGACCAACCCACCTGTCATGAAATATGCTATTGAGTACCGCTTCAACCGCACGCGAGCTATGGCCCGGACATCCATCATGTTGGAAGTACATCGCCATTCTGTCATGCAGTGAAACATCTTGTAGTAACATCGGGAGAACATTACGTAGGAAATCAGCATACATTGCACCATTTAATATGCCATCGGTAAAACGGGGGCCAGTTATCCTTCCTCCAATAATACCGCACCATACATTAACCCGCCAAAGTTTGCTGATGTTCCACTTGTCGCAGTCATCGTGGATTTTCCGTTCCCCAATAGTACATGTTATACTGGTTTACGTTACCGCTGTTGGTGAATGACGTTTCGTCGCTAAATAGAACGCGTGCAAAAAATCTGTCATCGTCCCGTAATTTCTCTCGTGCCCAGTGGCAAAACTGTACACGACGTTCAAAATCGTCGCCATGCAATTCCTGGTGCACAGAAATATGTTACGGGTGCAATCGATGTTGATGTAGCATTCTCAACACCGATGTTTTTGAGATTCCCGATTCTCGCGCAATTTGTCTGCTACTGATGTGCGTATTAGTCGCGACAGCAGCTAAAACACCTACTTGGGCATGAGTATTTGTTGCAGGTCGTGGCTGAACACTTCCTGTTTCCTTAAATAACGTAACTATCCGGCGAACGGTCCGGACACTTGGATGATGTCGTCCATGATACCGAGCAGCATACATAGCACACGCCCGTTGGGCATTTTGGCCACAGTAGCCATACATCAACACGATATCGACCTTTTCCGCAATTGGTAAACGGTCCATTTTAACACGGGTAATGTATCACGAAACAAATACCGTCCGCACTGGTGGAATGTTACGTGATACCACGTACTTATACGTTTGTGACTATAACAGCGCCATCTATCACAAAGCGAAAAATGTTGTCCAACTAAAACATTCATATTTCTTTACGTACTACACGAATATGTAATAAAAAATCGGGGTTCCTATTTTAAAAAACGCAGTTGATATCCGTTTGACCTATGGCAGCGCCATCTAGCGGGCCAATCATACCGCCATCTGGTTTCCCCCTACAAGCTAGAGGAGTTTCGTTCTTTGTAGTTTTTTCGTTTGATGCTTATTTCGTGAGATATTTGGCCCGGTCACTATCAATGGACCACGCTGTGTATATATCAGATTCCTCTTTTTGTGTTTGAAATGCGTTTTAATATCTGCCCCCTAACATTCATCGTGTAACGTCAGCACAGTTCGGAATAATTTGTGTAAACAATGTTCTGTGTACGACTGCTTCCAACATCAGCGATCTAACGTAGTGGCTCTTAAATAGAGCGGAAATGTCTTGTGCTATGTGTGTCAACTAAGACGCAGACAACGTAACAAGTGTGTTTGAACATGGGTGTACTTTCATAGATCCGACTAATGTTAGATACGAAAAGAGAAGTATACATGTAATGCCATTGCTTTACTTTTATGATAAAAAATAATTTTGGAGGAATGCTATATAGACTTAAAAATAAGGCATAACATAACAATTAATCGAAAAATCGATTATTAGGATACAAATAGTGACTATGATTAATATCCTCTCTACTTCGGCCATAATCAGTTATTTTGCTGCCAAAATAGTAAAACACATCTAGTATCTTAGCGCCTCATTTCCTAATCTAATTCCCACAGAATATATTGATTTAATTCTATTATATTCCTTTATACTAGTTCAAGAGACTATCCATCTCGTTCAACTGCTCTTCCCAGCATTTTGCTGTCTCAGACAGAATCAAAATGTCGTCGACAAACCTCAAAGTATTTGTTGCTTCTCTCTTTCCAAATTTCTCCTTGATTTCCTTTTCTGCATGCTCAGTGCACAGAATGAATAAGATGGAGGATAGGTTACAGCCCTGTCTCACGCCATTCTAAATGCTGCTTCCCTTTCATGTCCTCCGACTTTTAAATGTGCAGTCTGGCGCCTGTACTCATTCCAAATAGCCTTCCGCTCCCCGTGTTTTATCCTTAGTACCTCCACAGTTTCCAAGAATGTATATAAGTTGACACTGACTCCATGGTTTTGCTTTTCTAATATTCTGTTTTCTAATGCGAAAGAAAACGAACACGAAAGTTCGAAAACCGTATGTGTGCTAATTCAGTTCTTGCTACATTGTTACTTGTGAATATTACAGTAACTATTTTTTCCTTTCCTATATTCAGCGTACCTAATGTACTACTCTATGATGTAAGATCGAAAAAGACACATAGGTGTTCTGAAAAATTTTCCACGCACTTTTTCATGAAGACAATGCTAAGCTACAAGCAGGGACAGTGATACAAGGAAACTATTTCCTACAACTTATCAGCAAAATTTTTACCCATATGGCAGATAACGTAACTAAAAATAAAAATAAAAAGTTTTTAATATAACACGTTTTTAAAAGGTATAAAATAATTTCTCCGAGCCCCATACAGATTCCTAACCCCTTACAGATAATCCTGAAAACATGTGCTCGTGAATTTTTAATAGCTATGAAAATACCTATAGAATTAAAACGAAAAACGTGGGACGCACGTAAGAGATAATAGTAATGAGGTGAACTATTCATGAATTAATTATTTAATGCATGCACCCCACGTGTTTCGTTTTAAATTCTACAAGTATTTTCATAGCTATTAAAAATTCACAAGCACGAACTTTAAGGACTATCTGTATTTGGTTAAGAATCTGTATGGGGCAAGGAGAAATTATTTTACACTTTTAAGTCTGTTTTAAAAACGTTTTATCTTAAAAAGTCTTATTTAAAAATTACTTTCTACTTTTTAGTCTTTTGTGTGTCAAATGTTTCAATCGATTTTAAACACTGCAATCAGATTACAACAGATACATGTGGTAAGTTTCAATATTATTTCAGTTTCTCTTCACTTGCGTCAACCATTTCATTGCTTCCTCCTACGACTATCTCACAAAAAGACCTCGCATATAAAAATTAGAGATAATCATGCTCACGCGAGGACTTAACCTGCAACCGTGCTTACGACGAAACATTTGCAAGTGGAACAGGAAAAGAGCGAAACAGTGGTAGTACACAAAGTACTCTCCGAACCCTTACCGGACACGAAAGCGGGTTAATATTGCTTTGTCATCCAGTTCTGAGCTATATTGAATGGTTCAAGTCTCCAAATCATCGGGAAATGTTAGTAGTAAACAAAGTGCCCTCCGCCACACACCAGACAAGAAAAGGAGTTAATGTAGCATTGTCATCAGGTTCTGTGCTGTGTTGAAAGCTCAACTCTCTAGCTCATCGGGACGTTAGTTCAAAATCAATTGCAAAATTTATACCCAACAGACAGACAAGAAAAAATGTTCAAATGTGTGTGAAATCTTATGGGGACTTAACTGCTAAGGTCATCAGTCCCTAAGCTTATACACTACTTAACCTAAATTATCCTAAGGACAAACACACACACCCATGCCCGAGGGAGGACTCGAACCTCCGCCGGGACCAGCCGCACAGTCCATGACTGCAGCGTCTAAGACCGCTCGGCTAATCCCGCGCAGCAAACAGACAAGAAAGTGACCTCATAGAAACATGTAAAAAATATGTAACATTCGTGTACATTGTAGTGTGGTGTTTGTGTTGTGGGAGATGAATGGAAGGGCGGAGTGAAATATGGTGCAACCACATAGCCTACTCCTTTCGGGCAACACCAAGTGGGCAGACGAGCTTAAAGACACTATCCAACGGACGGAAAAACGTAAGTTAATGCGGATGAGTAGGGTGAACAATCCTGTAATGGTGGGATACAGTATTACCACATTCAAGCGCCAAAGAAACTGGTATAGGTATGCGTATTCAAATGTAAGGATATATAAACAGGAAGAATACGGCGCTGCGGTCAGCAACGCCTGCATAATGCAAGTGTTTGGCACAATTGTTAGATCGGTCACTGCTGCTACAATGGCAAGTTATCAAGATTTATGTGAGTTTGAATGTGGTGTTATAGTCGGCGCACGAGCGATAGGACACAGCACCTACGAGGTAGCGGTGGAATGGAGATTTTCCTTTCCGACCATTTCACGAGTGTACCGTGAATATCAGAAATCTAGTAAAAAATCAAATCTCTGACATCGCCGCGGCTGAGAAAAGATCCTGCTAGAACGGGGCCAACGACGACTGAGGAAGATGTTTCATCAAGACGGAAGTGCAACCCTTCTGCAAACTGCTGCAGATTTCAATGCTGGGCCATCAACACGTGTCAGCGTGTGAATCATTCAACGAAACATCATCCATATGGGCTTTCGGATGACTGCACGAAACAAAGCTTTACGACTCAAATGGTTGAAATGGCTCTGAGCACTATGGGACTTAACATCTAAGGTCATCAGTCCCCTAGAACTTAGAACTACTTAAACCTAACTACCTAAGGACATCACACACATCCATGCCCGAGGCAGGATTCGAAGCTGCGACCGTAGCGGTGACGCGGTTCCAGACTGAAGCGCCTAGAACCTCTCGGCCACACAGGCCGGCCTTTACGCCTCGCCTTGGCCAGTCAACACGGACATTGGACTGCTGAGGACTGGAAACATGTTGCCTGGTATGACCACGTTTCAAATTGTATCGAGCGGATGGACGTGTACGGGTATGGAGACAACCTCAGGAATCCATGGACCCTGCATGTCAGCAGGGGACTGTTAAGAATGGTGGAGGCTCTGTAATGGTGTGGACCGTGTCCAGTTGGAGTGATATTGGACCCCTGATACGTCTACATACGACTGTGACAAGTGACACGTACATAAGCATCCTGTCTGATCACCTGAATCCATTCATGTTCATCGTGTATTCGGACGGACTTGGGCAATTCCATCAAGACAATGCGACACTCTATACGTCCAGCATTGGTACAGTGTGGCTTCAGGAACACTCTTCTGAGTTTAAACACTTCCGCTGGCCACCAAATTCCCCAGGCGTGAACATTTTTGAGCATATCTGGAATGCCTTGCAAAGTGCTGTTCAGAAGAGATGTCCACCCCCTCGTACTCTTACGGATTTGTGGACAGTCCTGCAGGATTCATGGTGTCAATTCCCTCCAGTACTACTTCAGACATTAGTCGAGTCCTTGGCACGTCGTGTTGCGGCGCTTTTGCGTTCTCGCGGAGGCCGTACACGATATTACGCAGGTGTACCAGTTTCTTTGGCTCTTCAGTGTAGTATCCAGCTTGACACATTCAAGTCGTTTAAATATCTGGAAGTAACGTTGCGGATGAGTAAGAAAAACAAACCTGTACTGTGCGGATACAGTATTACTAGTGTACTGTTCGTCATAGTCAAGTCGTTTAAGTATCTGGGCGTTACGTTGCAAAGCGATATGAAACATCATTGATATGGCCTTTCGGATGACTGCACGAAACAAAGCTTTACGCCTCAAATGGTTGAAATGGCTCTGAGCACTATGGGACTTAACATCTAAGGTCATCAGTCCCCTAGAACTTAGAACTACTTAAAGCTAACTACCTAAGGACATCACAAACATCCATGCCCGAGGCAGAATTCGAAGCTGCGACCGTACCGGTGACGCGGTTCCAGACTGAAGCGCCTAGAACCTCTCGGCCTCCGCGAGAACGCAAAAGCGCCGCAACACGACGTGCCAAGGACTGGACTAATGTCTGAAGTAGTACTGGAGGGAATTGACACCATGAAACCTGCAGGGCTGTCCACAAATCCGTAAGAGTACGAGGGGGTGGATATCTCTTCTGAACAGCACTTTGCAAGGCATTCCAGATATGTGAGAACTGTAGTAGAGAAGGAGAATAGTTGACTTAAGGTTATTGGCAGAATTTTAGGAAAGACTTGTTCACCTATAAAGGAGACTGATGCTACCTATTCTTGAGTCTTGCTCGAGCGCCTGGGATCCGTACCAGGTCGGACTGAAGGGAGGCGTCGAACCAGTTCAGAGACGGGCTGCTAGATTTGTTACCGGTAGGTTCGAACAACAGGTGTTACGGATACGCTTCGAGAACTGAAATGGGAATCCCTAGAGGGAAGGTGAAGTTCTTTTCGAGAAACACTATTGAGAAACTTTAGAGAACCGGCATTTGAAGCTGCCGCCAACATACTTTGCATGTCTCTCTATTTGCGAGTGGAACAGTAAAGGAAATGACTGGTAGTGGTACATGGTAGCTTTCGCCACGCACCGTATGCTGGCTTGCGGAGTCTCCTTGTAGATGTCGATGTACGAGGGTTGGAACTTTAATAGTGGCAACTATTTATTTACATCTCGTACAAAATAGATACGTGTTTAAAAGTTTTACTGACTTTTAAAGTCCGCAGCTCGTGGTCGTGCGGTAGCGTTCCCGCTTCCCGCGCCCGAGTTCCCGGGTTCGATTCCCGGCGGGGTCAGGGATTTTCTCTGCCTCGTGATGACTGGGTGTTGTGTGATGTCCTTAGGTTTGTTAGGTTTAAGTAGTTCTAAGTTCTAGGGGACTGATGACCATAGATGTTGAGTGCCATAGTGCTCAGAGCCATTTGAAAAATTTGAATTTGACTTTCAAAGTAGTTACCAGCATTGCGTATAACCCGTTGCCAGAGATGTGGAAGTCGTAGGATACTCTTAGCAGTGCTAGTTGTGTTGACACTTCGAGCGGCGCGGTCTGTTGCCCGACGAATTTGTAGCAGTTCTGGAGCGAATGCCGTAAAGTGTTTCCTTCAGTTTAGAACTCGAGTTAAACTTACGAGGGCTTAAGTCAGGGGAGTGCAGTAGGTGGTATAGTACTTAGTAGCCCCATGAGTCAAACAAATCAGTAACAGCTTGCACTGTACGTGCTTGAGCATTGTCCTGCAAAATGATGGTCGGTCCGTCAGAAAGTGTCATCACTTTTGTCTCTACGCTGTTCATTTTTAGAATACAACTAACGACCAGCTTAGAGACAGAAGTGGTGACACTTTCTGCAGCGCCTGACCATCATTTTGCTGGGAAATGCTCAAGCACGTACAGTGCAAGCTGTTAGTGATGTCAAACTTCCTGGCAGATTAAAACTTGAAAGGTGGCTACACTGAGCCACAGCGCCAGAGATCGCTAGAGAGCATTGTTCCGCCGCCTCCACTGGCAGTGATTATTGAGAACTCGTAGTGGGCAGTGCTTGTCGAGGACTCGTAGTAGTCAGTTCGTGTTCAGATGTGCTAGTAGGGAGTGCTTGCTGAGATGTGATACTGAAAAGTTCTTGTTGAGATGTGGTAATAGCGAGTCGGTGTGGAGATATATTGTAATGATTAGAGTGATTTTGGTCAATATATGAAGGTAACGAAACTTGATTTATTTTTCATTATTTCCATGTCGTAAATAATGCTTCATTACAGGTTCAGTCAACAAAGCATCTGGCTTGTGTTCTGGGATTAGAGTGTAATTCTGGTTTTCTTGAGTAATTATGGTATTTCTATTTCCTTTAATTAATTCAGTATAAATGATATTTAAAATTTCTTGTGTTGTTGAAGAAGAACCGTGCCAGATGCGTACGTTGAGTCATACTCCCACACACAGAACAGTTACACTTGTGCTTTGGTTTCGTAGGTTTTATAGTTGCTGGGGACTTAATTAATTAATTAATTGTGTTAATGAAAATTTCCATTTCATTCTTTGTTATTGTTCTAAGCAGTCAGATTGCGTAATAATACTAGTCAGGGCCAACCGTTTACGAGACTTCGTAATCGAACAGACAGCTACTAAAGCAAAAATTAAAATTATTTGCATTATATATTTTAATAAAGCCCCCATGCACGTGGGGTTACTCTTGTATGACACGAACCGCTTACACAAAAATTAGGGCGGTGGAAACAAATGGGCACCTCGCATGTACTGCAGTGACACGTCATCTGTGATAACGCAGTGGAGGTGTGAAGGGGAGAAAAAAAAACCACGTGCATGGGGGCTTTATTAAAATATATAATGCAAATAATTTTAATTTTTGCTTTAGTAGCTGTCTGTTCGATTACGAAGTCTCGTAAACGGTTGGCCCTGACTAGTATTATTACGCAATCTGACTGCTTAGAACAATAACAAAGAATGAAATGGAAATTTTCATTAACACAATTAATTAATTAATTAAGTCCCCAGCAACTATAAAACCTACGAAACCAAAGCACAAGTGTAACTGTTCTGTGTGTGGGAGTATGACTCAACGTACGCATCTGGCACGGTTCTTCTTCAACAACACAAGAAATTTTAAATATCATTTATACTGAATTAATTAAAGGAAATAGAAATACCATAATTACTCAAGAAAACCAGAATTACACTCTAATCCCAGAACACAAGCCAGATGCTTTGTTGACTGAACCTGTAATGAAGCATTATTTACGACATGGAAATAATGAAAAATAAATCAAGTTTCGTTACCTTCATATATTGACCAAAATCACTCTAATCATTACAATATATCTCCACACCGACTCGCTATTACCACATCTCAACAAGAACTTTTCAGTATCACATCTCAGCAAGCACTCCCTACTAGCACATCTGAACACGAACTGACTACTACGAGTCCTCGACAAGCACTGCCCACTACGAGTTCTCAATAATCACTGCCAGTGGAGGCGGCGGAACAATGCTCTCTAGCGATCTCTGGCGCTGTGGCTCAGTGTAGCCACCTTTCAAACTGTTTGCCGGACCGAGACTCGAACTCGGGACCTTTGCCTTTCGCGGGCAAGTGCTGATTCTCATTCTGGAAACATTCCCCAGGCTGTGGCTAAGCCATGTCTCCGCAATATCCTTTCTTTCAGGAGTGCTAGTTCTGCAAGGTTCGCAGGAGAACTTCTGTAAAGTTTGGAAGGTAGGAGATGAGATACTGGCAGAAGTAAAGCTGTGAGGACAGGGCGTGTGTCGTGCTTGGGTGGCTCAGATGGTAGAGCACTTGCCCGCGAAAGGCAAAGGTCCCGAGTTCGAGTCTCGGTCCGGCACACAGTTTTAATCTGCCAGGAAGTTTCATATCAGCGCACACTCCGCTGCAGAGTGAAAATCTCATTCTGTTACTGATGTGTTTGACTGATGGGGCTGCTAAAGTGCTATACCACCTACTGTACTCCCCTGACTTAAGCCCTCGTGAGTTCAACTCGATTTCTAAACTGAAGGAAACACTTCACGGCAATCGCTTCAGAACTGCTACAAATTCGTCGGGCAATAGACCGCGCCGCTCGAAGTGTCAACACAACTAGCACTGCTAAGAGTATCCTACGAGTTCCACATCGCTGGCAACGGGTTATACACAATGCTAGTGACTACTTTGAAGGTCAGTAAAACTTTGAAATACGTATCTATTTTGCATGAGTTGTTTCACAGGCCCTCGCTTCATGAGACATTACGAAGGGGTTTGATATTAAATCCCGGAATTTGGGGCAAAGGCTGGTAATCAGAAACTTTACGCCGCCACCTCTCCTCCCGTCTGGGCTAGACACTACGAGTGAAAATTTTATCTACTCCCAGGAGTCGAACCGGCTTAACTCCGATTTGGGCGCCACAGCACTGATACGCTTTAGCGACCTCTGCTACGGAGGCGGGTTTTCCGTTATTGCTATACGTGTATAATACATAGAACAGCTGATTCACTAACTAAGCCTAAAGCCACGTAAGCATACGACGTGGTCGTAGTATACCGAATTAATAGGGCGTCTCTAGATACGGACTACGCCGCGAAATTATTTACGACAGAACACGAATATAAACGCAGGGGACTAATGACCTTTAGGAAACGCAGTCGCCGCTGGAGACACAAAAGATCTCATATTGTTTTCAATAGAAGTGACAGAAATACTGACTGTGACAGCTCGTGCTGAAGGTCGCCCTCCATAAGTGATGAGGCCATTCCGGGGAAGCAAATTACAGAGCGCTCAGCCGCACGAATCAATCTCTCGGGCCAGACGTCACTCGCAATGCTCTGTTACATAAACGGGGGTCGATGCGGACACCGTGCCCTTGGCGTCGCCTCTCCAGGGCGGGGCGCTGCCTGCACTACAGAACAACATCGTGCGAGGACACACTCTCTGGAGTTGGCCGGATCTCATAAACAACTGGACTAGTTACGGCAGGATACGATGTCTGAACGTCGACGCTCGATAATAACTGACCGTAAAATGTCGATGTAAAATGATGAACGTTTAGCAGGGTGTAAAAAGCAGCATGCAAATACACTATTTGATCAAAAGTATCGGGACACCTATTAGTGAAGGTTAAAATGGGATGCATCCACTTGTCACCTGTATGACGATTTGAATTGTTGGGAACGCTTTGAATAAGATTTCGGAATGGCTATGGAGGATTTGCAGCCCATTCTTCCTCAACAGGCGAAGCAAGAGAAGGTGCTGATGTTGGACACTGTGGTATACAACAAAATTATAACTCATCCCAGAAATGTTCCATTGGGTTCAATTCGAAGCTCTGGGCATGCCGGTCCATTTCAGGAAGTTGTTGTCCACAACACGTTGCCTCATAGATGCTGCTTAAGGGGGAACGTTGATGAAAAACACACACTATTTCAGAAATGCAGCCACACTTTTGGAGATATGGCAATGAAATTTTGTTCCACACTTTACATGAAAGTTAAACATTTACATATAAAATCCTTTGATTATATATATTCAACTTTTTTTTAATGAAATTTGAAGTTTTATTTTCAAAAAATAATGTATGTTCCTTTTTCTCTGAAAGTATTCAGCAGATTTGTACGAAAATGTCTCTTTATATGTTGTAAGCTTCTCTCATGAAGTTTTTGGAATAGGTTCAAATGGCTCTGAGCACTATGGGACTTAACTTCTAAGGTCATCAGTCCCCTAGAACTTAGAACTACTTAAACCTAACTAACCTAAGGACATCACACACATCCATGCCCGAGGCAGGATTCGAACCTGCGACCGTAGCGGTCGCGCGGTTCCAGACTGTAGCGCCTTTAACCGCTTGGCCACCACGGCCGGCTTTGGAATAGGTTCAAAATCGTTCAAATGGCTCTGAGCAGTATGGGACTTAACTTCTGAGGTCATCAGTCCCCTAGAACTTAGAACTACTTAAACCTAACTAACCCAAGGACATCACACACATCTATGCCCGAGGCAGGATTTGAACCTGGGACCGTAGCGATCGCGCGGTTCCAGACTGCAGCGCCTAGAACCGATCAGCCACTCCTACTGGCAGGAATAGGTGAAATAGGAGAATTTTCATAATTTTCTAATTATAATTCCGCAAGTGCAAAATTCCAAGACGTGTGGTATTAGCCGAGCGGTATAAGGCGCTGCAGTTGTGGACAAATCGGCTGGTCCCGGCGGAGTTTCGGGTACTCCCTCGGACATGGGTGTGTGTGTTTGTCCTTAGGATAATTTAGTTTAAGTAGTGTCTAAGCTTAGGGACTGATGAACTTACCAGTTAAGTCCTATAAGATCTCACACACATTTGAACACTTTTTTGAAAATTCCAAGCACTTTGCCCCATATCTCAGCTTGCAATCAGAATTTCAGAATTTGTCCTTGAGACAACCTTTATAAGGTATACAGAAATATGTGTACATAATTTCATAATTCTAGCATTCATATAATCTGAGGAAAAGGTACATAAACTTTAAAAAACAAACTTTTCAGGAAACGCAATTTAAAGTTCAACCGAACTTTTTTCCTTATGTCACTTCTTCAGAAGGCACCACATTTGTACTCTGGGTCATCCTTCCCTTCAAGGCTTCTCTTCTGGTTTCTTGTTGTCGTCTTCTTTCCTTTATCAGGTCTTCAACTCACTTTTCAGCTGCAGAGACACGCGAAAAGTCTATTTTTCTCAGGATGTAGTGAGTAAAATTTCCTATCTTGAAGCACATTCTTCTAATACCTTCACCCTCCCGACGTTCCCATAATTAAATACAATAACTGTATCATAAGTTGCAATTCTGACAACTGTAGCAGATGCAAATATGTTTTTGGGGCATCGTTTCCATATGAGTGAATTTTGAGACTCATTTGGATATCAGGTTTTGCCATGAACACACTTTTGAGAAGTACAGGATCAGCCAAAGATGATCTATAAAACCAAAGTGTATGTATCACGGCCTTCTAGATGTATCCCGCACACGTTTGGTTGAAAGCAATACACAGATTCGTTTTTCACTGAGCTGGTATTGAAGTGCTGCTTCAAAACGTGGGCGTGGCAGGGAGGCTGCGTCACACTCTTAATTTTCAGGCACTTGGGATGCGATTTCAACATTGAAACTTTGGGAACTTATTGTCCATGAGTTGTACTAACAAATAAAAAATAAATAAAAAATTGACATTTTTGGTCAATTTCATCAACGTCCACCCTTAATGACAGAGTGCTTTTTTTGCCGATACGATAATCAACGTCTCATGCTATACGTAGTACACAATGCTGTAAAAGTGTTCATGTTCTCCCGAATTCAGCGTTTTTCTTAAGCTCAATAAGGGGACCACACCTAACCACAAAAAAACACCCCCGTGGCACTGCCTCTTCCGTATTCCACTCTTGCCACTACACACGATGGCAGGTAACGTTAATCGTCCATTTAGTAAACCCAAACACCTTCATCGGATTGGCACAGCCCATAGCGTGATTCATGACTCCAAATCACTCGTTTTCAGTCATCCATCCAGTGGCGTCGCTTAGTGTTGACTACACAAATGCGTGTGTTATGAGGTGCTGTTCGACCCTTGTAACCTATCACTTTTAACTCCGTAGCCATCCTCGTTGTGCTACCGGGGCTGCTAAAAACAGTTGGAAGCTCACGAGTGATTCCTGTCCTTCAGCAGATGAGGTCTGGCTGGTCCTGGTTTCAGCTGTAGTAATTCACTCACATTTCTACTTCACAATCACTTTAACAACACTCGACTTTGGCAGCTTTGAAAGGGTTAAAACGCCGCAGATGGATTTGTTGCTCAGGTGACATCCAATCTCTAGTCCACGATCGAAGTCACTGAGTTCTTCCGAGCAACCTAGTCCATTGATACTGCCTCCTCACAAACAACACAGTGCTTCTCGCCTGCTTCTACACTGGCGGGTCCGCCTCTCGCGATATCCTATGGTGAATTCCGCATTACATAGCGGGGGCCGGATAGTGTATGTATACACTACTGGCCATTAAAATTGCTACACCATGAAGATGACGTGCTACAGACGCGAAATTTAACCGACAGGAAGCACATGCTGTGATATGCAAATGATAAGCTTTTCAGAGTATTCAAACAAGGTGGGCGCCGGTGGCGACACCTACAACGTGCTGACATGAGGAAAGTTTCCAACCGATTTCTCATACAGAAACAGCAGTTCACCGGCTTTGCCTGGTGAAACGTTGTTGTGACGTCTCGTGTAAGGAGGAGAAATGCGTAGCATCACGTTAGCAGAATATGGAATCGGTGGGTTCAGGAGGGTAATACGGAACACCGTGTTTGATCCCAACAGCCTCGTATCACTAGCAGTCGAGATGACAGGCATCTTATCCGCATGGCTGTAACGGATCGTGCAGCCACGTCTCGATCCCTGAGTCAACAGATGGGGACGTTTGCAAGACAACAACCATCTGCACGAACAGTTCGACGACGTTTGCAGCAGCATGGACTATCAGCTCGGAAACCAGGGCTGCGGTTACCCTTGACGCTGCATCACAGACAGGAGCGCCTGCCATGGTGTACCCAACGACGAACCTGGGTGCACGAATGGCAAAACGTCATTTTTTCGGATGAGTCCAGGTTCTGTTTACAGCGTCATGATGGTCGCATCCGTGTTTGGCGACATCGTGGTGAACGCACATTGGAAGCGTGTATTCGTCATCGCCATACTGGCGTATCACCAGGCGTGATGGTGTGGGGTGCCATTGGTTACACGTCTCGATCACCTCTTGTTCGCACTGACGGCACTCTAAACAGTGGGCGTTACATTTCAAATGTGTTACGATCCGTGGCTCTACCCTTCATTCGATCCCTGCGAAACCCTACATTTCAGCAGGATAATGCACGACGGCATGTTGCAGGTCCTGTACGGTCCTTTCTGGATACAGAAAATGTTCGACTGCTGCCCTGGCCAGCACATTCTCCAGATCTCTCACCAATTGAAAACGTCTGGTCAATGGTGGCCGAGCAACTGGCTCGTCACAATACAGCAGTCACTACTCTTGATGAACTGTTGTATCGTGTTGAAGCTGCATGGGCAGCTGTACCTGTACACGCCATCCAAGCTCTGTTTGACTCAATGCCTAGGCGTATCAAGGCCGTTATTAGGGCCAGAGGTGGTTGTTCTGGGTACTGATTTCTGAGGATCTATGCACCCAAACTGCGTGAATAATCACATGTCAGTTCTAGTATAATATATTTGTCCGATGAATACACGTTTATCATCTGCATTTCTTCTTGGTGTAGTAATTTTAATGGCCAGTAGTGTACATTCAGATGACGCTTCGCTGCTCTATGAAGCTGCCAGGGCTGTTACCTTATTGTTTTTCAAATCAGATACCGCCACATCTCTAGCTGAGCACTTTGTACGTCTTATCATCGTCACAAGATTTCACTCCAAACGGCAATTAAGGGGAGGTTTACTATTTTTGGCCCGAAAAAAGCATGTTCTTTGAGAATTTTTTTCTCGGGGTGTGTTATGGATATCAATGTCAAATGTGTTCAAAATGTTTATTGATATTTCCTCTACAAACTGGTATTTTTAGACCGGGAATGTCGAAGAGCACAGGCGGAAGTGGCGTCGGAACGAAATAAAATTTCGATATAGATCTCTACGCTCGGAATTGCACAGGTCAGCCGGCTCGTCTGAAATCAAAATTGAGTTGACCGAAGTATGTAAGATTCTTTAGCAGTTGTACCTCGCTGATGTTATTTGGATCATAGGAAACCAAATCGCGGCCATTTGAAAAAAAAAAGTGTTTTGTTCATCGATTTTTCGAATTCGTCGGCCAAGTAAAAATATTTATAGTGGTGGATCGGAATAAAAGTGGCATAACTCCTAGATAATTTAGTTAGCTTCGTCGGAAACAAAGAATCATGCCAATCGGTTCAGTAGATTTGAAGTTATCATACCGCGCGATAAAAACAAAGTCATTTCGAGAAAAACGCGTTTGAAGTTTTGACTACATATAAATGCAATATTATGCAACTTGAGCTCAATCTGCTATTCCGGATCCATAAACAAGTCCTTCCTCTTCCTCATAGAGGGCGTTCTGCTCGATCTGGGCCATCCTGCGCTGCTCCAGAGTCGCCCGTACGGCCGGTGACGAGCGGTTTTCGGCCGCTTGAATCCGGTGGTCGTCCGAATGCTTGGCGAACTGCGTCGAATAGAGTCCCAGGGCGACGTCCACTGTTATCATGGTCTTCAGAATTGCTGAATACCCTTCGTTGAAGCTGCTCACTGCGAGGAAAGTCGCAATCTCCACAGTCTTCGCATCAGAATGCAAATGCTTGGGGGCTAACTTCCAAACACACGCGTTCAAACCTCCATTTGAATTTTTTATGTTTCCTCCAAAGCACCGGTACAATAATTCGTCCTCCGAAAGAAAAGAAAAAAAAAACTAGCGCATGAAAAAGGCCGATTTCAGGCAGGTGCATTTTTTTTTGTTCAACCGCGAGAAACAAACATTTGCTTTCCGTATTCGGAAAATAGCGTTTCAGGGGTGGATTCTAAACACTTTTATGGATCCAAAAATGCAATTTAAAAAAAAAATCGGTTTTTTGAACCAAAAGATAGTGACCCTCCCCTTAAGTATGGAACAGATAACAATACCTATACTACCCACAACAGCAAGAAATTATGTACACTAACTTTTATCCTCAATCGGTCTATATATCAGTGAGAATGATATCAAAATCCCGGAGATTGCCCTAAGATACAGACAGGCTGTAATCTACACTCCTGGAAATGGAAAAAAGAACACATTGACACCGGTGTGTCAGACCCACCATACTTGCCCCGGACACTGCGAGAGGGCTGTACAAGCAATGATCACACGCACGGCACAGCGGACACACCAGGAACCGCGGTGTTGGCCGTCGAATGGCGCTAGCTGCGCAGCATTTGTGCACCGCCGCCGTCAGTGTCAGCCAGTTTGCCGTGGCATACGGAGCTCCATCGCAGTCTTTAACACTGGTACCATGCCGCGACAGCGTGGACGTGAACCGTATGTGTAGTTGACGGACTTTGAGCGAGGGCGTATAGTGGGCATGCGGGAGGCCGGGTGGACGTACCGCCGAATTGCTCAACACGTGGGGCGTGAGGTCTCCACAGTACATCGATGTTGTCGCCACCGTCGCAACCGTCTCCATGAAGCTGGGCTACGGTCCCGCACACCGTTAGGCCGTCTTCCGCTCACACCCCAACATCGTGCAGCCCGCCTCCAGTGGTGTCGCGACAGGCGTGAATGGAGGGACGAATGGAGACGTGTCGTCTTCAGCGATGAGAGTCGCTTCTGCCTTGGTGCCAATGATGGTCGTATGCGTGTTTGGCGCCGTGCAGGTGAGCGCCACAATCAGGACTGCATACGACCGAGGCACACAGGGCCAACACCCGGCATCATGGTGTGGGGAGCGATCTCCTACACTGGCCGTACACCACTGGTGATCGTCGAGGGGACACTGAATAGTGCACGGTACATCCAAACCGTCATCGAACCCAACGTTCTACCATTCCTAGACCGGCAAGGGAACTTGCTGTTCCAACAGGACAATGCACGTCCGCATGTATCCCGTGCCACCCAACGTGCTCTAGAAGATGTAAGTCAACTACCCTGGCCAGCAAGATCTCCGGATCTGTCCCCCATTGAGCATGTTTGGGACTGGATGAAGCGTCGTCTCACGCGGTCTGCACGTCCAGCACGAACGCTGGTCCAACTGAGGCGCCAGGTGGAAATGGCATGGCAAGCCGTTCCACAGGACTACATCCAGCATCTCTACGATCGTCTCCATGGGAGAATAGCAGCCTGCATTGCTGCGAAAGGTGGATATACACTGTACTAGTGCCGACATTGTGCATTCTCTGTTGCCTGTGGCCGGCCGCGGTGGTCGTGCGGTTCTGGCGCTGCAGTCCGGAACCGCGGGACTGCTACGGTCGCAGGTTCGAATCCTGCCTCGGGCATGGGTGTGTGTGATGTCCTTAGGTTAGTTAGGTTTAAGTAGTTCTAAGTTCTAGGGGACTTATGACCTAAGATGTTGAGTCCCATAGTGCTCAGAGCCATTTGAACCATTTTTTTGTTGCCTGTGTCTATGTGCCTGTGGTTCTGTCAGTGTGATCATGTGATGTATCTGACCCCAGGAATGTGTCAATAAAGTTTCCCCTTCCTGGGACAATGAATTCACGGTGTTCTTATTTCAATTTCCAGGAGTGTATATGGAAATCGCTGAAGTGGCGTCCAATTGAAAGACTTGGACCAGGCCATTAAACTACACAAAATTATTATTATTATTATTATTATACCGCTTCTTCGCAGAGAGATGGTCTGCCACTTTGTCCCTTGTCGTTCGGATTTGTTTGACTGTATTGGATGTGCCTGTGCCACATACTCGTCTCAAAATATGGTGCATTGTTGCCATACATTTCCACCACCTCATCATCATGGACTGCTGCGCAGTTGTTTCCCTTTCGTATGCTGAAAGAAAGTTACTGCACGATTCTCCGCATTATTAATCAGCTGCATTATTTCTTGGGCCTCCTAGCGGTGTGCTACAGAGCTGTGTTGCGGAGATTTCAGTGTGTACCACGACTGCCGATTCGTACCAGCGAACAAACAAAAAATTATGCGCGTAACTTCACTTTTTCAGGATGGTAATTAAAACTTTATGATTACTACAACTGGGAGGGCATTCAATACGTAATGCAACCTTTTTTTTTTTTTTTTTTTTTTTTTTTGAAAGCATGTTGTTTTCGTTCAGAATTCCAATACACCTTATTATTCCACCTTTTAGCTACGAAATATTTTTTTTAACGTAATCTCCGTTCAGTGCAACAATCTTACGACACGTCAGTTGGAAGGTCTGTATGCCCGCGTGGTACCACTATATTGGCCGAAGTCGGAGCCAACATCTCGCTGTACCAATAACCTCCCGATCCTCCATGTCCTGCTTCCTGCAGAGTGCATCCTTCATTGCACCAAACAAACGGAAGTCGAAAGGTGCGACATCGGAGCTGTGGGGTAGATGAGGAAGAGCAGTCCAATGAAGTTCTGTATGTGCCTCTCGGGTGTGCAGATTTGAGTGAGGCCTTGCGTTATAATGGAGAAAAAGATGTTCATTTGCACTTCTGGGGGACGAACGCGCTCAAGTCGTTTCTTCAGTTTCATAATACACTTCAGACGTAGGAACCAAACAGAATACCTCCTTCAGAGTCTCAGAAGATCTTCCTCATGGCTTTACCCGTGGAGGATGCGGCCTTGAACTTTTTCTTTGGGGGAGAGGTGATGTGGCGCCACTCTATGGATTGCCATTGTGTTTCCGCTTCGAAGTGACGAATCCTTGTTTCAGAACCCGTGACTATGTTCGACAAAAATTTTTCAAGACCAGGGTCGTAACGTGCATGGAATTCCGTGCAGACGGTCCTTCGTTGCTCTTTATGAAGTTCTGTTAGATGGCGAGGAACCCACCGGGAACACATCTCTGAGTAACCCAACCGGTGGAAAAGTGCGTCAACAGGCAGGTCCAGTAGAAGAGAGGTGTGTGTTTGTGATCCGTCGATCGCTTAGAATCAGTGTAGGAATGACAGCTCTGTGTGGCCAGCCGGGGGCGGGGAAATAGACAGGTTTGCGCCACCTCGCTGTAATGATGACAGACGCCTCACCCAACGACTCACCGTACTTTTGTTCACTGGCAGATCTCGGTAGCCAATCTGCAAGCGCCTATGAATTTCTGCGATGGACTGGTTTTGTGCCAGTGCTTGGAACGCATTTCCATTACAGACCCCACTTTGAAGGCTACTTCTACATCTACATCTACATCTACATGACTACTCTGCAATTCACATTTAAGTGCTTGGCAGAGGGTTCATCGAACCACAATCATACTATCTCTCTACCATTCCACTCCCGAACAGCGCGCGGGAAAAACGAACACCTAAACCTTTCTGTTCGAGCTCTGATTTCTCTTATTTTATTTTGATGATCATTCGTACCTATATAGGTTGGGCTCAACAAAATATTTTCGCATTCGGAAGAGAAAGTTGGTGAAATTTCGGAAATAGATCTCGCCGCGACGAAAAACGTCTTTGCTTTAATGACTTCCATCCCAACTCGCGTATCATATCTGCCACACTCTCTCCCCTATTACGTGATAATACAAAACGAGCTGCCCTTTTTTGCACCCTTTCGATGTCCTCCGTCAATCTCACCTGGTAAGGATCCCACACCGCGCAGAAATATTCTAACAGAGGACGAACGAGTGTAGTGTAAGCTGTCTCTTTAGTGGACTTGTTGCATCTTCTAAGTGTCCTGCCAATGAAACGCAACCTTTGGCTCGCCTTCCCCACAATATTATATCTATATGGTCTTTCCAACTGAAGTTGTTCGTAATTTTAACACCCAGGTACTTAGTTGAATTGACAGCCTTGAGAATTGTACTATTTATCGAGTAATCGAATTCCAACGGATTTCTTTTGGAACTCATGTGGATCACCTCACACTTTTCGTTATTTAGCGTCAACTGCCACTGCCACACCATACAGCAATCTTTTCTAAATCGCTTTGCAACTGATACTGGTCTTCGGATGACCTTACTACACGGTAAATTACAGCATCATCTGCGATCAACTTAAGAGAACTGCTCAGATTGTCACCCAGGTCATTTATACAGATCAGGAACAGCAGAGGTCCCAGGACGCTTCCCTGGGGAACAACACCTGATATCACTTCAGTTTTACCCGATGATTTGCCGTCTATTACTACGAACTGCGACCTTTCTGACAGGAAATCACGAATCCAGTCGCACAACTGAGACGATACCCCATAGGCCCGCAGCTTGATTAGGAATCGCTTGTGAGGAACAGTGTCAGAAGCTTTCCGGAAATCCAGAAATACGGAAGCAACCTGAGATCCCCTGTCGATAACGGCCATTACTTCGTGCGAATAAAGAGCTAGCTGCGTTGCACAAGAACGATGTTTTCTGAAACCATGCTGATTACGTATAAATAGATCATTCCCTTCGAGGTGATTCATAATGTTTGAAAAGAGTATATGCTCCAAAACCCTATAGTAAACCGACGTCAATGATATAGGTCTGTAGTTCGATGGGTTACTCCTACTATCCTTCTTAAACACTGGTGCGACCTGCGCAATTTTCCAATCTGTAGGTACAGATCTATCGGTGAGCGAGCGGTTGTATATGATTGCTAAGTAGGGAGCTATTGTATCAGCGTAATCTGAAAGGAACCTAATCGGTATACAATCTGGACGTATCGGAAGTTGATGAGACTATAGGGACTGACGTAGGAATATTCCACGATGTCCCGCAACATATTACGCATTTCTCAACCGAAATTCGCCGACAAAAGGAATAAGTTGCATTACTTATTGAACGCTCCTCGTAAACAGAGAATAAAAAGTTTCGAAAATTTCTTATAGCCGACTGCAGCTTTAAAGACCGCTTTAGAGCGATAGACTTCCCGTTGTTTTTTCGTGAAGACGCATTTCACTGCTCTGTTCAAATTCTTTAGGAGCTGCAGGTGCGGCTCCGAACGTTTTATGGAATAAATGGCTCTCTTCATTCTATTTATTTCAGTGGTCAGATCTTTACCGAGTTGACGTTCATTAGCGTTACAAATTTTCACGCTGTGGCTCGCCTTTAAGCGTCCTCTCCTGTGATGTCGTGCGCGGCAATTGCTTTCGTGCGGGGACTTCATTGTGTATTCGCTTTGTGCGGCGGTGGAGATTTTAGAGAGGACATTTAGTGCTTTGCGTCGCTTCTTCAAAGGCTGCGCATTTCAGGAACAGTTGCAGCCCTTTTGACGGCTAATAAGCCCTCTGGCGCGGTAAAGCAGCCTTTCATGTGTATCGCATTTCCGTCAGTGTCTCGGTCAGAAAGGGTTCCGGAAATATGCGTTCGGTTCGCAAGCTGTCGCACGGGAAATCCAGCCGAATAGTTAGCAGGTGTTAGTCCTTTTCTCCCTGCCGTGCTTCAGCTGTCAGGACAAGCCCTTCCTGGACGGTCGGAGAAATAGAACAGCGCGTGTCGCTTTTGAAAGAGAATAAAACGAAACATACTGTACATTTTGAAAAAGAAATCGTTCAAATGTTCTGTGAAATAATTTGTCTCAAAGTCAGAAATAAAATAGATTAGAGACGCGTTAGACGCGCCTTTGAATGATGCTCGAAATAATGTACAGCAGATGAGATGAGCCAAATGTTTCTCTAATCTGTTTTGTTTCTTACATTAAATCAGATCTTTTCAAAAGAATTTTATCTTTTTTTTTCAAAATGCTTTTTATTTTAAATTTTTATTCAGAAAGGACGGAACATAATATGTTCAAATATCAGTAAGTACGAGGGCGATTCGGAAAGTACGGAACGATAGGTCGCGAAATGGAAACCACAGTGAAAATCAAAACTGTTTTATTTGCAACAGTTATCTGCAATTTCCAGCTCCTTATCTCCATAGTCGCCGATCCGAATGAGACGTTTGTCGTAGCGTTGTACCAACTTTCCAATACCCTCGTTATCGAAGGCAGCCGCCAGTGCTTTCAGCCAATTCTCTACGCTGGCCTACAGCTCGTTGTCTGTGCCAAAATGTTGTCTTCATAGTCAGAGGTTCATGTGAGCAGAGTTTAAACTCAGAGGGAGACGATTACGGGCTGTACTGTGGGTAATCAAATATTTCCAATGCAGGAATATCTTCATTGCCCCTGCAGAATGCGGCTGAGAATTCTCTTGAAGAAGAAAATGCACGATAGTTATGTAATGTTGGATGCATAGCTTCAGGCGAAATTCCTCACCAGGCCCTCGTGCTTGGTGGGAGACACTATTGTTCCAGGTATCTTTATGTGCTCCCTGTGTGCTCAGAACTAAAAAGAACGACGTAAAGCGATCGACGGGCATACTAGAGACATTGCCCAACACACCTGTGCCAAACTTCATCGGATTTTCACTGTGATTTCCATTTCGCCACCTATCGTTCCTTACTTTCTGAATAAACCTCGTATTATACACTCTAAGACCAAAAAAGAAATAAAAAACACGCACCACGAAGGAGTTATGGAAATTGGACACAATTCGGTGTTCATACGGATGTCATCGGAAAATGCAAAATTGTAAACTTTGGCTTCTGATGGATGAATGTGTGACGCCGCAGGACTGTTTCATCTCGCACTGGCAAAGATAGTAAAGATATGACAGTCAGAGCTCCAGAGCCATCAATATCATCGATCCAACGGGCAACTGGTGCTTCAGTGACCACAAATAAAGACTATTGATACGCGGATCACATCTGATGCGTTCACGACGGCCCTTGCGCCGACTGCCACTGTCCTCTGTATACCAACAAGCCCGTTTGCAGTGGTGACGGGCACATTCGGCCTGAAGTCTCACTGACTGGAGTAGAACTGTCTTCAGTGATGAGTCCCGCTTCAAATTGAGCTCCGATGGCCAGTTAAGAAGTGTTTGGAGACGCTCCAGACAGCGGTGGTATACCAACCTGAACGTCGTCCTCCGTACGGCCCAACAATGGAGAGTGATGGTCTCTGGTGCCATTTCTTTTCACAGTAGGACCCCTTTCATTGTCATTCGCGAAACACTTACAGCACAGCGGTTGTTCGACGACATTCTACGCCCCATTTTGCTGCTCTTCATGGTAAGCCATCCTGAGGTTACATTTCAGCAAGATAATGCCCACCCACAGACAACGATAGTTTTCGCTGCATGTCTTCGTGCTTGCCAAACCCTGCTTGACCAACAAGGTCGTCGGATCTATCTCCAGTTGAAACGATTGGAGCATTATGGGCATGGCTGTTACGTCTGGCACAGGCGGCCCCTCCCAGGCAGACTACACTCAAGACACCACTGTGTACCATATAACATACACAAGAACTTGCAGGCGCAACCGAAAGGAAAACAATTCTTCCAAACAAACAGAACTTGCTAGAGACTAATGCGAACCTTTTTCTGCAGAGGTCGCCTCACAGGCACAGGGAAAGTTGGAGTACTCCGCCGGCCTCAGCCGGCTTTATAAGGCCAGTGCAGCAGCAGTACAGCCAGTTCCTCGCCGAGCTAGGACCAGCTCCGATGGACCTCACCGACGCTCTACAAGTTATTTGTTTTGTGTGTATATAGTGATTATTCGAGAAGTGTAGTTTAGTTTCAATTAACGACACTATACTGAGTGTTCTACAATACTGGGTATTCAATTATGGCCCTTCAACCATCTCCAAATTTTGACGATCTAGTGCGCCGATTGGACAGAATTTGGCACGATGTCCCTCAGTAGGACATCAAACAATTATCATTCAATGTCAAGTGGAATAACTGCTTGCGTAAGGGCCAGAGGTCGAATAACGCGCTATTGATTTGCCCAATTTGTGAAGCTCTTTCTCTTGAACAAATCATACAGTTTTCTGGGATTGTAGTCGTTTGTTTGTCTATACATGTACATCACGTTTACCAATTTCCGTCCCATTCGGATAATTCTTTCGTGGTGCTTTTTTTTTGTCTTAGGGTGTATTATTGTAAAGAGTATATACATTAGATCAAGAGAAAACACAATAATTTCAATATATGTCTCAGTTTGATATTTATGTGATTTTTCAAACTTGAAGGAAGGAATTGCACAACCTTTTCACAAATGTAACTTTTTATGCGCAATATAGCTAGGCCTTGAAGAGGAGAACTTTATCTCGCTTTACTTAAAGCAGCAGCAGCAGCTGTCCATGAAACATTTCATGTTTCGTGACACAGATCACTAATTAAGTTTCTTTTAACTGACCTGATTACTATCAAGCAATTAAATCTCTTTCGATAAACTAGAGCTCACGTTGGCCAATTTATACTCCATTCGTCCATTTCACAATCTTCATTTGGCTACGAGAATTCCGTGAAAAATCTATTATTCTTTGCTCCGCTCAAAAATTTGACCAAAAAATGACACTGAAGGCACTGGAATCTGTTACATCATGAAGCACCGGTCTGATATTTACGGAATTTTGTGAACACGTTCATCAGATAGTGCGTATTAAATTCTGAACTAATATCCATGATCAACATTTGTCTGTTCAACCCCCAAAGGTGCCAATGCACTATTGGATTGGTTCTGGCAAGCAAACAGCTTCCCAGTATCATCCTGAGTGCTTTCTTATGATGCCTGAAGTACAAGCTGTGCCAGTCCCTGAAAATTGTCAGCTGAAAATTGGTACGATAGTCATCTCCCAATCGCTTCTCAGATATGTTCTATTGGCAAAATATCAGAGGATTGAATAGACGAGTCAGTGACCCATACATTCTTCGTGGTGTTTGTTTGTGGTGAGAGCGGCAGTATGGGATCTTGCATTATCCTGCTGAAATACCTCACTTCTGCTTTAGCCGTGTACGGTATGACAGCAGTGCTTACCATCCTTGCCACATACTGGTAAGTATTCAGCCTCCCTGCAACAATTACTAAATCAGATCCTTGTCATGTTCAATAGCTCTCATACCACGATTCCAGGACTTGCGGAATTACGCGTTATAAGAATCGCTGTATCCTGTTACCATCCAAGAGATCGCCTATTGTTACGTTGGTGTCCATCTGACCGCCACAGACAAAAGTGGGACAGATCGCTGAACACCATAGAACGCCAGTCAATGTCCTAGTTGACTCTGGCTCCATACCAAACAAGTCTTTGTTGTTTGTGATAGAGAGTCAGCAGTAAACGACAAATGGCAACTCCCGATCCTCAGCTAGGTTCCAGTAATCTGTCTCCAGCGATTAGTGGTGACACTCTACCTGTAACCTCTGTTTGGATTTTAGCAGTGACATCCGTCTGTGCGTCAAGGCCATTCGAACAAGCCCATCATATTGTTGTCCCACCAGCTGAAAAGTCCCATGACCTTGTCCGCTCACTGTTCTTGCCATACAGTTGTCTCGAGTCCATCTCGTCACCACATGTTCTCCATTCACTGCACTGATGTCAACCTTCTGTGGGATTTGTCAGTATGATGATCCCCTCTCCCTCAAGCCGATGATTCGATCCTTCTCACAGTCCGAAAGACGGCAATAAGACGTTCGTGCACTCTCTCCGGGCGTAATGTGTTGCGATTTCCACCTGGAAGATTCCAGTAAGTTAGACTTACCCAGAAGCTATCATCCACTCATACCACTATATCTCTGTAGGAATAGCTTTTTTTCTGTACTGAAAAATAATGAAAATAAGCTCCGGCTCCACGTGAAACAGTAGGTCCCTCTATAACAGGCTGGGTAAGTCAGTTCAAAAGTCGGAGGAAGGCAAAGGCATACCACCTCCAACAGGACCATGCCTAGAACAGCACTATGATATTCGAGATAATCTTCGGATTGATGGCTGCTTTCCTTTTTAAGATCACATAACGATGGAATTTTAATCAGCATATCCACACCATTTCGTTTGTTGTTTGTTGTTGTTGTTGTGGTCTTCAGTCCTGAGACTGGTTTGATGCAGCTCTCCATTCTACTTTATCCTGTGTAAGCTTCTTCATCACCCAGTACCTACTGCAACCTACATCCTTCTGAATCTGCTTAGTGTATTCATCTCTTGGCCTCCCTCCGATTTTTACCCTCCATGCTGCCCTCCAATACTAAATTGGCGATTCCTTGATGCCTCAGAACATTCCTACGAACCGATCCCTTCTTATAGTCAAGTTGCACCACAAAACCCTCTTCTCCCCAATTCTATTCAATATTTCCTCATTAGTTACGTGAGCTACCCATCTAATCTTCAGCATTCTTCTGTAGCACCACATTTCGAAAGCTTCTATTCTCTTCTTGTCCAAACTATTTATCGTCCATGTTTCATTCACTTCCATACATGGCTACACTCCATAACAATACTTTCAGCAACCACTTTCTGACACTTAAATCTATACTCGATGTTAACAAATTTCTCTTCTTCAGAAACGCTTTGCTTGCCGTATTGTGTTCATAAAATAACAATTTTAAATAGTGTTTTCAAAATGATGGAGCACAGTAATCAGTCGTCCTTTCCTTTCAGGCTTTATTAAAGCAAATCTATATTTCGGCTAGTGCCTAGCCAATATCAACGCACATTTCATAGCTTCAGTATATGTCCTAGTACGTTAGTTCAAAAAATCAAATGGCTCTGAGCACTATGGGACTTAACATCTGAGGTCATTAGTCCCCTAGAACTTAGAACTACTTAAACCTAACTAACCTAAGGACATCACACACATCCATGTCCGATGCAGGATTCGAACCTGAGACCGTAGCAGTCTCGCGGTTCCGGACTGAAGCGCCTAGAGCCGCTCGGCCACCGCGGCCGGCAGTACGTTAGTCCCCTGTTGTTCTGGCTTCTGTCATAGTTCATTCAAGACTAGAAGTAGTGTCCGACCTCAGTTACTTTTAACTGTTTTATGTTCTTATGATAATTCGTCAGTAAATAGGTTATTATTAAACATGTTCGTTTTGCACTTCAGTGCAACTACTGCCCTCGTGTTATGTGGGGATTAATAATAAACAGTAGAACATACGGTAATTTTGACTTGCAATACATACGTATCTTTCCTAGTCACAAAATTAAATTACCGTGTCACTATTCCAGTAGGGCCATAATATAGCGTTAATAAAAAATGCTTGTGTTACAAATTATAGTTTGCAGTCTTCACTGCGCATCTACATGTCGATTCAGGTTGAACACCTAAAAGCGCAGGCGGTGTGGTAGTACAAGCGTTGCTTTCGGATTTCGTTCCCTCCATGCTCCAGTTGCTGCTCGCCTTCTACGGCAGAACCGCAGCAAACAACTCGAAACGCAGAATTACTCAGCGGTTAGCCAGCTGCCAGGCCACCTCTAGGATTCACAATATAATATGTTAAACGTCTTTGTTGCTGGAAACACTGCCTTCTTGCACTTGTTGACACTAGCGCGCTTCCTGCATAAACATGACTCGTCGCTGTCCTGGTTTTAACGACAGTTTTAGTGTGTAGCCAACTCTCCGGCTAATCACAGAGTCGCCGGCGGTAAAATTTTTGCCGGCATTTGTAACCGTGCCGGCCCGGCTCGTGAATATGCGCCGGCAGAGGTCGACCCTAATTGAAATTCCGCGTCAGGCTGTGGCGCTGCGAGGGGCGTTGCCCTGAGCTTGGGAGAGGGGGGGGGGGAAGGGGAGCGGGGTTAGCAGGGGGTCCAGACAGACGGTAGGGGAAAGGTGCGACAGGTGCTCAGTTTCCGGGCGCAAACTAGGGCACAGGCGTCGGAAACTCTCAGGCGGCGGTCCGGCGCCACTTACACTGCAGTTGCGAACTCGAGAGATCGCGTTACAGCGTCTCAGACACGACTGTGTCTCTGCCCTCTGTCCTAGAACAGGGACACGGTCCCGGAGAAATGTACGAACGCACGAGACAATGCTGATCCTAGGACTTATTTCGGAAGACAGAGTAACGAATGGCCAGGGCCGTTGCTGGGTGTTTTGCCGCCCCAGGCGAGATTTGAAAAATGACGCTCCATCTTTCTTACTACCATCAGTCTCCTTGATATTCTCCTTCTCGGTCCTTCACCACCACGAACGGCACAACAATACAGGTTCACTATTATACTTTTAATCATTAAATTAAGGTGACCAGACGTCCAAATTTTCTGGCGACAGTCCTCAATTCTCATGATTTTCCCTCAATTCCTTTCAAATTGATTGAGGACAACAAATATCCTCAATTTCGTTTTTCTTGTCCTCGATTTTTGAAATTTCTCAAAAAATTGAAGTAGGAAAAATGTGCTGAACACTCTAAACTATAACTCAACTGAATATATCAGTGCAACCAAAATTGGCATCAATTACTTTAATTTAATTACATGAGAATGGCCTAGTAAAGCGGTCGAACTAGTTTCTGGCGTGAATAAATTTTTTCCTTGAATTTAGAATTTATGCTATACTGATGGGAGACATGCCGAAGCATCAAACTAGGTCATTTGGATAATGGTAGTATTATTTCTTTTCTACTCTAACTGAAATATTTTTTAGAGTGAGGAATAAATCTCATCTTTTTCAGCATCCACTATAGTCAAAGTAAGTAAAGACTTATTAAATAAATGTTCTGTATGTTTTTGAAGTCAATTCGGCGTTTTTTGAAAATAAGTTTTTCCGCCGCCTCTAAAATTTTGGGGCCCTAGGCGGCCGACTAGTCTTGCCTGATGGTGGAAACGGCCCTGAGAAAGGCTACGTTTATTGAATTTGAATCGTTTATTTCAGAAACGCGTCAAATTACATTTTTTCACATAATGGTGTTCTTATGAAATCGAGAACTCATACTGCAAACATGCTTTATAGATGGAGTGCGAAATCTTCTCAGGCTTTAGATCTATTACACGCAATCTAGTCCATTTAGGTATCTACTGACATAAGAATTCATGCAGGTTTAAACACAAAACACCACCACAGCCAAAACTAACCATCTTAATTACACAAAATGAATACAAATTACAACTGAGTTTTCAAGATATTCACATGTGGAAAAAATTAAGATATACACTATCATACCTGTTGAAAAAAAGTTTGACGAGGGTCTTAGTTTATCTGCGTCTGTTGTGTGTATTATAGCGGTATTTTGATCGCAATTGTTTCCAAAATGAGTTATGAGGCGGTTGTTTGACTTGTCTAAACGAACAGCAATCTGAGTTTCGATAACACGAAGTATTTAACTGACCACGTCGTCATGCACATTGTTGTTTTATGGAAGCTCGAAAACAGAGGTTTGTATTGCCTACTGGAGGCTGAGCTTTTTCCGTCCTGCACCGCACATCACACCTCCTCTCGCAGCAAATCCTGAGCGCTATTCCCGCTCACCGTAACCCCCACTCATAACGTGCCGAGTTTCAGTTCGCTAGTAGTACTTTCTTCATGGGTGGGGTAAGGATGTTGCTTGACGCAAGCGTTAAAGGGGATGAAATGCACATGGAGACGAAAGAGCCGGAGACAGTATTGTCAGCCTACAAATAACGTGCGAAACACTGTCAACAAACTGATACTTTACAGAAACAGCTAATTTGAACAGATTTCGGACAAACGTTTTGGAAGATCGCCCCTTAAAGTCATGTCGATCGACCGGTGGATCGCGATCGACGTGTTGAGCATCCCTGCCATAAAGCGTATTTTTTTGCAGTAAAGTTTGACGCCTGCTGTCAAGACTGCACTGTTGACGACATTCTTTGGTTTTGTTTCCCCAGTTGCACCAGCTGTGTCTTTTATCGACATTTCTCAGCAATCAAAATTGACTTGTTGAGTGCACGTTTCACCAATGCTATCTGAATAGCTAGTGTAGTTCTAAATTTGCACCATTTCACAGTTTGTTTACAGTGTCTATTAGTACCTGTGAAGATGAGCCTCAAACAAAAAGGAAGCATATTATTATTAACGAAGACAATTACAAACGAAATGTTATACGGAATGCAAGAGTCAACGGTCAAAGATACAAGAAGCACTAAAGTAAAATACTGGCAACGAAATCTGTTCCTGATGAAATTATGGGCCAGTGTCCACGTAAATGCAGTTTATCTATTCACGACGAAACAATAAATAAGACTTGGAATCATTTTTATGGTTAATTACTAAAAACGGACAAGATACATATTTGTAGACGTTAATAGAAGTAGAGGAAGTACAGCGTAAAATTAGAGGAAACAAAGGCGAAAGTCATATTGATCCTGTTGCAAGTGAAACTTCACTCTCAGATAAAAGCAATAAGTCATGTCAGTCCAATAGTGAAATCAATGCAGTCCTTACTCCAGTTTACAAAACTGTTTTTTAAAAATCAATGGAGCACCTCAGGATCGGATTGGAAGGCTGGTTAATAAAGCAGTTAAAACACCTGTCGACATGAGAAACAAGGACTGCAATGGGAATGCTATTGCAAATGCGTGGTCTTATACATGAACATATATCTCAGTTTGAAGTAAACGAAAGCCATCACGCGGGCAAACAAAAAAAATATCTGACAGCAATGTTAAGCAATTCAAAAATGTATAATATGCTTTTAACCAAACACCCTGACATGAAAGGTAAAGCAAAGCTTAATTTTTACTATGTATATTTAAAAGACATTTTTAGTTTTTCTTTTGGACGGCCACAAGTTGACGTTTGCAACCAATGTAAATGATTTAAGCGGAAAATTAAGAGACCCTCGTTTAACCGACAACGTCAATCATAGTGTCGCAGCAGAACAAACGGTACACAGGTGCAGGGCTAAGAAGTTTTATTCAAAACTACATGAAATGAATGAAGACCAGGATGGTGACACAGACGCAATTTGTGTTGACAATATGTAAAAATCAGACATTTCCCATCTTAACTGTTCAAGAGGTATTGTACCAGCCGAAAAATGTTGCTGCCGGAACACAAATAAGACGAATATATGCCTGTTTGAAAGACACCGACAAAAAGGTGGTAAAATGGTCTCAGAAAATAAAGTAAACAAGAGTTACAAATAAAATACTTTCGCTGGCCTTCAAAGTAACCATCATTGGCTACAACGCGCTTCTGATATCGGCTTTTAGAATTGTTGGAAACTGTCGGCAAACACTTCTTGCGAAATGGCTCGAAGCACCGCAGTCACGCGTAACAACTGCGAAGCGTACGTGTTTCAGGGCTGTAGGTTGCAGTCGTTATGTAGAGACGAAGAGACTTGCACATGACACACTAGCGTGGACAGTTCCATCAAACGAATCATCGAATTGAACACAACAACAACAACAACAACAACAAGAACAGCAACATGGATCACTCTCCCGAGGTTTAATCGTTGCTCTTAGCTCCAGAACGAGAATGTGGCGAAAGAAGTTTATGAGAGACCTTCACCAGAAGAAGGAATGTTAGAGTTAACACTCCGTCGTCGACGAAACCTTTAGAGACGAAGAAAAGCTAAAATTGTGGGGAAGGTGGCCTGTTCTTTAGAGGAAACATCCCAGTCCTCGCGTTACTAGAATAAGTGTTAGGTTCATAATACATCTGCTACAGCATTCACGAATAACGAATTTGGCTCCGAAAGGAGGATTTGAGGAGAAAAATGGTACAGATGGAGGAAAACACAGGCTATGCAAACCAAATTACTGAAGGTTTTGATGGTGTACAGCCACAAGGTACTATTACGAGTTACGAATTCATACAATTCATCAAAACACAAGTTCTATTGGTTTGTAGGTGAGTTGCTTTAGGATAAACAATAATTGACTCTTAGAAAAATGTGAATAAAGATGGTGCGCTGCAGATGTATGTTAGAATGAAACTTGCAGAATGTCTGTTTGGAACATTTGTTTTAACTACACACACACACACACACACACACACACACACACACACACACACACACACACACACACACACACACACACACACACACACAACAGTCAAACACACACGTTGGTTTTCATTGTTATAGATTTTCTTTGGGCAATGGAACAAATTAGCAATGCGAAGTAGGTTTTTAATTGCTTCTGGCGTATGAAAACAGATATAAGAGTGGTTAACAATTACATTAGTGTCAGAGCTGTTGCGATATAGTGATATATTACACTACTGGCCATTAAAATTGCTACACCAAGAAGGAATGCAGATGATAAACGGGTATTCATTGGACAAATATGGTATACTAGAACTGACATGTGATTACATTTTCACGCAATTTGAGTGCATAGATCCTGAGAAATCAGTACGCAGAACAACCACCTCTGGCCGTAATAACGGCCTTGATACGCCTGGGCACTGAGTCAAACAGAGCTTGGATGGCGTGTACAGGTACAGCCTCCCATGCAGTTTCAACACAATACCACAGTTCATCAAGAGTAGTGACTGGGGTATTGTGACGAGCCAGTTGCTCGGCCACCATTGACCAGACGTTTTAATTGGTGAGAGATCTGGAGAATGTGCTGGCCAGGGCAACAGTCGAACATTTTCTGTATCCAGAAAGGCCCGTACAGGACCTGCAACATGCGGTCGTGCATTATCCTGCTGAAATGTAGGATTTCGCAGGGATCAAATGAAGGGTAGAGCCACGGGTCGTAACACATCTGAAATGTAACGTCCGCTGTTCAAAGTACCGTCAATGCGAACAAGAGGTGACCGAGACGTGTAACCAATGGCACCCCATACCAAACGCTGAGTGATACGCCAGTATGGCGATGACGAACACACACTTCCAATGTGCGTTCACCGGTATGTCGCCAAACACGGATGCGACCATCATGATGCTGTAAACAGATCCTGGATTCATCAGCAATAAATGACGTTTTGCCATTCGTGGACCCAGGCTGGTCGTTAAGTACATCATCGAAGGCGCTCCTATCTGTGATGCATCGTCAAGCGTAACCGCAGCCACGGTCTCTGAGCTGATAGTCCATGCTGCTGCAAACGTCGTCGAACTATTTGTGCAGATGGTTGTTGTCTTGCAAACGTCCCCATCTGTTTACTCAGGGATCGAGACGTGGCTGCACGATCCGTTACAGCCACGCTGATAAGATGCATGTCATCTCGACTGCTAGTGATACGAGGCCGTTGGGATCCAGCACGGCGTTCCGTATTATCCTCCTGAACCCATATTCTGCTAGAAGTCATCGGATCTCGACCAACGAGAGCAGCAATGTCGCGATACGATGAACCGGAATCGCGATGGCTACGAATCGACCTTTATCAAAGTCGGAAACGTGATGGTACGCATTTCTCATCCTTACACGAGGCATCACAACAACGTTTCACCAGGCAACGCCGGTCAACTGCTGTTTGCGTGTGAGAAATCGGTTGGAAACTTTTCTGTCAGCACGTTGTAGGGTTCGCCACCGGCGCCAACCTTGTGTGAATGCTCTGAAAAGCTAATAATTTGCATATCACAACATATTCTTCCTGTCGGTTAAATTTCGCGTCTGTAGTACGTCATCTTCGTGGTGTAGCAATTTTAATGGCCAGTAGTGTAGAAACGTATGTCATTTCAGGACAAGTAGGAGCGTGTTACCGTTATATTAAATTGAAAATGTGTTTTACATTAAATATAAAGGGTTGAATGCAGAGAAATACTTTAAATTTAGTGAATTACAGAATGTGTTTGGTGTAGTAGTTGTGTGGAAATGAAAATATTGAAAAATTAACTCCAGATTGTTGTATCGGAGATTTACGCAAAGGGTAGCGGCAACCCCTCGTGCACTCCCGGCACGCGGGCAGTCTACATTGCCCCTGCAAGCCTGAGGATCGTTAGCTCTCCGCGTCGCTTTCTCGACTGGACAAAAGCCGGCGGTGTGAGTGCTGGCAGAGGTCGCTACTTCCGAGGCATCCATTCGCGTCCGCACAGCGCGTGACAAGAAAATGGTTTAACGGGTATTTCGCCGCCGGCAGCTATAAAGTGCGGTGCAGGGACTACAGCAGCCGGTTCTTCCGGTTTTCAAAGCCTCTCCTGGCCTCCACGCAGGTGCTACTCATATCATCATCTCAGAACGCTCCCGAAGCCCATCGTAAGGACCGACGCCACTGCCTTCAGCTTTCATCGTTGTTTCCTCTGCAGAAGTACACACTGTTAATTATAGACTTTTCCGTGTCTGTGTTGGGGCTAATCAAGACGGCATTCTCGGGACATGGATTATTTCCTTCCAAGTGTATTTTCCTACGAAACTCCTAGTGGTCTTACTACACACTAGAAACAGTCAAGCGGCTTCAGATAGCAGCTCTGTCAAGACTCTGGTTGGTTGGTTGGTTGGTTGGGGAAGGAGACCACACAGCGAGGTCATCGGTCTATTCGAATTAGGGAAGGACGGGGAAGGAAGTCGGCCGTGCCCTTTGAAAGGAACCATCCCGACATATGCCTGGAGCAATTTAGGGAAATCACGGAAAACCTAAATCAGGATGGCCGGACGCGGGATTGAACCGTCGTTCTCCCGAATGCGAGTCCAGTGTCTTACCACTGCGCCACCTCGCTCGGTGTGTCAAGACTCTGTACCAGTAGCTAGTGGACTCTGTATTTGGTGTCTTTTGTTCTTACCGTCTAAGCAGACGCATTCCGTTGTCAATGAACTTGTTATAACTTGATCACCGTTGTCCCTGTGTCTCAGTGAGTGGCACTTCACAGACTAACAACAGACAAGATGTGCCACAAGTCGTGTAACGGTTGTAGATTAGACTAGTCAAAACAAGAATGGGATCATGTAAGATGCCAGATATCATTATAAGAAGTGTTAAAGCGTGAATAAACAGTACTGAATGATTTCTTGGCATATACACTGTTTCTTCCGTGATCTTAACAGTATCTTTCAGAGACAAAGGAGAAGGGCAAAATTTCTGGCTGGTGTGCTGAATGGCAACTAGCTCTTGATCTGGAAAAATGTAAGTTTATGTGGATGAGTAGAAGGAACAAAGCTGTAATCTTCGATTACAGTATTACTAGTGTCCTGTTTGACACAGTCAGGTCGTTTAAATATCTGGGCGTAACGCTGCAAAGCGATCTGAAACGGAACGAGCGTATGAGAACTTCGGTACGGAAGGAGATTGGTCGCCTTCGCTTTATTGAGAGAATTTTAGGAAAGAGCGGTTCACCTGTAAAGGTGACCGCATGTAGGACGCTGGTGCGACCTATTCTTCAGTACTGCTCGAGCGTTTGCGATCCGTACCAGGTGGGATTGAAGGAAGACATCGAAGCAATTCAGAGGCGGACTGCTAGATTTGTTACCGGTAGGATCGAACAAAACGTAGGTGTTACGTATACGCTTCGGGGAATCAAATGGGAATCTCTGGAGGGAAGGCGACGTTATTTTCGAGAAACGCTGTAGAGGTAATTTAGGGAACCGGCATTTGAAGCTGACTGCCGAACAATTCTACCGCCGCAAGCATAGATCACCCGTAAGGACGACGGAGATAATATACGAGAAATCAGGGCTCATATGGAGGCATATAGAGAGACGTTTTTTCCTGGCTCTGTTTGCGAGTGGAGCACGAAAGAGAAATGACAGCTAGTGGTACAAGGTACTCTCCGCCACGCACAGTAAGCTGGCTTCCGGAGTGTCTATCAAAATCCTGAGGTAGACGTAGAAGGGCAAATGTCTCATTTTGAGACAAAAATCACTTCTTTTTTCATTGCAGTTTCATCCCATCTCAAGGGCAAGGTGTCGGCTGTCAGCGGTAAAATATCTCGTTTTTGGATGAAATGAAATCCGTCTTCATCATCTGCAGTCATAGATTAGGTTCGAGGAAGATTCAGATCTGTGATTGGACTTTTAGGTTGCTACGTAGACAAAAATAACCGTTCCCTGTACTTTCGTTTGAACTTAATGCGTACTTGCTGTTATACATTCTCATTTGATTTACACACCGATTATACTGTACGATGTGACTTCATCTCCTTATCTTTCTATTATGCAACGACGCTGAGAACAATGGTAAACAAAGTGACATAACTCCATCATATCATCACGTGCACCCGTTTTGTATACAAAGACTCGCCGGAAAGCCTCGTATATATGTTTACAAGTCAACGGGTGGAGGTTCTTGCTCCATATCACAATTCTTATGTTTTCCAGTGAACTGGTTAGTGGCCTACTAAAGCGATGTTGCGTCAACACTGCTCCACAGAGTTTAATAATGCATTAATGCCTTACTCTTTGCTACTACTATGTTAATCATCCTCTAACTATCAATCATAGATCTGCGAATGAACAGTAAGGACAAGGGAATGTTATTCATAGTGCGTATCAAAAAACGAAGTGCGCACGTTTGCTCCCATGTGATTTCAGATCTTGGCACACGTTCTCAGTAGGTTCATGACATTTTAGAAGGCAAGAAGGGAGTATTCGTAAAATGAGAATACTCTCTCCTTGTACATTCATGAAATGAAATGAGAATAAAAGTACCATGTCCACGTTATTGTGCGGACGCAGTGCCAAGTTTCGGTTCGCTCTGGGAACTTGTCAAATCGGTTCAAACATCATTGCAATCACTTTCATTTCTCAAGAAAGAAATAACTCATGACTGCAGGTTATTTCCGTTTTGCTCTTTGGAACTGGGTATGATCAGGCTAAGAAAGTGCAGAGAAATAAACTTTTTGTCTCTTACCTGAATCCTGCAGGAAGATTCAGCCTGAAGACTGGCTCATTTGTTTCTCCTCCTGAAACAAAAACAAAGACAATTTAAGAGTTGGGAAAGTTTTGTATTGGAAATACATGTAGAGAGACATACCAATGACGAACAGTACCAAATATGTTATTGTCCACGGTATATTTAGTTTTTTCCTGCAGTGATGTTTCACATTTCGCAACAGACCTCTTGCGGTTTCTTAATATACGCACATAATGGAATACTGTTACAAAGTCCAAACAGAACTCATGATCGTTTTGTAACCTCGATTTGCCGGCCGTTGTGGCCGTGCGGTTCTAGGCGGTCTGGAACCGCGTGACCGCTACGGTCGCAGGTTCGAATCCTGCCTCTGGCATGGATGTGTGTGATGTCCTTAGGTTAGTTAGGTTTAAGTAGTTCTAAGTTCTAGGGGACTGATGACCTCAGATGTTAAGTCCCATAGTGCTCAGAGCCATTTGAACCATTTTTTTGTAACCTCGATTTTATACTAAAAAATCATTATAATTATACGACCGACCTTTACAGAAAAAAGGAACAAAAATTAGAGTTTAACATCAATCAAGAAGGGGGGCACTTAGTAGAGAAGGACGGAAGGTTAAGGTTAACGTCTCGTCGAAGATGGGGTCATTAAAGACACCGCTCAATCTCGAATAGCATATACTTGTACCAAACCATTCCAACGCTCAAGTTCATTTGTCTGAAATATATTAAAGCTTCTCATTTATTATTTTTTGATATGTTTTGTAAACAGTATATAGAAGAGTTGGAATTTTATAGTTTTCTTTTTCATTTAAGTGAAGTTAACCTAATTTGGAATATAATTATTCGGAATACTTAAAATTCAATTTTCCGTAAACTTTCTTACCATTTCCTTTAATATTTTGCTGAAGTATTATAAACGGAATACTACTGGTAATAATAATAATAATAATAATAATAATAATAATAATAATAATAATAATACAGATACATACAGATACATACAAGATGATACCACAAATGCCTGAAGTGATAATTTTGCAACATGAAGTCACCCGAGCAATTAATTCTACGCACAATTGGAAAGCCCCTGGAAATGAGAAAATAGCAAATTTCTGGCTAAAGAAGTTCACCTCAACACATTCACATCTAACTAAATTATTTAACAGTTACATTGCAGACCCATACATATTCCCTGATACACTTACACATGGAATAACTTATCTGAAACCTAAAGATCAAGCAGACACAGCAAACCCAGCTAAATATCGCCCCATAACATGCCTACCAACAATCTACAAAATATTAACTTCAGTCATTACACAGAAATTAATGACACATACAACACAGAACAAAATTATAAATGAAGAACAAAAAGGCTGCTGCAAAGGAGCGCGAGGATGTAAAGAGCAACTGATAATAGATGCAGAGGTGACATATCAAGCTAAAACTAAACAAAGGTCTCTACACTACGCATACATTGATTACCAAAAAGCTTTTGATAGTGTACCCCACTCATGGTTACTACAAATATTGGAAATATACAAAGCAGATCCTAAATTGATACAGTTCCTAAACATAGTAATGAAAAACTGGAAAACCACACTTAATATCCAAACAAATTCAGATAATATCACATCACAGCCAATACAGATTAAGCGTGGAATATACCAAGGAGACTCATTAAGTCCTTTCTGGTTCTGCCTTGCTCTGAACCCACTATCCAACATGCTAAATAATGCAAATTATGGATACAATATTACTGGAACATACCCACACAAAATCACACATTTGCTATACATGGATGATCTAAAACTACTGGCAGCAACAAATCAACAACTCAACCAATTACTAAAGATAACAGAAGTATTCAGCAATGATATAAGTATGGCGTTTGGAACAGACAAATGTAAGAAAAATAGCATAGTCAAGGGAAAACACACTAAACAAGAAGATTACATATTGGATAAGCACAGCGACTGCATAGAAGCGATGGAAAAAACGGAAGCCTATAAATATCTAGGATACAGACAAAAAATAGGAATAGATAATACAAATATTAAAGAAGAACTAAAAGAAAAATATAGACAAAGACTAACAAAAATACTGAAAACAGAATTGACAGCAAGAAACAAGACCAAAGCTATAAATACTTATGCCATACCAATATTGACCTACTCATTTGGAGTAGTGAAATGGAGTAACACAGACCTAGAAGCACTCAATACACTTACACGATCACAATGCCATAAATATAGAATACATCACATACATTCAGCAACAGAAAGATTCACATTAAGCAGAAAGGAAGGAGGAAGGGGATTTATCGATATAAAAAACCTACATTATGGACAGGTAGACAATTTAAGAAAATTCTTTATAGAACGAGCAGAAACTAGCAAAATACACAAAGCAATCACTCATATAAATACATCGGCTACACCACTACAATTTCATAACCACCTCTACAACCCGTTAGACCACATAACATCAACAGATACGAAGAAAGTAAATTGGAAAAAGAAAACACTTCATGGCAAGCACCCGTATCATCTAACACAGCCACACATCGATCAAGACGCATCCAACACATGGCTAAGAAAAGGCAATATATACAGTGAGACAGAAGGATTCATGATTGCAATACAGGATCAAACAATAAACACCAGGTATTACAGCAAGCATATTATTAAAGATCCCAATACCACAACAGATAAATGCAGACTTTGTAAACAACAAATAGAAACAGTAGATCACATCACAAGCGGATGTACAATACTAGCAAATACAGAATACCCCAGAAGACATGACAATGTCGCAAAAATAATACATCAACAGCTTGCATTACAACATAAACTTTTAAAACAACAAGTTCCTACATACAAGTATGCACCACAAAATGTACTGGAGAATGATGAATACAAATTATACTGGAACAGAACCATTATAACAGATAAAACAACGCCACATAACAAACCTGACATCATACTCACCAATAAAAAGAAGAAATTAACACAACTAATCGAAATATCCATACCCAATACAACAAATATACAAGAGAAAACAGGAGAAAAAATTGAAAAATACATCCAACTGGCTGAGGAAGTCAAAGACATGTGGCATCAGGATAAAGTTGACATCATACCAATTATACTATCAACTACAGGAGTCATACCACACAATATCCACCAGTACATCAATGCAATAGAGCTACATCCAAACGTATATATACAACTACAGAAATCAGTAATTATTGATACATGTTCAATTACCCGAAAGTTCCTAAATGCCATATAACACATACCATACAGTTAAAAGGAAGTGACGCCTGATCAAGGTCCGCGTCACTTTTCATTTTTAACCAGACTTAACGTCTGAGAAAGTAAAGAATAATAATAATAATTCAGTGGAAAATATTGCAAAGTTACACTACTGGCCATTAAAATTGCTACACCACCAAGATGACGTGCTACAGACGCGAAATTTAATGGACAGGAAGAAGATGCTGTGATATGCAAATGATTAGCTTTTCAGAGCATTCACACAAGGTTGGCGTCCGTGGCGACACCTACAACGTGCTGACATGAGGAATGTTTCCAACCGATTTCTCATACACAAACAGCAATTGACAGGCATTGCTGGTGAAACGTTGTTGTGTATTCGTCATCGCCATACTGGCGTGTCACTCGGCGTGATGGTATGGGGTGCCATTGGTTACACGTCTCGGTCACCTCTTGTTCGCAATGACAGCACTTTGAACAGTGGACATTACATTTCAGATGTGTTACGACCCGTGGCTCTATCCTTCATTCTATCCCTGCGAAACCCTACATTTCAGCAGGATAATGCACGACCACATGTTGCAGGTCCTGTACGGGCCTTTCTGGATACAGAAAATGTTCGACTGCTGCCCTGGCCAGCACATTCTCCAGATCTCTCACCAATTGAAAACATCTGGCCAATGTTGGCCGAGCAACTGGCTCGTCACAATACCCCAGTCACTACTCCTGATGAACTGTGGTATCGTGTTGAGGCTGCATGGGCAGCTGTACCTGTACAATCCATCCAAGCTCTGTTTGACTCAATGCCCAGGCGTATCAAGGCCGTTATTACGGCCCGAGGTGGTTGTTCTGGGTACTGATTTCTCAGGATCTATGCACCCAAATTGCGTGAAAATGTAATCACATGTCAGTTCTAGTATAATATATTTGTCCAATGAATACCCGTTTGTCATCTGCATTTCTTCTTCGTGTAGCAATTTTATTGGCCAGTAGTGTACCTACTTCCAGTCCCTACAAAGTTACCGGTCTCACTGCTGTAGTTGTATTACTGAAGGTACCATTTCCGAGAAAGTATTAATAGAAGAACGGTGAAACTTGTGAAGTGGGAAAACACCTAGGAGAAACTCTATTGGGATTTATTTATGATTTGAGAAACAATTTTATAAATTGTAAATTTCAACTTTAAATTTTTATGTTGCATTAGTGGTGTAAAACATTGAAAAACTTGTTTCCTGAATGATGCCAGGATCGATAACAAGTTAATCTCAAAGTTTCATTCAATCCTGATGAATATGATTTGAGGAAAGTTACGATACATAAGCGAAAACCTAAGTTGCGGACAAAATCATTTAAAGAAGAGTGTACAAAATTCACATTGGTTCAAATGGCTCTGAGCACTATGGGACTCAACATCTTAGGTCATAAGTCCCCTAGAACTTAGAACTACTTAAACCTAACTAACCTAAGGACATCACACACACCCATGCCCGAGGCAGGATTCGAATCTGCGACCGTAGCAGTCCCGCGGTTCCGGACTGCAGCGCCAGAACCGCACGGCCACCGCGGCCGGCAAAATTCACATTTTTATCATAAATTCTGAAACGTGCCAAATACACAGTTCTTTACTGGTTATTCTTTTTCTCGTCCCTTCTACTTCTTTCCCCGCTCTCCACACAGTTAATACAGTTCCTTTATTCTCATTGTGGTATCGTCCAGAGTTCGCACTGCCAAACCAAAGTCGGCAATGTGAAACCACGCCACAGAAATTAACGACAGCTCGCTGCAATCCGCAGCAACCAATGGGGGCGGCGGGCAGTCGAGAAGACACGTCTCCCCTTTCAGCGTAGCAGCGCCCTCGCGCTGAAGTCAATGTAGTTTCGAGCGTGAAAGAGCTCTGCCCAACTGTCTTTTTATTTATTTATTTATTTATTTATTGATTACATCAGCTGAAGCAGTCAGCATCATCGTGTAGGACAGTGATAGCTTAAGTTTCTGATTAAATGTAATTTCGTAAATATTCCATCATAAGTTTTTTCGCATGAGAAAAGTTTGTTGATTTGTGCATTAAGTCATAGTCAGTGGCAGTTCTAAATTATCAAGCAGTCAATTGGCAAAGAACTGTGCCAGAGGTCAGTAAACCTTCTATTCATTTATGTAATAAACTGATCTAATATTTCATGTGTTCTAGTTTGAGAACATTCTCCCAGAGAAGTCAAAGAGTCCTCAGTTATGAATGGCAACTGTAGTTCGTCTGGTCACGACACTCATAACGGAAAGTAACATAATATAAAATTCTGGTTCCACACTAATTTGCAAGGTATATAACCAGCACTGAAAGCAGAAACTGCACCCAACACAATAATATACACACAATCTTGTTTTAGGGCACCTTTCCCATAAAACTACACTGAGTGATTTCTTTGCACGCTGAACTGAAAGAAGTTCACATTGTGAATCCAGAGAAGAATGCACAGATTCAAAAGTAAAACATTCAATCTCGAAACTAAACATTATTTACTTCGTAGATCCAGAGAAGAATGTTGAGAATATGTTCGAGCCACTGTCATTTCAACGTCAAAATTGAATATGATATGTTTCAAACTATATAACGTACTAGCTAAGAAACCCAGCTTGCCCGAGTACTCATACCGCCTATTTTCTATTAGAAACGAAAAAAGTGAACTGTGTTTCTACTGTAATATTGAAACAATTTCACGTCTATGTATTCGTGAAAACATCTTTGAAATTATGAAACAGTTGCACAGTCCACAATGTAGGAATGTATAAGTACAGCTTTTTCGCGTGTGTCAAAAGTAACTTTGTAATCGTCTCTATGGGAACGTCGCTTCATAGCTCTCTAGACGGCTTTCGTTATCGCCTAAAGCCGTTTGTCCTTTTCACTTGAAAGCTGTCATAAGTGCTGCCAGGTGTCTGGGATTTCTTTAAGTGGGGCCGATTGCAGGAATGTTTTTGTAGTAAAGAATAAACGTATTAAAATGTCATGCATGATGCGGCATTCTTTCACGCATCTCAGTGTTTGTGACGTCATATCTCTTTAACTAAGTATCGTACAACGCTATATTTGTTTAGGTACAGTCAACGGCGTGTGTGGATACTTTCTACGAAATACGTTGCGAATAGAGTTAGTATCAAAGAAATAATAAATTTAAACGTCATTCATGATGCGGCAGTTTATGACGTCATATCTCCTGATCTGTGTGCCATACTAAGATATATTTCTGCATGTACTTTCAGCGGCATATGTGGATACTGAATTCAAATAGAATCGGTAGTAAAGTAGTAATAAATCGAAACGTCATGCACAATGCGGGAGTTTTTCAAGCATTACGGCGTTTATCACGTCATATGTCCTGGACTTCGTGTGGCACGGCGGTATAATTTTGTAGGTGCATTTAACGGCATACTTGGATACTGACTGCGAAATTAATTGCGTCTAGAGTTAGTAGCACAGAAGTTATAAATCTAAACGTCATGCATGATGTGGCAGAGTTTCACGCATTTCATTGTTTATGACGTCATGTATCCGGAACTATGATAGGTAATGGCTCTAAGCACTATGGGACTTAACATCTGAGGTCATCAGTGCCCTAGACTTAGTACTACTTAAACCTAACTAACCTAAGGACACCACAAAAATCCATGCCCGAGGCAGGATTCGAATCTGCGACCGTAGTAGCAGCGCGGTTCCTCACTGAAGCGTCTAGAAGCGCTCGGCCACAGTGGGCGGCTAAGTGGTTATTACTCCGACAGTGACTGTTGCCTGACAGTATGGGATGTGTGTACCAAATTTGGTTCAAATCGGTCCAGTGGCTTAGGAGGACATATGGAAAACACACACACACACACACACACACACACACACACACACACACACACACACTCATACACACTCGCACACTCATTTTTATAATATGTATGGATATTTGTTTGTAACAAATTTTCCCGCCGACTACTACCTGTGCTTTATCGAAAAATGTGAAAAAGTTCATTTCGATTTTTTACTATAATAATATATATTAACCCACCCTTAACTTATAACTAATGATGTAATACTTCAAAAACAAAAAACAAAAATGTTTTCAGGAGAGAAAATCGAAAGGCGTTAACGTGACGGCAGTGTGTCTATGTACCTTGCTACGTATAAGAGAAAGGAAGATGTATCTGCACTGCTTTGCTGTAAGGCAGAACGACAAAATTCCAGCAGTTTGATTCCAGCTAGTAGGAAGCCGGTTTGGACGTACTGCCGCATTTCCGTGCGCAGGCCTGGAGGCACACCATCCGTCCGACAACAAACGAACGGCCCGGAGCGTTTCGGCCCCAACGTCAGCTGCAACATCAGGAGAAGACAGCAGTGCTCGTTACGGGACACGTCGCATCATCAGGCGGCGCATCGGTCAGCTTTCCGGTCAACGACGTCACACGGAAACAGCGTCCTGTGCGCTGCCCATGTACCCCCGGTCTGCACGTAGGTTACATCAGCGCTGCGTGCAAAAGCTGCATGGAATTTGCCTTCGCACACAATCATTTTCATTCTCTAGTGACGCAAATAGGTTGCACTTCACTTACAACCCGTGATTCACCTAAAAACTTCCACCTCGAATACATATTGGCTGAAATGCTGTTTTTTTTTTCACAGTAGAAATACACAGGGTCACAAAAAAGAATTCTCATATAATCAGTCCAGAAATAACGGGAAAATGTTTAATCATATCCCCTGTACATTTCTCAACTAGGTCAATACTTGCTTCGACTTAGAAATTTACTTTTTGAAGTTCCTTCGTAACTTTAGAAACGAAAACCTTACACATTTTCTTACTTTCCCAGTCGAAATTTTATGTCCTCTTCTGTGGCCATCATTTATTTTCCCACGCAATATCGAAAACCATCTACTACTATCAGCGTTTGATTTCCTAATTTAGTTTCCTCCAGTACCATCTGAGTTAATTCCACTACAATCCATTACCCTTGTTTTACATTTGTTGATGCTCATCCTATAACAACTTTTCAACGCAATACATATTCCTCCCACATGATTTCCACAATCCTTTGCCGTCTCTGACGGGATCACTGGGCTTTACCACTTGAAAATTCTTTGAGAGAAAATCACATTTTATTCTTCGCACTAGCTGAATACCACGCTTACCCGGTTATGTATTTATTTCAGTCTTCTATTATCCTTCTCCCCCTTCCTCCTCTCGCTGGACATCTCTTCCTCTTCCCTTTCTCTGTCCATTTCCACCTTCTCCTCTCCCTGTCCATCCCTTCTTCCCCTACTTTGTCTGTCCATTTCCTCCTCCCCCCTTCTCTCTCCACGATATCACCCGCCATCCCTACAGGAAGTTGGTGTTTCTTACCCCCATAGAATTTCTTTCCAGATCGTAATTAATACCTATAGTAAATTCGGTTAAAATCGTTCCAGGGGTTTAGGATGAGCGTTTTACCCGTGGCTTTCACCGTATACGCACATGTCAAATGTACGAGGTGCGGCTAGAAAAAAACCGGACTGATGCTGGAGAAAACATTTATTTACAATTATTTACAATTTCATGTTATCTCCTTCAATGTACTCTCCTCCTCGGTCTCTACACCGCTCCATACGAATTTTCCACTGTTCATAGCAATGCTGCAGATCATTTTCGGTAAGTCCATACATTACTTCCGTCGCTTTTTCTTTTACTGCTTCAACAGTCTCAAATCTAGTTCCTTTCAAAGCTGACTTGACTTTAGGGAAAAGAAAAAAGTCACAGGGGGCCAAATCAGGTGAGTAGGGTGGATGATCTAAGATGGGAATGTTGTGTTTTGCCAAAAACGTCTTCACTGACAACGCACTGTGAGCTGGGGCATTGTCTTGGTGAAGGATCCATGACTTTTTTCTCCACAAATCGTTCCGTTTTCTCCGTACTCGCTCACGTAGGGTAGCCAGGACGCTAATGTAGTAATGCTGATTCACTGTTTGTCCCTCTGGTACCCAATCAATGTGCACAATCCCTTTGATGTCAAAAAAAAAAAAAAAAAAAAAAAAAAAAAATCATCATTGCCTTGAATTTCGATTTTGACATTCGTGCTTTTTTTTGTCGTGGAGAACCAGGAGTTTTCCAATGCATCGATTGGCGTTTAGTTTCGGGATCGTAAGTAAAAAACCACGATTCATCGCAAGTAATAACATTTTGTAAGAAGGTGGGATCACTTTCAATGTTTTCCAGGATGTCAGAACAAATCATTCTTCGGCGTTCCTTCTGTTCAATTGTGAGACACTTTGGAACCATTTTTGAACACACTTTGTTCATGTTGAAACTTTCATGAAGAATCTGCCTAACACTTTCCTTGTCAACTCCTGTTAACTCAGACACTGCTCTGATTGTTAAACGGCGATCTTGTCGAACAAGTTTATCGATTTTTTCAATGTTGGCATCAGTTTTTGCTGACAATGGTCTGCCAGTGCGAGTGTCATCACTGGTGTCTTCGCGGCCATCTTTAAATCGTTTAAACCACTCAAACACTTGTGTTCGCGATAAACAATCATCGCCGTACACTTGTTGTAACATTACAAACGTTTCACTTGCAGATTTTCCTAGTTTGAAACAAAATTTGATGTTAACACGCTGTTCTTTCTGTACACTCAACATTTTCCGACGCACAGACAAAACGTCAACTACTTAAAACAGACGCCACGGGCAGACTGAGTGCAGGAGGCAGATGAAACTCGAGCAGTAGGCGGAGCGAGAGTCACGTGACAGGCCACGCGACTTTCAGCCTTATTGCATTCGTTTTATTGTTTCACCAGTACTAGTCGGGTTTTTTTTCTAGCCACACCTCGTATTTACATATATTTAACATATTTCTCACTTGTCTGTATACTTATTTCGTGGGTAATTCTAGTGAATTTCGCCCTGCAGTTTTATTTTCACGAATCTCATGTTTATAACGTCGTATCTCCTGAACTACACACATCAAAAAAAGTTTTGCATCACCGCGGTTCCAAGAGCTCCGGAAGCTGTGCAGAAAATTGGAATAGAGATCAACATAAACACCATTTCTGCCCATTTTATTGCTCATGAAAACCACACATTCCATGTTGTACCATCATACAGCGAGACCACAATGTGGTGGTCCACACTGCTGTACACAATGGTACCTCTAATACCCTGTAGCACGTCTTCTTGCATTGATGCATGCCTGCATTCGTCGTGGCATACTATCCACAAGTTCATCAAAGCACTCTTGGTCAAGATTGTCCCACTCCTCAACGTCGATTCGGCGTAGATCCCTCAGAGTGGTTGGTGGGTCACGTAGTCCATAAACAGCCTTTTTCTCTCTATCCCAGGCACGTTCGATAGGGTTCATGTCTGGAGAACATGCTGGTCACTCTAGTCGAGCTGTCGTTATCCTGAAGGAACTCATTCACAAGATGTGCACGATGGGGGCCCAAATCGTCGTCCATGAAGACGAATGCCTCGCCAATATGCTGCCGATAAGGTTGCACTATCGGTCGGAGGATAGCATTCACATATCGTACAGCCGTTATGGCGCCTTCCATGACCGCCAGCGGCGTACGTCGGCCCCACATAACGCCATCCCGAAACAGCGGGGAACCTCACCTTGCTGCACTCGTTGGACAGTGTGTCTAGGACGTTCAGCCTGACCGGTTTGCGTTCAAACAAGTCTCCAACGATTGTCTGGTTGAAGGCATATGCGACACTCGTCGGTGAAGAGAACGTGATGCCAATTCTGAGCGGTCCATTCGGCATGCTGTTGGTCCCATCTGTACCGCGCTGCATGGTGTCGTGGTTGCAAAGATGGACCTCGCCATGGACGTGGGGAGTGAAGTTGCCCATCATGCAGCCTATTGCGCACAGTTTGAGTCGTAACACGACGTATTGTGGCTGCACGAAAAGCATTATTATTCAACATGCTGGCTTTGCTGTCAAGGTTTTTCTGAGCCATAATCCGTAAGTCGTGGTCATCCACTGTAGTAGTAGCCCTTGGGCGGCCTGAGCGAGGCATGTCATCGACAGTTCCTGTCTCTCTGTACCTCTTCCATGTCAGAACATGTTGGTTCACTCCGAGACGCCTGGACACCCCTTGTTGAGAGCCCTCCTAGCACAAAGTAAAATTGCGGGCGTGATCTAACCGCGGTATTGACCGTCTAGGCATGGTGGAACTACAGACAACACGAGCCGTGTACCTCCTTCCTGGTGGAATGACTGGAACTGATCGGCTGTCGGACCCTCTCCGTCTAATAGGCGCTGCTCATGCGTAATTGTTTACACCTTTGGGCGGGTTTAGTGACATCTGTGAGTAGTCAAAGCGACTGTGTCTATGATACAATATCCACAGTCAAAGTCTATCTTCAGGAGTTCTGGGAACCGGGGCGAAGCAAAATTTTTTTTTATGTGTGTATGTTTCGTACAACTACATAATTTTACAGGTACATTCAGTTGTGTATGTGGCTACAGTCTGTGAAATTTGTTGTGAATAGATTTAGTAGTAAAGAAGTAACAAATTAAAATGTCAAGGATGATGCGGCAGTTTTTCACGCATATTAGTAGTTCACGTCGTATGTCGTAAAATAAGTGTCGCGAAATAAAATTTTGCAGGTACGTTCAATGGTGTAAATGGCTGCTGTACGCGAAATGTGTTAGTAGCAAAGAAGTTAGTACCAAAGAAGTAAAAGATTTAAACATCTTGCATGATGCGTCAGTTTTTCACGATTCTCAGTGTTTATGACGTCGTATCTCCCGAATTGTGAGTCATACAATGATGTAACTTTGTTAGTGCATTCAGTGGTATATGAGAATACTGCCTGGAAAATATGTTGCGAGTACAGTTAGTAACAAAGGAGTATGAAACTGAAACCTCATGCTTCACGCGGCAGTTTTACTACATGAACAGAAGAAAAGTAGTATTCGATCAACTTTCTTCCATTCATAATTTTTTGGAGTTGTCAGCAATAATAAGTTTTCATAGGCTTTGAAGTTACGAGTAAAGTTTGTTGCAAGTAACTAAGTGCTCTCATTCACAAATAATGGATGAATAAAGTATGGGGAGTCGCGCGTTATGACCTACACTGCTTTTTCACCCCCGACACCTTGTTTTAGGTAGGTTGTTCTTATCCTCACAGCGATTCTTTCCAGACAGTAATGTATGTAGTTTGAGTGAAATCAGTCTAGTTTTTTAGGAGAAGATGTGGAACATATATTCATATATAGATACATACACCTGTTTTTATAATACCGGGTGATCAAAAAGTCAGTATAAATTTGAAAACTGAATAAATCAAGGAATAATGTAGATAGAGAGGTACAAATTGACATACATGCTTGGAATGACATGGGTTTTTATTAGAACCAAAAAAATACAAAAGTCCAAAAAATTTCCGACAGATGGCGCTTCATCTGTTCAGAACAGCAATAATTAGCATAACAAAGCAAAGATGATGTTCTTTACAGGAAATGCTCAATATGTCCACCATCATTCCACAACAATAGCTGTAATCGAGGAATAATGTTGTGAACAGCACTGTAAAGCATGTCCGGAGTAATGGTGAGGCATTGGCGTCGGACGTTGTCTTTCAGCTTCCCTAGAGATGTCGGTCGATCACGATACACTTGCGACTTCAGGTAACCCCAAAGCCAATAATCGCACGGACTGAGGTCTGGGGACCTGGGAGGCCAAGCATGACGAAAGTGGCGACTGAGCACACGATCATCACCAAACGACGCGCGCAAGAGATCTTTCACGCGTCTAGCAATGTGGGGTGGAGCGCCATCCTGTATAAACACCGTACGTTCCAGCAGGTGTTTATCAGCCAGGCTGGGGATGATGCGATTCTGTAACATGTAGGCGTACCTGTCACCCGTCACGGTAGCAGTTAATAAACCAGAATCACGCATTTCCTCGAAGAAAAAAGGCCCGATAACGGTAGATGTGGTAAATCGAACCCATACCGAAACTTTGTCGTCGTGCAATGGAGTTTCCACGACAGTTCTAGGATTTTCGGTAACCCAAATTCTGCAGTTGTGGGCGTTGACAGATCCTCGGGGCGTGAAATAAGCTTCGTCGGTCCACAACACGTTATTCAACGAATCGTCATCTTCCGCCATCTTTTGAAACGCCCACACCGCAAATGCCCTCCGCTTCACTAAATCGCCAGGTAACAGTTCATGATGCCGATGGATGTTGTAGGTATAGCATCGAAAGGTACGCCTAAGTGCCAACCAAACAGTAGTGTATGGAATGCCGGTGCGACGTGCGACTGCACGAGCGCTAATTTCCCCGTGCATAGACGAACCCGCTACAGTCTCCATTTCTTCCTGAACTGTCTCAGCAGCATTACGTCTTGTGCTCGGTCGGCCACTACGGGGTCTATCGTCCAAACAACCCGTGGCTTCGAACTTCGAAATCATTCTCGCGCCACAGCTGCATTTGTCAACGGACCTTTACCCGTTCGAAACCCCTTCCTATGGCGATAGGATCGTACGCTGAACTAGCACATTCCCCATTCTGATAATACAGCTTCACTAAAAGCGCCTTTTCAGGTAACGTCAACATGCTGCGACTGCTGGCGCATCTGATTCTCTCTCTCATTACAGCTCCTTTTCTATACGATTGTCATTCGCAGTCACTGACATTTTGCTGTCCAGCGCCATCTGTCGGACATTTTGTGAACTTTTTTTTGTTCTAATAAAACCACATGTCATTCCAAGCATGTGTGTCAATTTTTACCTCTCTATCTACATTATTCGGTGGTTTATTAAGTTTTCAAATTTATACTGACTTTTTGATCATCCGGTATGTATGGTTTTCAGAAGCTGAATTCGGAAATCGTTACTGGGATAAACGTGAAATCTAGAAATGTTTTATCATCGTTCTTACCGAGAGTAGAGAGATCCGCGCTTATATAACAAGCGCAGTCTGCGTAAAATAATGCCGGCCATCACTTTTTACGACATCGTTACTCTGCCGGTTAATGGCGGCGCAGCGCTTTGATGCCGGTGGATCGTGTTCCCGCCTGCATGCCGGCAACCGCAGCCCGCGGCTACGGCTGTCTTCCCGCCGCCTGGGCAGGTCGCAGCTGGGCCAAGGGCGGGCTCTCTCTGACTCACTGCCGTCCCCGCTAGCGTCACCGGAGGTCGCAATGCTGCGCCCTGCCTACACCCGGCCTAGACCCCGGAGGAACGCGCCGACAGAGGCTGCCTGTGGTCAAGCCTACGCCAGGGATTCCCACACTTTTTACTCTGACGGGAACACTTCCAGAATCGCGGTAGTTTGATGGAAAACCTTGTATATTTTGAAGATTAGTAAAATTTTTAAAATGTGTAAAACTGGTTTTATTCTATGATTACTTCAATATTAAAACATAACTAGTAATTAGAGTTTCTGTCTACTAAAACTACGGTTCAGTGATTTTGGTACACAAAATAAATGACCTAGTAAATGTTAAGATTACCGGTAGTACTGGTAGCATTGGTAAAGAAACAAAAGCGTAAATGAACGTATGAGAGAGGAACTGGGAGCCGACGACTACTCTTTGTTTTTTGTTTGTTTGGGTGTTTGTTTTTGTACATAATTAGAACCGCACATCGATCAGTGTTAGTCCATATATATATAAAATGGACTAACACTTACATCGGTTTTATTTTGTACTCAATAGAACATTCTTTATTATGAACAAAGGCAAGAGATTTCTGTTATTATTGATAAGTACGAAAGTCGTTCAGCACTAACAAAAATACGTTTTATATAAGCTCGACAAAGTATTGAAACGATGTTTGATATGGTTTTTTGTTTTGCGCTTTTTAAAAAATTTTAGCTGTTTTTGAGGAAACTGCTTTACTAGCGCTGTGCGATAAACCTGACGTCTTTACTTTTTCATTTTTACTGAAGCATTGTTTCACGTTACAAATCAACAGTTTTCGAGTAAAACGTGAATTAAGCACTGACAATTTCAATTTTCCTATAAATGCTTTTTATTTTATGTAACTATATCGAAGAAAAAAAAATGGTTCAAATGGCTCTGAGCACTATGGGACTCAACTGCTGAGGTCATTAGTCCCCTAGAACTTAGAACTAGTTAAACCTAACTAACCTAAGGACATCACACCCATCCATGCCCGAGGCAGGATTCGAACCTGCGACCGTAGCGGTCTCGCGATTCCAGACTGCAGCGCCAGAACCGCGCGGCCACTTCGGCCGGCTATATCGAAGAAAAATGTTCTGTAGGTTACGTGGCGCTTTACATAATGTGTAACAAAAATGTACTGCACAAATTGCAGTACTCATTCCTCACACATGGATGAAGAAATTATATGAACATTGCGGGCTTTCTAAAATAAAATGAAATAGTGTGGTGATGGTTGTGGCACTCAACTACGTACCCTCAGGCTCAAAGTTGAAATATAAAAGGCACGTCGATCGAGAAAATCGGATGAACCGTTTAGATTTTAGAAATTCGTTGCTGGGTGTTTCTTGTATAATTTACAGTCAAATACTAAAGTTGAAACTAATAATATATTGAAAATCTGACTACACCATCAGAATCGTCGTGCAAATAATGGTAATGTACATGTTTCTTTTTAAGGTATCATGATTCCTCTGGCTATTATTAATGTCTATACGAACTCTGAAATGTTTGCCATGATGGTTTCACAAAGTCCGCCATCTTTGGCACTCCTGGCATGTCTCCCTCGTCGACACAGCATCACCGTGGAATTCCCAGCCACGCTGTCGCTGGACCCCGGCTAACGTTCGGCACCACGTGGCCGCTGATGAGCCACAGCCCGCCGACAGGCTCCAGCGCGGCCACGCCAACTCCGAACTTAGAATGTTTCCAGGCCGCCACAATTCGCCCGTTACCTTACAACATGGCTCTGGAAAAGATTTGTTTCCATGTTACAATTCATTTTTTCCAACTCATTAGTCTTGGTAGACATACAACAACGGACCGTTAGAATCATGAAGAACACGCACTCTTCGTGACATGTGATTGTTTTGGGCATCGCCGTTGTTTTGTTTTACATGTTCCTGTTGACAGGCGATGGACATCATAGCTTGCTTACAGGTAACATCAACCGTTACAGCGATCAGTACGACCATTGCAAGCACATGAGTTACTACGTAGAATTTGTCACAGACTTGGCTCCTGCAATGGCAGTATACAGAAATGCAGAGATGGCAGATGCCCATTTGATGTATGGATTAGCTGACGGCAAAATTTGTACCTCGAGAGATTTCTAGGACGAAGGTGCCCCGACAGGAAAACGTTTGGAGCCACTGACTGTCGTCTTAGGGAACCTGGGCCTGATGCTCACGAGCGGAGGAGGCCTAGAAAGACGAGAACATCGCAACAGGAGGCGGCAATCCTTGATGCATTTGACGACGACCCTAGTGTCAGTACATGTAGCTGCGACGCTCAATGTCGACCACATTACTGTCTGGAGGACCAGCTGTATCCACACCATTTACATCGTGTGCAGACACCATCAGCTGCTAATTTTCCTGCACTGGTACTCTTCTGCGAATGGTTGATTCAACGGTGTCAACCAAATTTTAATGCAACGGTGCTGTTCACACATGAGGCCTCGTTTCAACGAGATCAGATTGTAAATTTTCACAATCGCCATGTATGGGCAGAAGTAAATCCTAGCGCAAATATTGAAGCAAGTCATCAAGAAAGGTTTTCTGCCAATGTTTGTGCCGGAATTGTTGGTGACTTTTTGGTAAGGCCGCACCTTTTCCCCACACAGCCTCAACGGAAAAAATTATCCTAATTTCATAAAGAATATTGTACCTGATCTGTTAGCAGATGTACCTTCAGCTATGCGACGAAAGACGTACATCATGCACGATGGAGCACCTCGTCATTTTAGTGTCAATGACCGTCGGCTTCTAAGTAACAGATTCGGTAACCAATGGATAAGTAGAGATGGATCAATCGCCTGGCCTCCACGGTCTCCGTTCGGACTTTTATTTGTGGGGGCATCTGAAAGCTCTTGTGTATGGAAACCCGATACAACATATTAAGAGTCTCCGTGCCCATATTATGGAAGGCTACAAAACCGTACGCAATACTCCAGGGATAAATCAGCGCATCCCAGATTCACTAAGACGCATGTGTCAATGTCCACGGAGGGGATACTGAACATCTTTGAGAAAGAGTTGCTTGCGGTATGCTGGTGCGTTCTGTCTGTGTGTGTTTCCCATGATTAATGAATTGGAGAAAATAATTTGTTACACAGAAACAATGCGTTTCCAGACCCATGTTGATACAACATAGTTTCTTCGTCTGTTTCTGAGGAATGTGTCCTACAAGTTGCGCAGTACATTTTTGTTACACCCTGTATGTCCTCACTAGGTTTTTAGACGTTCACCGCTTCTGATTCCTAGGGGAATCTAGTAAGACACTGATCGCATACGCAGACAAATCAGTCGAAATGAGGTAACGCCCGATAGTTCTGCAACAGACCTAGCGAACGCGTTACGGTCTTAACCGACCAAAGCTACTTCGAAAACTACCGTACGATACACTTACTACGGTAGTATACGGTAGTAATATTAAAAATATTAGTATAGTGAGAATGTCGGAAAGGACCTGCCAGCGTAGCTGAGAACGCTAATGTGCTGCTTCCTGGACTCATGTAGGCGCGCCGGCCCCGGATCGAATTGACGCCGATGGGTCGGTGTGCTGGCCAGCCCGAATGTGGTTTTTAGGCGGTTTTCCACATCCCCCAAGGTGAATGCCGGGCTGATCCCCACGTTCCGCCTCAGTTGCATGACTTGCAGACATTTGCGACACGTTCGCACTATTCCGTGGCTTACATTAGACGCAGACAGCTGGGGTACACTAATTCCTTCCCAGGGGTTACAGGGTGGTGACAGGAAGGGCATCCGGCCACCCCTTAAACTTAACATGCCAAATTCGTCACTGCGGGACAAGGCTCAGAAACAGAGAGAGAGTGAGAACGTTGGAAAGAAAACGCCAAGCTATTAATAATTTTTCGCTGAGCTCTTACCCACTACTCGCAGAACACCAGTGTTATATTGGACACAGTTTAGGAAACTCTGCCCTAGTCACACACAAAGTAGTAAAAAAGAATTATTTTTCTGCAGTCAAAGCGCTGCCTTCGGTTATATACAGGATGATTTTGCTAAAGAGGGACAAACTGCAGAATAAGAGCCGGCCGAAGTGGCCGCGCGGTTCTGGCGCTGCAGTCTGGAACCGCGGGACCGCTACGGTCGCAGGTTCGAATCCTGCCTCGGGCATGGATGTGTGTGATGTCCTTAGGTTAGTTAGGTTTAACTAGTTCTAAGTTCTAGGGGACTAATGACCTCAGCAGTTGAGTCCCATAGTGCTCAGAGCCATTTGCAGAATAAGACCCGTGAAAGAAAAGGAGCAAAAAACCTCAACTGGATGTATAGGTGGAATGCTTTCGAAGGGAAGTACACCAGGTGGAGATAAAAGATCTTTGAAAATCAGCCCAGTATGAGTACCAGGCAGATTATTCGCCATCATGGTGTTAGCAGTGTGGAAAATTCTCCATGACAACTGCCACTACCCGTGGACAAGGTACGACAGTCGTGCTCAACGATTCAAAAAAATCGGTAAGTACGGCGGCAAGTGTTGGAAATGAGACGATCAACAGTGCACAACGTCTTTCATAGGAGGTTACGGCTATACGGACAAACAGCGCCAACAGTCTGCAGTGGATATGCTCGGCAAGATTGATGCAAACAATGAAATTTTGGGCATTTCATGTATCCGGCAAACTGAATCGTCATATCATGGCTGTATCTCTCTAGAACAGTAGAACTGTGAGTCATAGCTGAACACAATACAACCCCATTCGTCAGTAGTCCGTGCTTCCCACTCACGACACCACTCCAAACGCAGCCACCTGTGTTGTGATGTTAACGGCAGCCTACGCATGGGACGATAATGCCTTAGTCCAGCTGCTGCCAGTGTTCGATCAGTGGTGAGGGGTGAAAAGAACTTAATTTGAATGTATTACGGTGTGCTTGAGGCAAAAGTACGGCGATCATCGTTTCTGGTGATTAGACACAGTCGCCCGGAACCTTTATGACGTTGTTTCCATGCAGTCCAACAACTGGCCACTGTCACATCCGAATGCGCCACAGATCTGGATACTGCGCTATTCGACCAGCCGGTCAAATGTAGGCCCGCAATGAGTTGTCTGTTGCTGACGCTGTCTTCAGGGTGATCACTCAACATCTGAAGTTGATCACCCTCCTTATATGCCTTGCCAGGCCTGGTAGCAATACATTATACGCTCAGCTTTTGGCAGTCGTTCATCTTCAGGAAAGACTGATTGCAACAGGTTTGCGGAATGATGTCTTGGCCGTGACTCCATCAGCGATGAATTTCATGAAGGTAGATCAAAACCACTTTTTGTCTGAAAAAACATCAAATCTGTGTGTAACATGAATGAAGATCATCGACGGAAGACCAACCGTGTGACACTTACCTTGGGCATATGTAGGACTGCAGTGTATTCATTTTAGCAAGAGTTTTGAAGTAATAAACAGTTTATGTGGTATAAACGTTCGATACCACACTTGTTAAGGGTTTGCAGTTATCGACCGCAGTCCGTATTGGTATCGTTGGACCCGCGCTTTGTATCAAGTATCTAGCGAGCTCTCGTCCACTCTTGCTCGGGACGTCAAGTAGTAAAGCAGCATAGTCTTCAGCTGATAGGAAGCAACCTGTAACAAGGAGCTTAGTAACGTCTGGCCTAAGTGAGGCCCCAATAGATATTTGTTTATAATTATATGCATGCAGCCAAGAAGAATCCTGTAAAACCAGTTAAGTACAATATATATTATTTTTTCCAACGACTTCTAATTATTTTAGTCGTTGCAGATCCAGACCATGGAGACAGCACCTTATCGACGTTACTGACAAATCTGCTGTGATTTATACGTTTCAATTTAGCATTGGCCATCAGTCAACATTGGCGTCGACTCGTTCGTCGTCATCATAACAGTTGACTTACATTTTCCAACTGCCGCATTTTCATTTGCCTATCCGTTATAAATTTTGAGCACGTTTACTGCTATAAAACCTGGGACGGCGTGTATTCGATGAGTTTTCCAAGAATGAATCACACTGAAATAGTAAACGTCCCAAAAGTTTGAAATTTTAAAACGTATGACAGAGTTACACGACGAAAACGTCTCACCGATATGCTGCGTGGTAAGAAACAGTGTGCAAAGCTTGTAAGGATGTTGCAGGATAGGTTGCGCTGAGAAATAATTGTTGAAAAAAATATTCGATACGTTGCACCGTTTCCGAGTTAATTAGCACTGAACTTAGCCAATCAGGCCGTTCCCAGCTGAAATTCAAGTGCCCCGCCAGATACATGCTCTCGTGGCGTAGATGACAGCGCACGAGACTGTTCTGACGTTGGCTAGGGTTCGAGCCTCACTGCAACTCACGTGCAATTTTTGTATCGCTCTCTTCTTCAGTTTTAGGAAACCAAAAGAAGGACACGAATGGCGACATCGCCTCTGGCGGGCTGATTGAAATTGCGCGTGCAACCGCCTGATTTGTTTAATGCTTGAAAGGTCTCTGTTGGATTCCTTTCATGTTAATTTCTTAAATCTGTTGTCGTTTACGGCATAAATTCCTCTTCTAAATTTACTGTGGTGTTTCTGACTATCTGGGAGGAGACTGAACAGTGAAACGTGTTACTTTTACACATAAACAAGAACGATCTGTCACACTACTACACTTTAAGATACAGTTTATATGTAATTCATGTCACACAGTCTCATACGGAACCTACATCCGCTTTCTTTTATATGCTGTATATGATGAGATACTGCCATCCCCCTTCCCTTCTGTGTGAGAGGATGAATGAGCAAATGTATTTCTAGTTGCATGCTTGATGGTAGCAGACAAGCCTGTCTGCTAGAGAACAGTAGGACCAACGTCGGAACAGGTAGCTATGATTTCTAAAAGCAGAGAGATTTCTATTCTTAGTATGGTCCTGTCCGTCCCTTGTCATGTTGGTATAGGAAGCTGCCTCTCTGGTCACTTCCTTTTCTATCTGTTAAGCATGCTCGGTAGGAACCCAGGTCAGTCTGTCCGCGGCGAGCGTCTGAAGTGGTAAGATCTCCGCCTAAGCGCGTGTCTGCTAAGTCCGTAGGACAGTGGATTTCTTAAGTTCAGCCTAACTGAAAATTTAATCACCTTTATTTCATGTTTAGCTCTAAAGTATCTAATGTTATTTTAAATTGCAACGCAGTGTATTTCGAGTGTGAAGTTCAGAATATCTTCCAGTAGTTGCTTTGTCACTACTTTGTGAGTAAAGTGGAACCACGTGTTGATCAGTAACTCTAACTAAGATCATCAATCTTAAATGCGAATGTGAGTGAGATTATAACGTCTCGTCTTGACAATATTTTTCAATATAGCAACTTTTCTTTATGTTCAACCCACGTGGGGTGTACTTTGTGAGACCAGTACCACGTGCTTATACAATTGTTTGACTCATCAGGTTAATAATAAGACGATAGTAACCAGTTCGAGGTTTTTCTTTTGTAAATTGCTTTTCGATCTAATTTATATTAATTATCAAAATTATTGTGGAGTTACACTCTTTGTGTAAACCAAGTTGACCACGTGAAGCATGTGGTGTAAACATCAAAGTAGGCCTCAGCTATTCTTTTCGGGAAGATTTCACAGAGAGTCAGTATGAATTTAGTACACCAATGTGTGGTAATTTCAAGACGGACAGGATTGCGCTACGAACGTTACTTCTTTGGGTGAAAACTGAATCGGTTGGTTGTGGTTAATTTCCTCTTGCATATGTTTCAACGTTCTTCATGTGTTATTTTATGAATGCAGTGTTGTATGTAGTCTCCCAATCTTGGCTCCATATTTGATGTGTTCCGTAAGATTACAAACTCACATTTTCACAATCCTAAATAAGGCACCAGTTTAGTTATGAATCAAGTTTGATATGCTAAAATTTTAACGGAACAATGATCAATGTTAAAACAAATGTCCAAATATAAACTGATTTCTTTTTATTTAAATTGTCTTTACATATATATAATCACCGGTTATCATAAGATGAGTACTGAAAGATTATAATTAATGTTAGTCTGGTTGGGAATTTTGTAAGCTAGACTGGATACCTGGTGAAACAGTTGCTCAGTAATGCAAGGTTAACTTCCTCAGCTAGCTCACAGCTTTTAACCCACTTTTATGGTCTTGAACATCAGCACCGCTTTCAGAACAAATTAATGCAACAACATTACGTACTATTAACTCGGAAACGGCAAAACGAATCGAATTTTTTCCTTATTGATTGTTTCTCCAAGCAGCCTACCCTGTAGCATCCTTAACGCTTTTCACGCACTTTCTCATCACCCTGTAGACACCGAGGTGACGGAAGTCATGCGATAACGATACGTACATATACAGGAATAAAAGGGCAGTGCATTCGCGGAGCTGTCATTTGTACTCACGTGATTTATGTCAAAATGTTTCCGATGTGTTTGTGGTCTCACGAGGGGACTTAACAAAATTCAACGTGGTATGGTATTTGGAGCTAGACGCAGGGGACATTCCATTTCGGAAATCGTTAAGAAACTCAATATTCCGTGATCCATAGAGTCAAGAGTGTGTCGAGAACACCAAATTTCAGGCATTGCCTCCCGACCAAGAACAACGCAGTGGCCGACGACCTTCACTGAACGACCGGTAGCAGCGTCGTTTACGTAGAGCTGTCAGTGCTAACAGACAAGCAACACTGCGTGGAGTAACCGCAGACAGCAATGTGAGACGTACGACGAACGTCTCTGTTAGGACAGTGCGGCGAAATTTGGCGTTCGTGGGCTATGTCAGCAGAACGACGCGAGTGCCCTCGCTGACTGCACTACGTCGCCTGCAGCGCGTCTCCTGGGCTCGTGACCGTATCGGTCGGACCCTAGACGACTGGAAAACGGTAGCTTGGTCAGAGGAGTCCCGAGTTTAGTTGGTAAGATGGTAGGCTTCGAGTGTGGCGGAGACCCACGAAGCCGTGGTCCCAGGTTGTCGACAAGACAGTGAGAAAGCTGGTGGTGGCTCTATAATGGTGTGGGCTGGGGTTACATTGAGTGGACTAGGTCCTCTTATCCAACTGAACCGATCATTGAAAGGAAATGATTATGTTCTGCTACTTGGAGGCCATTTGCAGTCATTCGTGCACTTTATTTCCCAATCAACGATTTCACGTCGCCGAGACACAACTGTTCGAGACTGGTTTGAAGTACATTCTGGAGAATATGACGGAATGAGCTGCTCATGCAGTTTGCCCGACATGAATCCCATCGAACATTTATGGGACGTAATCGAGAGGTCAGTTCGTGCGCAAAATCCTGCACCGGCAGCACTTTCTCAATTATGGACGCTATATAGGCAGCATGGCTGCATATTCCTGCAGGGGAATTACAACGACTCGTTCATGCCACGTTGACTTGCTATATTTCGCCGGGCAGAAGGAAGTCCGACGTGATATTAGGAAGTATCCCATCATTTTTGTCATCGTAGTGTGTATTTCTATTCATAACTTTGCATTAATTGATTCGTGGCTGTGTTTTGTGAGCAGAAATTCATAATATTTTTGTCTTTGTAATGGTTTGCCCTAACATCCCACAATATCGGCAACGATTAACATTTGTAATTCAATTTCGCTTTGTTTTATTAGCACTGTTTCTTTTTAAATATGATGATTTTCTAAAAGTCGAAAATGGTCATGACACCATTAATGTGACCCAAGAAATCTGGTAATATTTTTGCCGATGAAATCGTTATCTGACATACAGGAAAAAATATAAGGTGTGTCAAAGAATACACGTTAAGGAGCGCATGAGAATTGTGAAGCGGAATAACAGGAAAAAGAATGTGAGCCGACAGGAACCTCCGATAGTTCCTTGAAGTAGTCGGTTTGAGTGTGTTGCCTGAGTAAGGTGGGGGAGGGAGGAGTGTCGCGTAGTTTGACGGAACAAAGAACGAAGGGCCAAAGTTATGGAAGTTGCAACGAGTGCATTACTGCGCTGCGAATATCCGGTGGAGCGATGGGTGCGGGAGAGACGTGTCAGAATGACGCGGCTACGATGCTGACATGGGATGCCGCCGTCAACCGAGATACCGTGAACTTGGTGCATACTCCGGACGCGAAAGGAGCGGCAGTTTGAGCTATATACTTTACAGGCGTTGGACCTACTTCAGTGAACTCAATTTCAGAGCGAGATGGTAATTTCCTTATGGAACTTTTCTTTCTTGGTTGTTTCTTCATTCAGTTCGCTTCCGCACAGGCGGGACGTGGTCGTCAGCGACAATACTTACTTTCGCTCTTCAGCTAGTGAGGCTTGAAAGACATAAAAGCGATTATGAAAACATTTAGAAGGTGTTAAGTTGTATAAGATGTGTAAAATACAACGCTGATGAATTCCTGTGGATTTATCTTAAAAGGTAAAAGCCAGTTTTTTGACGAGTGCATAAAAGAACTGATATCTAACGCCGGGCCCTCCGGGGTGGCCGAGCGGTTCTAGGCGCTACAGTCTGGAACCGCGCGATCGTTACGGTCGTAGGTTCGAATCCTGCCTCGGGCGTGGGTGTATGTGATGTCTTTAGGTTAATTAGGTTTAAGTAGTTCAAAGTTCTGGGGGACTGATGACCTCAGAAGTTAAGTCCCATGGTGCTCAGAGCCATTTGAACCCATCTTACCCCGGTGTTTGACATTGTTATTCATGATGGTGCATGGCTTGAGCCTATTAGTTATTAAGGATGGTGAAAAACTGGACGTGATAATTTGCGAAAGACTTTAAACGCGTCTAGACATTTTTTCAGTTCTTTCATAACCCGTGTCATCATCTTTATAGCATGCGTTTGTCAATGCCCTATAGGTTTTTCTTCTCACTAAGCTGTGCACAAATATACTGCCTGGCCAAAAACGCGGAGCACCGAAGAAGACACTGTCGGATGTCAACGTAACTTCGTGACACACACCAACGGCGGGTATACAGTGTGGTCAGAAACAGCCTTAAGAGCCTGTGCTGTTGACAAGGGATTTCGGATTGATTCCGTGGTTCTGGATTCCCGGAAGGCTTTTCACTCTGTACCACACAAACGGATTGTAACGAAATTGCGTGCTGGTGGAATATCGTCTCGGCTATGAGACTGGATTCGTACCACAACACACACATCGACACGCTTGCGTCTCGTGGACGCAACCTAACTCACGACTGCCGTCTCGCTACTGACTACCAAATCATGGCCATAGCGCGAACAATAATGATACAGCAACGAAGCATTGTCCGAGGCAAAGATAGAATTTTTCGGCTAGTTTAATTAACTAGCCTGCATGACTGTCGATACATAATTATACATGTAGCCACAGGTCAAAACTGAATGAATGAAAGATGCCGAAAGATAAATAATATTTAAGACGTGGGAGAATATAGGACAGTGCCCGCAAGTACCGCACCCGAAGACGCTTTACTGTTTTTATTTTTTTGTCTTTTACTGGGTAAAAATCCTCCAGCTGTCGTTGGATTGTCGTCACTGGGTAAATACTGAAAATAGGTACTGACGAAGAGGGGGAACCAAAATATTGTTGTTGCTGTGCCGTCTCAGTTGTTTATTAGTAGCTATTTATGTTCCTCGCTCGTCGTGACTTGGTGTTTACTCCCGTGATAGCGAGAAGCCACGAAGGCAGAAGCATGTAGTCATCACATCTATTGAAATCGTACTAATTCTTTGATATATCCACTGATTACAGTTTTTTCGAATGATTAAATTTTCAGTAGAAATGATGATTCGGACTTCGTGGCTTCCCGCTGTCACGAAAGTGAACACCAAGTCAGGACGAACGAAGAATTTAAACAGCTACCGCAAAACAACTCAGGCGTCACGGCAAGCATTATACTCTGCCGGAAAAACATATTAGTACACCCTTTTAGAAGTTTCCAATTCACTCAAGACTTATTGTTGCAGCATTGCATGTGGAGTTTATGAAATGATTACAAAAAAATGGTTCAAATGGCTCTAAGCACTATGGGACTTAACATATGAGGTCATCAGTCCCCTAGACTTAGAACTACTTAAACCTAACCAACCTAAGGACATCACACACATCCATGCCCGAGGCAGAATTCGGACCTGCTACCGTAGCAGGCGCGCGGTTCCAGACTGAAGCGCCTAGAACCGCTCAGCCATAGTCCCATAGTGCTAAGAGCCATTTGAACCATCGGGACGGGCGTCTGTGTTGCGTGGATCTCGTCAACGGATGTGCGAATGTTCACGTGACTACTGATAGCAGCATCGTTGCGCAGTTGACGCAGCACGTCCAACTTGTGTGGCAGTTTTCCGAAAGGGCTAGTCTGCCATTCGGAAGACCACAATTTGATCCGTTTGAAGCTCGCTCAGCTGGCTGTAGGGAGCACGAGTGAGTCTCTGTGGCACGCTTGCTTCACACTTTTGCACCACACTCAGCCTTCTGGCTGTGCACATTACCCATTAAAGTGTAGAAACGGATAGCGCTCTGGTGGGTTTGTCACTACGCTATCTGTTGGCGGACGTCGTTGAAACCATCATCAGTACGTCTACTAATTCCCAGGTGGCATATGGCGTCATCCGATCAAAATCGACATTGTCTTTCCAGTGTACTATTTTTTTTCGGCAGTGTATTTTGGTCTCTGTCTCTGCCAGTAGCTGCTTGCAGTATTTGCCTAATAATAACATTCGACCAACAGCAGCAAGAAGATTTTTACTGAAATTCCACTGCTCCGTAAAAGCGCGGAAGCCTTTTATAAGTGAACGTGGCACTACTTTTAAAATCAGTGTTCAACTATCCAGTGAAGCAGTGGAGTCCTGAAGAAGATCCAAGCTGAACAGTCGAAACATATTTAGAGATGAAATGTCTCCTCTGTAGTAATCAACAGGGGTTGGTAAAACAACAATCGTGTGAAACCCAACTTGCTCTGTTCGTCCACGAGGCCCCGAAGGCGGCAGACACCGACGGCAAGGTATATACCGTGTTCTTTGACTTCCGTAAGACAGTGCATAAAGATCCACACTGCCGCTTAATGAACAAAATTCGAGAGTACTGAAAAACATACCAAGTGTGTGATCGGATATAAGAGTTTCTAGCAAAGAGAACACAACATGTCATTCCCAATGGAGGAAGTCTTCAGACGTAAAAGCGCCTTCTGGTGTTCGGCAAGGAAGTGGTAAAGGTCCGTTACTTTTCACAATATATATAAGTGAAATAGTAGACAACGTCGGAAGTTCGACGAGGCTTTTTGCGGATGATGCTGTTGTGCGCACAGAAGTGGCCACGCTACAAAATTGTAGTGAAATGCAGGGAGCCCTGTAGAGTATCGACACTTGAGACAGGGAGTGGCAATTCACTCTCAACGTAAACAAATGTAAAGTATTGCGTACACATAGACAGAAAGATCCATAACTGCATGATTACACTACTGCAGAACAATCATTGTAAGCAGTTACTTCCATAAAATATACACGCATACATGCACGGAACGATATAAAGTGGAACGTCCACATAAAACAAAGCGCAAGAAAGGCAGGTGCCAGACTGAGACCGGAAGAATCCTCTCAACTACTTAGCGAAAAAACTTGAAATTGGTAATTTTTACGAGAATTTTGTAAATTTGTGGTAAGATCTTATGGGATCAAACTTATTAGGTCATCGGTCTCTAACTTTACACACTACTTAATATAACTTAAACTAACTATGGACAACACCCACACCCAGTCAAACAATCTACAAAACAATTGAGAACATTGAATTCACGACATCAGCTGCAGACAAGAAGAAAAATACTGTGAAGAACATTGCTGCTACCGCACTTGTTGACGGACCATGTGTATTTCGTGGATGTAGACTGAACTTCAGCATTGATATTAATGATTCCTTTACCCATGGCAACGGATGGTTAACTGTAGCCATTGTAAGAGGTGGTACAGGTGTTCCAGCTGTTGGTGGCCTCGAGAGTTTCGTCGATAGAGACATTATCGCCTACCGTACCTATCACGTGACTGAACACGCAAATAAAGGCTTTGGCAAATCTGCTAACTTTACACACTACTTAATATAACTTAAACTAACTATGGACAACACCCACACCCATCCCCGGGGGAGGACTCGAACCTCCGATGGGAGCAACCGCGCGGACCGTCACATGACGCCCCAGACCGTGCGGCTACTCCGTGCGGCTAATTTTTACGAAATATCGCGAAATTTGTAATTATTACATATAAAAATATTATAAATCTTAGGACGGCTGCTTACAAATATTAGGACAATAGGTAATATTCGTAACTGACAGTTCTTAAATGTGAAAAAAAATTCCTCTTTTGACTTCAAATCTCATCAAAGGTGAAGTTTCCGTATAATCTTAAACTGACTGCTCATGTTCCGCGTAATGAACGTTCACGTGACGACAAACGTAATACCGAAAATAGAAAAAAATGCACTGAATAAGGAAAACAAACAAATTGAATTTAGGAAAAAACACGTAACTTGGCAAAAAGTAGCACTGAATTTCGCAATAAAGGAACACAGAGTTTGGCAAAAAGTAAGACAGAATTTGGTTAAAAAAATGATACCGTATTTGGTACAAAAATAATTCCGAAGTTAGCACAAGAAATAGTAACGAATTTGGCACGAAAAAAACTTAACATGGGAAAACATACTGCCGAGATTGAAAAGAATACCAATAAATTTAGCAGAAAAGTCAAAAAATAACACCGAATTTGGCAAAAAATAGCGAATTTAGCCGAAAAGCAACAGCAAATTTGGCGAAGGAATAACTGAGAATTTGGCAAAGGAATAAAATTGAATTTCGCAAAAAATAACACTGAATCTGGCAAAAAATTACACAGAGTCTAGCAGTAAATAACGCCACATTTAGCGAGAAATGGTACTGGATATTAAAAAAAAATACCAAAATAGGCAAAAACTGTTACCCTGCATATGCCAAAAAACAACACCGACTACAGTAGAAAATTATACCAAATCTGACAAAAGAGATACTGAATTCGGCAGAAAAATACACCGAATTAGGCAAATAAATAACATAGAAGTCAGCAAAAGTATTAACTAATTTGTAAAAATAACAAAGAATATGGCAAAAACTAACAAAAAAAGGGCTTTTCCGATGTGTGTTAACGTTCCCACAAAATTTGGCTCTGAGCACTATGGGACTCAACTGCTGTGGTCATAAGTCCCCTAGAACTTAGAACTACTTAAACCTAACTAACCTAAGGACAGCACACAACACCCAGCCATCACGAGACAGAGAAAATCCCTGACCCCGCCGGGAATCGAACCCGGGAACCCGGGCGTGGGAAGCGAGAACGCTACCGCACGACCACGAGATGCGGGCACAAAATTTGGGATATTGTTTATGGAACGAACTTCGTATGATTCTTGTCGTAACGTCTGGTTTGGTAAGAAGCGTTCGACTTGCGGGAAACCTCTCAAGTAATCTATCCTTGTTAACTGTTTGCCCTCTCCACTAACAGCTGACCTGTTGGGCTAGAAAGATTCCGCTAGTTGATCATTCGGCTCGAAGCCGATGGCGCGGCAAACGATTTCGCACTTCTTTTTACTCAAATATTTTTTGAACGCTGATAGTAAAATGTTTTGATTTTGTAATGATAGCGCAGGATTAAGAGATTCTCCCATATTATTATAAACACAGTCTGAATAATAATAGTTATTATTAAGAAATGAAAATATGACTTTCTGCGCCCAGACTAGATTGTAGTCCATCCATACTTTATGATAGTAGCCAATGAAGAAACAAGTCAAGTCATCTGGCTCGGTTTCACACAATAGCCAAACTGTATAGCAGCATCTGTTGTTCCCTCACTCGTGCTTGTTACGTCCTGCATCAGCTACTGTATCTTCGCTCGACGGAGATGTGATACGCGAGAATAAAGGGCCAGATGTGCTACAGCCTACGTGTTTCAAGATTGTAGTGTTCAATGACACCAAAAATTCACCATTGATGGAAGTGCAACAGCTATGACATTGTCCAATCCAATTGTAAACAGTCCTTTCTAAAGCTGATTGATTACCAAAAAGCTGAACGAAGCGATTCGTAGTATCGTTTACGGATTAGGCCATTACGAATATTACAAAAAATCATCCTACTCTCACTATAAACAAACCACTTGCTAAATATTTGAGACGTCTTTGCTTCAACAGTAATATGCGAAATTTCAGAACAATAGGGATGTCACGTTTCAGTAGAGGCATCTCACGGACAGTTGTCCTCCCACGGGACATGAAAACGCAGGTGGACAAGGAGGTGGTGTCGTCACAGCGATGTATTCCACGTTCCACTACAGTGCGGAGCGTGAAATGAAGAATCTGCCAAGTCAGATATTTGCCACGTGGAGAGGAAAGTGGCCAATAAGATATGACATCGTTTTACGTACAAGCAGAACTTACACGAGCCGCCATGTTGAATTGAGTTAAACTGTATCTGGAGGGTTTTCTTTATTATAGAGCACGTAATGTGAATATCAACTGTTTCAAACCATCAGCAAACTGAGGATCTTTCGAAAAAAAATCTTCAAATGTGTGTGAAATCTTATGGGACTTAACTTCCAAGGTCATCAGTCCCTAAGCTTACAGACTACTTAACCTAAATTATCCTAAAGACAAACACACACACACACACACACACACATGCCCGAGGGAGGACTCGAACCTCCGCCGGGACCAGCCACATACTCCATGACTGCAACGCCTGAGCCCGCATCTCGTGGTCGTGCGGTAGCGTTCTCGCTTCCCACGCCCGGGTTCCTGGGTTCGATTCCCGGCGGGGTCAGGGATTTTCTCTGCCTCGTGATGGCTGGGTGTTGTGTGCTGTCCTTAGGTTAGTTCGGTTTAAGTAGTTCTAAGTTCTAGGGGACTGATGACCATAGATGTTAAGTCCCATAGTGCTCAGAGCCATTTCAATTTCATTTTGCAACGCCTGAGACCGCTCGGCTAATCCCGCGCGGCCAAAAACTAACAGCAGTTTTGGAAAAATTAAGGCCGATATTGGCAAAAGTAACACCGAATGTGGCAAAATAACACTGAATTTGACGATAGAATGAAACGATTCTTTCCCGTCCCTAAATATCGGCGTGGCTGTCAGAATTTTAATATCCACCGATGCGCGTGGCTTCTGCCGTATCGGGTCGGGGCTCGCCGCACAGGGCAGAACACCGTGCCGGCCTTGTTGTGGTGGGGCCGCCGGCTGAGTCAGCGCGGACAGGCAGTGCCCGGCAGACGGGGCGCCCGCCGCCCACGCTCCACGGCGTCGGGTTGCCTGCGCGTCTAATTTTACGCCGGCGCCGCGGCCGGTGACGCAATCTCCGCCGCGTAAAATCCGATTCCCGGCCGCTTCCGCAGCCAGGGAAACGACTCGGCAGAAATCGCAGCGGGGCGCCGTCAGAGCAACGCCCCGCCCCGCACCGTCCTTAATGGCGTCGCTCGACGACGACGATTCCTAAACTCGCACGGCCAGGACCGCAGCTCGCCGGTACGACGTCCGCCTTTTACGATTTTACAATCTACAGCCGTCCGCACACAGGACGTGTTTCTCATCCCGAAGCACGCCGGGCGTGACGTCTGTTGTGGTTGCTGCAGGCTCTGTAACGACGTATTTCATTTCACGGAATGTGGCCCCGCATCGTGATTTGCGACCTCAGCACTCTCCAGCGGCAGACTGCGGCATCTGGTTCACAAATCGCACAGTTTCTGAACTGACAATGGGAGGCCACAGCGTTTGGAACGCAGATTTGCTGCAAACTTCGTATACTCGTAGTAATCCATAAGGACAACAAAATGTGTTAACAGTAGCGCGTACTTCTCAAGCGTTACTTAGTACATCGCAAGATAATTTCGGTCGTCAAATATATATCTGTGCTTGGCCATTTTAACCATGAAGCGGCTGCAGCCGAGTGGTGGCCGCACGGTAGCTCAGCATGTTCGGTCAGCGCGTTAGCTTTATTTTCTAGTAAATGAACTGAACGGACCATCGAACAGACTGAACGGGTATCATCGGACGTCCGCGTAGTTGGCGTTAAGGCCGCTGGATCGCTGGATCGAGTTCCGTTCGTCAGTTTTTCTTTTATTTTCAACACAGTCATTTCCTTTATTATTTAAATTACAATTGATATAATGGGGAAATATGTGTAATCGGATGAACTTTATTAAATTTACAATGTTATTTGGCAGTCTACTAATTTTTATTATCACAAATCATGTAATATTCATAACTATCGAGTAGTAAACTGCCAAACGCATAAAGTGACACTGAAAATGTATGCTTGTCCGTGGTTTGAGAAATCCCTTATACGACTTGTTACCTCCAAGATTCGACCGGCACAGACGGCTTTCGAAAGATGTACAATTAATCGTCGCTTTCGAATCTACGAGTACAAGTTGCAGGCTGGTATTTTTCGTAAAAAACATGAAATACATAAAGTTAAACGGCACCAGCTGCGTTGAATAAATGCTATGTTTCCGCATACGCAAGGTCTTTTGGCGTTTCCGTGGAAAAACAAACCTCGTTAACATTTTCAAAAACGTCTCTTTCAGACGATAGTTTGGAAGCAAACCATGCATAACGCAGTATTTCCTTAAAAATCGGCGCTGATAATTGGTTCACGGAAATATTTGAGATGTCATTGCTGTAACAGTAATATATGCAAAATCGAGTGTATTTTAATAGCGTCTTCCAAGAAGCAATTTCTCGTTCTCTTTCGATTAAATACGAACAGTTTTGAAGACGCGGACAAGCATATATTTTCAGTATCACTTTATGCGTTTGGTCGTTTACTAGTCGACAGTTATGAATATTATATTATTTCTGATAATAAAAATTAGTATTCTGCCAAATAACATTGTAAATGTAATAAAAGTCCATCCGATTACACGTATTTTTCCCATTATATCAATTGTAATATAAATAATAAAGAAAATTACTGTGTTGAAAAAAAAAAAAAGAAAAAATGACAAACGGAATTCGTTGAATTTGTTCAGGGCGGACGTCCGATGATACCCATTCAATTTGTTCGATGGTCAGGTTTTTTTATTTTTATTTTGCATTTTTGTTCGTTGTAGATCGTTGTGTTTGGTCCTTGCGGACGTCACATGACATCCGTTCACGTTCGTTGTTGATCGTTTCACTCAGTTTTTTTATTGCAGAGGCCAACCAGCTCTCTGACCAAACACGGTGAGCTACCGTGCCGGCCGTCCGTTCGTTCAGTTCTCTTACTACAAAGGAAGCTAACGGCCGGCCGCGGTGGCCGTGCGGTTCTAGGCACTTCAGTCCGGAACCGTGTGACTGCTACGGTCGCAGGTTCGAATCCTGCCTCGGGCATGGATGTGTGTGATGTCCTTAGGTTAGTTAGGTTTAAGTAGTTCTAAGTTCTAGGGAACTGATGACCTCAGATGTTGAGTCCCATAGTGCTCAGAGCCATTTTTGAAGCTAACGATCTGACCGAACACGCTGAGCTACCGTGCCGCCAACACTCGGCTGCAGCCGCTTCATGGTTAAAACAAACCTGGATGTGTGTGATGTCCCTAGGTTAGTTAGGTTTAAGTAGTTCTAAGTTCTAGGGAACTGATGACCTCAGATGTTGAGTCCCATAGTGCTCAGAGCCATTTTTGAAGCTAACGATCTGACCGAACACGCTGAGCTACCGTGCCGCCAACGCTCGGCTGCAGCCGCTTCATGGTTAAAATGGCCACGCACAGATATATATTTGACGACCGAAATTTTCTTGCGATTTTCTCAGTAAAGCTTGAGAAGTACGCGCTACTGTCAACACATTTTGTTCTCTTCATGGATTACTACGAGTGTACGAAGTTTACAGTAAATCCGCGTTCCAAACGTCGTGGCCTCCCCTTGTAAGATGGGCGAGCGTCGAATACACTGGTGTCCAAAATTAAAGCAATAAACGGTAATTTTTTAAAAGTTGCTCTTATTTTACCACAAAACAGTATAAATAGAGGATAGTAAAGTAGAAACACTGTAGAAAGTACATAACGTAAACGCATTCCGACAATTGGTTGTCCTCACTATGGGGTGTAACCGCCTATGGCAGCAACACAGGTCTGACAACAACGGGGCATGCTGTGAATGATGTAATCTATCTCATGCTGACTCAGTAATGCCCATTCTTCCTGCAGACCTGCTCGCAAATCTGGAATAGTGGCTGGTGGTTGTAACCTGTTCGCCTAGTACATCCCAACTTGTTCTACGGCATTCAGATCGGAAGAGCGTGCAGGCCACGTCATCCGTACAGTATCTTCCGTCCCTAAGAAAACATCAACCACCTATGCTCTATGAGGTAGAGCATTATCGTCCATCAATACAAAGTCTGGGCCACAGCACCTCACTACAACTGCAAGATCTCGCCACATACCTGACAGCAGTTAAAGCTTGCCAGTTCACCCATACAATTTCAAGAAGAGGTGTTCGAGTGGCCAGCACAATCCCTGCCTACACCATTAGGCATCCTCCTCGATACTGGTTTCTTTCCATTATGTTTAGATCCCGAAATCGTGTTCCACGTTCCCTCCAGATCCGAATCGCTCGGGAATCACTCTCCAGACGAAATCGGGTCTCATCCGCGAAAAGAACATTGGCCCACTGTTCGACTGTCCAGGTGGCATGTTGACGACTCCACTGTAGAAGTTTACTTCTGTGAAGACGCGTTAGAGGTACGCATACAGCAGGTCTCCGACAATGAAGGCCAGTCTGCCGACGCCTTCTGTACGACGTTTGCCTCGCTACAACGCCTTCACTGAATGGTGCGAGGTCAGATGCCAGTTGTTGTGCAGTACTAGGGGGGTACCATCCTGACTTTACAGCCAAATAACAGTCCCCTCTTTCTGTGTCACACGTGATCGGCCCTGCCCTGGTCTTTGGGATACAGTCTGGGTCTCTATAAACTGTCACGATACCCGAGAAACAACAGAACGATTCACTTTAAGCCATCGGACCACATCAGTTTTCGGCTGTCCTGCTTCCATTCCTCCTAGGCCCTCCACCACAGAGAGTCTGCCGACCGCTGTGGCCGAGCGGTTCTACGCACTTCAGTCCAGAACCGCGCTGCTGCTGCGGCCGCAGGTTCGAATCCGGCCTCGGACATGGATGTGTGTGATGTCCTTAGGTTAGTTAGGTTTAAGTAGTTCTAAGTCTAGGGGAATGATGACCGCAGATGTTAAGACCCATAGTGCTTAGAGCTATTTGAACCACCGAGAGTCTGGCAGGCATCTTCTCTGTGTCATGCTGCACCGTCTGTGACTGTGTACACAGTGATTGTGGACAAGGGACTAACCCGCAAGCACCACCCCCTTTGATAGGTGCCCTGACATCATCGTTGGCGTCTTTGTCCGTTGCCCGAATGCCATCTTCCGTACAGAACACGATCGTACGGACATCTATTGACGTTTGTATGATAATACCGTGAATGTAACACAGGACGGGGAAATAGCACTTTGTTCCTTTAATTTTGGACACCACTGTAGTTGCCTTAACGTTGGTAGCGACTGTCGTAGAAAAGTGGAGGAATTTGCCAAGAGTAATTTGAACTCGTCCATGGCTTGAAAAACCAATAATGCTGCACAACGACCTGAAATACATACCAACAGAAGTTATCCGTTAACTCATATGAACCTTCATCTCATTTTCCGCTTTAAATTAAACACAGGTACAGTGTCTTGCGCATGCATAGTCTACCCAAGTTCTGTAAGTTCCTCCAGATCGTTGAACGCCATACTATCTGCCTCGCCTTCCGCATCTGCTCACCTTCCATCACCAGTATCCTTTACCAACTCATCAAACACCCACCTCTCCCGACTCACACTGCACATCTCCGAGTAACCCGCACCATCCGCAAACTCAACTCCAATCCTATTGTCCCCCCTCTCCCTCCAATCCTGGTGTACTGTCTCTGCCTACACATCCCACCAAGCCTCCACCTGCACACCCTCCATGTCCTCTTCCAAAGAAATTTCAACCGGCTCACTCTCCCCGACCACGAACTCTGCCCCGATATATACCATTCCTACCAACTTTTAACCCACCGCACCCTATCCAACCCCTCCTCCAAGGGCTCCCTCCTCGTCCGCCCCCCCCCCCTCCCCATTCCACGCCTCCTCCTTTTCCCCTTTCCTGTCGGCCCTTCCTTTTCCTTCCAAATATAGATCCAATACCAGCTCCCCGTCTCTCTTTATCCCCCACAGACAGCCGGCCGGAGTGGCCGAGCGGTTAAAGGCGCTACAGTCTGGAACCGCACGACCGCTACGGTCGCAGGTTCGAATCCTGCCTCGGGCATGGATGTGTGTGATGTCCTTAGGTTAGTTAGGTTTAAGTAGTTCTAAGTTCTAGGGGACTTATGACCACAGCAGTTGAGTCCCATAGTGCTCAGAGCCATTTTTGAACCCCCACAGACACCCCTGTCTCATCACGGCCTGTTATCAGATCTCAGTCCTCGTCACCACCATTCTCCTACCTCCCTACATACCTACCTTTCTTTTCATCAACAATCTGCTGTCCCATGGCAGATCCTTTTCCAGTTTTAGTGAAATTGTACTGTGCTCCCTTTTTAACGTTGTGTCTCTTCTATCGCATTAAGTTGTTTTCAAGTGTTTTATTAAGCCTTTTTAACTGAGCTGTCTGTCCACATTTTATCACTATTTTAAAACTAGTCATGAAGATAGCATTATTTATTACATTCTCCCATCAACATCACCTTCTAGTACAATTTTAAATTCATGATAAATATTTCTCCTTGTTTTGTGTTGAGCGTATAAATTAGAGAATAAGGTCTACTGGCTGAAGAGGGGGTTCATTGTACCGCTGTCATCCTATTCCCCCCACCCCCCACCCCCCACACACACCATTTCACATGGGGCGAAGGGGGATGAAATAACAGTAAAGCGAAGAAAAGCATAGTATCCATATTTTCGATGTTGCATTGACTGTCGTAAGTCTGAAGTAAAGTTCTTCATCACATAGATTTCAAGATACGGATTCGTCCTGCAACTTCATTTCAATGAAAGCTGCTTACCATCGCTTAAAAAGATCTTTTCCGACAAGATACGAACATGAGACTGTACAAAAAACCAAGAGACACGTATATGTATTTTACACATAGTTCCATAATACTAAAAGCGTAGTGTGTAACTTGCGTTTACTTTCTGACATAGACTGACAGTTATGTTACGATTTATGGCCACTGCGGTAACATGCCAGCCGTTGGTCTCTGTAATAAAAATTGCAAGAAAGACATTATTTATAATGAACAGCATTGAGTACTATAGTTAATACTTGAATAAAATTAATAAGAAAGATCTAGAACATTTTAGAAAACAAAAGGTTAAAAAAAGTGGGAAGGAGGTGGGCGCGAAATTGCTACCTTTCGCTTCACATCAGCTTAACTGCGACTTCTACATGGCGGTCAGGCCTCCGTATGTGGTATGCACTGTGTAACGACTGTATCTATAAGTGTCATTATTTGATATTTACCTATGAGAAATTTTATCAAAATGGCGCACTATTGATAAAACACCATTGTGCTGTAGCAATGAGACTGTATACTTTCATAGCACACGAGTTACAACAGTAAAAGCATCAAATACAGGAAGGCTTTATCTACCGATAAGTAGTGTGTCATTTTATCATAACAAATCGTAGCTAAAATGACGCGTTTTGGAAAGATCCTCAGTTTGCTGGTGCTTTGAAACAGTTGATATCAAAATTACGTGCTCTATGAGAAACAAAATCCTCCAGATGCACAGTTTAACTCAATTCAACATGGCGGCTCGTGTAAGTTCTGCTTGTACGTAAAACGATGTCGTATCTTATTGGCCACTTTCCTCTCCACGTGGCAAGTATCTGACATGACAGATGCTTCATTTCACGGTCCGCAATGTAGTGGAACGTGGAATACATCGCTGTGACGACACACCTCCTTGCCCACCTGCGTTTTCATGTCCCTTGGGAGGACAATTGTCCGTTAGATGCTTCTACTGAAACGTGACATCCCTACTGTCCTGAAATTTTGCATATGTTACTGTTAAAGCAATGAAATCTCAAATATTTGCTAAGTGGTTTGTTTGTAATGAGAGTAGGACGATTTTTTTGTGATATTCGTAATGGTCTAATCCGTAAACGATTCTGCGAATCGCTTCGTTCAGCTTTTTGGTAATCAATCAGCTTTAGAAAGGACTGTTTACAATTGGACTGAACAATTTCATAGTTGTTGTACTTCCATCAATGGTGAATTTTTGGTGTCATGGAACAATGCAATCCTGATACACGTAGACTTTAGAACTTCTGGGTCTTCATTCTATCGTATCACATCTCCGCTGAGCGAAGATACAGTAGCTGATGCAGAACGTCGCAAGCAGGAGTGAGGGAACAACAGATGCTGCTATACAGTTTGGCTGTCGTGTGAAATTGCACCAGATGAACTGACTTGTTTCTTCATTGGCTACTATTATAAAGTACGGAGGGACTGCCATGTGGTCTGGGCGCAAAAGGTCATACACTCCTGGAAATGGAAAAAAAGAACACATTGACACCGGTGTGTCAGACCCACCATACTTGCTCCGGACACTGCGAGAGGGCTGTACAAGCAATGATCACACGCACGGCACAGCGGACACACCAGGAACCGCGGTGTTGGCCGTCGAATGCGCTAGCTGCGCAGCATTTATGCACCGCCGCCGTCAGTGTCAGCCAGTTGGCCGTGGCATACGGAGCTCCATCGCAGTCTTTAACACTGGTAGCATGCCGCGACAGCGTGGACGTGAACCGTATGTGCAGTTGACGGACTTTGAGCGAGGGCGTATAGTTGGCATGCGGGAGGCCGGGTGGACGTACCGCCGAATTGCTCAACACGTGGGGCGTGAGGTCTCCACAGTACATCGATGTTGTCGCCAGTGGTCGGCGGAAGGTGCACGTGCCCGTCGACCTGGGACCGGACCGCAGCGACGCACGGATGCACGCCAAGACCGTAGGATCCTACGCAGTGCCGTAGGGGACCGCACCGCCACTTCCCAGCAAATTAGGGACACTGTTGCTCCTGGGGTATCGGCGAGGACCATTCGCAACCGTCTCCATGAAGCTGGGCTACGGTCCCGCACACCGTTAGGCCGTCTTCCGCTCACGCCCCAACATCGTGCAGCCCGCCTCCAGTGGTGTCGCGACAGGCGTGAATGGAGGGACGAATGGAGACGTGTCGTCTTCAGCGATGAGAGTCGCTTCTGCCTTGGTGCCAATGATGGTCGTATGCGTGTTTGGCGCCTTGTAGGTGAGCGCCACAATCAGGACTGCATACGACCGAGGCACACAGGGCCAACACCCGGCATCATGGTGTGGGGAGGGATCTCCTACACTGGCCGTACACCACTGGTGATCGTCGAGGGGACACTGAATAGTGCACGGTACATCCAAACCGTCATCGAACCCATCGTTCTACCATTCCTAGACCGGCAAGGGAACCCGCTGTTCCAACAGGACAATGCACGTCCGCATGTATCCCGTGCCACCCAACGTGCTCTAGAAGGTGTAAGTCAACTACCCTGGCCAGCAAGATCTCCGGATCTGTCCCCCATTGAGCATATTTGGGACTGGATGAAGCGTCGTCTCACGCGGTCTGCACGTCCAGCACGAACGCTGGTCCAACTGAGGCGCCAGGTGGAAATGGCATGGCAAGCCGTTCCACAGGACTACATCCAGCATCTCTACGATCGTCTCCATGGGTGAATAGCAGCCTGCATTGCTGCGAAAGGTGGATATACACTGTACTAGTGCCGACATTGTGCATGCTCTGTTGCCTGTGTCTATGTGCCTGTGGTTCTGTCAGTGTGATCATGTGATGTATCTGACCCCAGGAATGTGTCAATAAAGTTTCCCCTTCCTGGGACAATGAATTCACGGTGTTCTTATTTCAATTTCCAGCAGTGTATTTTCATTTCTTAATAATAACTATTATTATTCAGACTGAGTTTATAATAATATGGGAGAATCTCTTAATCTTGCGCATTCATTACAAAATCAAAACATTTTACTATCAACGTTCAGAAAATATTGGAGTAAAAAGGAGGGTCGAATCGTTTGCAGCGTCATCGGCTTCAAGCCCAATCATCAACTAGCGGGGTCTTTCGATCCCAACGGGTCAGCTGTTAGTGGATAGGGAAAACAGTTAACATGGATAGATTCCATGAGAGGTTCTTATCAAACCAAGCGTTACGACAAGAATCATACAAAGATCTTTCCATAAACAATATCCCAAATTTTGTAGGAACGTTACATATAGGAAAAGCCCTTTTAGTGGGTTCAAGTTGATGTTTCTTCAGCACGTTGCTAAGTTTCGAAGAATTTAGACAGATAGCAAAGCCGTAGTGAACTTTAAACATTGTCTACGCAAAGCACTAGTTAGAAGTAATGTGCTGTAACTGATTTCTTGTTTGCGAAAAAGAAACCGTGGTGAACATTCATAAACTTTTGTGTCCAGTGTATACTAACTTTGCACTTGATCGACTCGCAGTTGAGGTACAGGGTCATGCGTCGATACTGAGAAGAATGGCTGGAAGCGACAGACAATAAACTGCGTCTAGTAAATTCCGCAACGCGGCCGTGGTGTACCATCTTCCTTCCACACAGACTCGTCTTTGCATGGGACACAGCCCTATGACGGTGGCTTGTTGCTCAGACGAGAGGTTCGTCCCATGTGTGCTGCTTGTGGCGTGCACATCACGGCGCGCGACATTGTATTCCGACGAGAGGTTAGCAGCTCATTTGTCACCCGATTTGACATACCTTAAATCATAATGAAACGAACGTGGCAGGTCTGTTTTAAGTTTTTTTGCTCTGTTCGACTTGTTCCCCAAAAATTTTGGAGTGATATTTTTAACCCGTAATCAGGGTGGCTGGCATATTTGTGATTTTTTATAAGTGATGAACCAGCCACATATTACTGAGAATCTATTGTATTTTTCATCTTGTCTTATTTGTAAGGGACAAGTCCAACCCTGAAATTTTTCATACAGGAAGAATACGCCAAAAGAAATGCACTGTCAAAATTTTAACTGCTATGGTCCTCTACAAGTATTTTAAAAAATGTTGAAGTTATCCATTTTTGCCGTACGAAGAACCGCTTGTAACAGCGGTTTGTACAACTCTTCATGCTTGATATGAAAATCGACGAATGAGAAGATCCAACCACGACAAAGTAAAAGCAATAATGTTTTGAATAATTTGCCGTTCATATCGTTAGCTAAATTGTTGCAGATATAACTGTTACACAAGCGACTATAGAGTAGAGGAAATCAAGTCAGCGTATGATGTTACATTACAGAAGAATTCCATCGATTGGAACTTTAATATGTTGACATAAAATACTTAATAATAATTTGTGTAGCACAGCTCTTATGCTAATGTTTGAATAAGGTATATTTTACTAAAAATGAAACAGTTCCTTGATTATTTCCAGTAGTCGTCACAAAAGCATGAAGTGTCTTTTGATGATGAAGACATACATATTATTTACACTCAGCACACCTAAGAAAGAAAAAAAATTATGCATTTAGGCCCGTTACAGTAATTACTGGTTTTATTTAGAGAGCTGGAGAAAGAAATGGTTGTGGCCGTTGTGCTGCATACCAGTCACACGAGGTCTAATTCGTAAAACCTGGTGGTGCAAACTGACAATGCACAAGCTACTGAAATTTAATAACACCATTTCACTGATAAATCTGAGACGAAAAGAAATTATCAGAAATTATATTGTCTGACAATTTTCTGAAAAATGCTCTATAGTGTTGAAAAATTTCTTCATTGAGATGCTGAATTTTTCCATCGTTCTCCTAAAGACAGAAGTTATGTCCAGGCGAAGAGTCCAACAAAAGCAATGAATTATTTGTTGCAACTGGTAAGGAGATTTTTTTAAAGGATTTCATCTTGCTAACAGCTGTTAGAATTTTATTGATCGCAATTTCAGCACCTAGCATTTTCAAGCATAAGATTTTGAAAGCGAGATGAAATCCTTTAAAATATTATAGAAGTTGTTGACCCATACTAGAAGAAAATAATTGGTAAAAAGATTTTTTTGCTGTAATACTGAAAATTGTTGTCTTCCATTTCTTCAGTTTTTGTTACGTCGATTACAATATTTTTGCAACCAAACAAATCTTTTTTTTTAATTTTTGGTCGTAATTTGCTTTGAGGTTGCTGAAAGACTGGTGTAAAGCTGTAGAAACAGTAATCCACTGATACCACTGGCATTGTTATATACGAATGCCATAGCATTCATGGAATGCACAAGCGACTTTGTCTTTCTTTCGCTCGAAATGATAAAGCACGATTTACGCGCAGTTCTTGCAAGAAATGTGAGTGGCTGGCTTTGTACACAGCATTTGAGGGGATAACAAGAAACTTCGTCTTGAATTTCTCTGTATTACTACTTATTAATCACGTATCCCCTATAAATGTACTTGAAGTAAACTTCGTAATTTTGCACCTTCCTTTTCTGTATAAGTTTCTGAATCTGTTTAACTAGGTTGAAGAAACCTGTAAATCAGCAGTGTTAGTCTCACTTGCAGTTCAGAGGGCCCAGCCACGTAGATCTCCTTCGGTAACAACCCTCTCACGAGCAGTTCTAAAACTTACGAGCAGTTTTTTTCACTATCTTGCGCTTTACATTTTAACGTGTATTTCGGACTTCATGTAAATCTTTGTTCCATTTATACAATTCACGTTTAGATTTTACGAAACAGAATTGGCATTGTACACTGCTTAATTGGAGTTTTCTCCATCCTTTCTCTAATCAAAAATGTATAGTCTATTCTTTGACACCGAAAAGTATTATTGTACATGTTTTCTTCGGCCTAGGGAAATACTGTGTTTTAGTTCTGGAGTTTAATTAAAACAACAATCACCGTTCAGACCACAATTCACAGAATCGCCTGCTGTTCCTGTTTCTTCTAAATTCTCCATAATTTCCAACAAAATGTCGACATCATCCGAATAAATGTCCTGGAAATTAACTAATAAATAACACACATGTAGGTGTTCAGGAGAAGTACACGATTTCAATTGCATGCCACATTCATCATATTTCATCTTTGCAAGGTTGAAAACATTACTTGGATTCTACAATACTTTGACGCGTTGGAACCTGTGCAAAGACGAATACTATTATTTCGCATATATGAAGAAAACACAAAATTAGTTCAGTTTCATCGGCATTGTTAAGACTTAGCGATACTGCAAAGGCAACTGCTAATCACTGTACCTATAAAATGAGTTGCACATTGAAGTGAATAGTAAGTTCGAGCAACTGTGTCAGAGAAACTGTCAACGGGAACTGAATTTCATTTTACAAATTACAATCGCGTTGTGCCGTGGTATCTGATTCCGCTGTGTCGTAAACCAAGGTTTACACCCACCGTGTCGCGAATGCAGCTACGGCAGCGGTGTATATTGTTCCAGCTACGTGGCAAGCTATATATTTGGCAATTTTCAACATTTTTTAAAATGATACTTGCAGTGAGCCTTTGCAGCTAAAATTCTGACATTGCGTTTTCTTCGGTGTATCCTTCCTGTATAAAACAATTTCAGGACAGGTTTCGACACGTCGGACTGGACAGTTCCCTCGATAGTTTTACTTAACAGTTTTAGAACATCTGCAAAATGTTAACGCTGTCTTCCGTGGTATGAGCTAGAATGATGATCGTGGGTGAGATTGGGAGAGACTGAGTGCGATTTCATCTCCGATAGCTTTTTTTCTCATTTCTCGCATTTTATTAGTTTTAAGCAGATTCGTTTCTACTAATTTCGGTTGGTCGCTGATAACTTCGTCGTTGAGCGCCCCTTACCCCCAAACACACACACACACACACACACACACACACACACACACACACACACACAGGACAGGACTACAGTTGGGAGGTGGGTAAAGAGAGTTGAAGCGTCAGGAAGTGCAGAAATTGAGCTCCATGACAGGCCACGTTCGAGACTTACCCATCTTTGAGCCATCACCATGACGCCCTCGGACTTCCCATCTCTTTGGATCACTGAAGGATACTCTTCGTGGACACACTTTGAAGATAATGGTTGCGCAATTCCTTCAGTGAAAACATGGTTAAGAGGACAAGACACGACCTTTTACCAACAGGAAATACGTGCCCTTACACATCGCTGGCGTGAACGTTCGATAGTGTTGGAGACTACGGAGAAAAATAGCACATGTACAAGAAACGTTGATAGATACTGACACCAAATTACAACTCTAAAGACTAAATATGTCCTGCGAGAAAAATTATGGGGGTTTATTTATAGGACGAACCCGCGTAGAACAAGAGCGTACGATTCTTTCCACCGTGGTATATTATATCTCTGAGGGCGTGCTGAAGAGTAATACCTCTGCATCTTTTATGTGAATACTCTTAAAGCTTTTTAAGCAAAACAAACATTATTGCGATCTACGTCTTTATACTTCAGGTGTAAATATTTGAAGACCTCTGCTGTTAGAGTGTTCCGAACTGTTGTGTGTAATATAGCGGTGTGTAATGTGACTGTCGGCGTGTGAGAAACAGCCTGCTTTAATCAAATCCGAAGAGTTCGTCTACATATGGAGCGCCCTCTACTTTAGCATGATAGTGTCAGGTTACACACGAATGCTGCAACATCTGCAACGATTTTTCGCCTTGGGTTCACTGTCATCGACCATCCTCCATATAATCCCGACTTGGCGCCATCCGATTCTCATTTGTTTCAAAACTTAAAGAACACCTTTGAGGACTTCACTTTGATAGTGATGAAGCGGTACAAGCAGAGGTGAGATTATGAGTCCGTCGACAAACATTCTACAGTGAAGGTAGCAATAAACTGGTGTCTCATTGGGAGAAATGTGCTCGTCGCCAAGGTGACTACATTGAGAAATAAAAACGTAGATGTGAAAAATAAAGATGTAGAATGTTAATAACTTTTGTTTTAGTTAGAAAGCCTTTTAGCGTTTTCATATAAAAAACACTTTTTCAGCACGCACTCTTTATGTTTACTGCGATAAAAATTATCGTTCTCTGCGTCTACGTGTTTCAGACTGTCTCGTCATGCTTGAGCTTTTGTAATATCGGTTCAACTAAACTTTACAGCCAAATTAAACGTATTGTAAAGGCTGGCTGCTCATTCACTTCGTCCTCACACGCGTCTCTAGGCAAGCCAAACTAGTTTCTATTCCCCCGGCAATCTCGAAACCGACGCGGCCTACGTCGCTCCAATAGCTACTATGTGGTCGCTGGGCTTAAGGCCATTTCAAAGTCAACAGTGTCAGAAGCACTCCGTCGATGACACATAGGATTCGTAAAATCCGAGGACACTGTGATCTTAAACTTCACGCCGCCAATTCCTCTCTTCTTTTTCATCAAATAACGGAGATGAATCTTAGGTCGCTGGGCGGGAGGATAGAACTTTAGTTGAGCCAAATAAACAGTAACTCACAGAAAACCATCATCATCAGAATTTCCTTCCATCGAGCCGGCCACTAACTTCGTGAACAACATGCCTCCACTGATTCCTGTCCAGGTACAGCTTTTCTCTCTCCACAGCATCCCACGTTACTCCTCCCCTCTTGAGGTCTTCCTAAGCCTAGTCAGCCCATCTCTTCCTAGGCGGCAAATAGGCCTTTTTCCTGGTATATCAATCTCCAAATACAGAAGTGGAGTTCGAGTCGAGTGCATTCGCTTCACTTGACCTAACCACTTCAATCTCGCATCACTCATTCTTCCCTCTATAATCAAGGTCACCAGAAGATCTATTCTTACATATTCGTTCCTGACTCTGTCTCTCCTGATTTTTAATAGAGCTGACCTAATGAACATTTCTCATGCTTGTAATTGACTCTCTTCTCTTATTTATAACGTGAGAGTAAGCCCTGTACCTCATGATTGGCAGAAGATAAATGGCACATTCATCTGAAAACACAGCCTTGGCACGGTTTACTACATTTGGAAATTGAGTTAAAGTACTGCATGCTAAAACATGCTCATTCCGGTCTGTATCCGGTAACTCAAAGACGGTCGAAAAGGTCTGAGTTTATGGTCTTCTTTTATGTGATCTCGCACTGGTGTCCTCGGCATACAGAGTTTCGAAGCTTCTTTAAGTGTCCACTTAATAGGAGATTATTCACTCGATGTGGAGACTCCGGCAGGTGTCTCTTCTCGTGTCTTCCTCCCTCCATTCCGCGGGTTTTCTTTAACACTGGCAACAGCAAAAGCACACCTTTCCCAATCCAGAAGCGTTGCTTTTAGCCGCGGAGTCTTATTAAGTTTTTCCGGGAATGCTCTCGTGATCTGTCTCGTTGACTGTCCTGTGTGTTGTTGTTCGTACTCCCATGCACTTGTAACTAAGCACTCCTCAGTAGTGTATCTATGACCGCTCACATCTGCCACGGCAACAATTTAAAACTCGACTGCGATTTCGAACACATGTAAACATGAATTTCAAAATCTGATTCCAACTAGGGAAAATAAGTGACATAGCTACTGAACTGCATAAATGGCTCAAATGGCTCTAAGCACTATGGAACTTAACATCTGAGGTCATCAGTCCTTAGACTTAGAGCTAATTAAACCTAACTAACCTAAGGACATCACACACATCCATGCGCAAGGCAGGATTCGAACCTGCGACCGTAGCAATAGCGCGGTTCCGGACTAAAGCGCCTAGAACCACTCGGCCACAGCGGACCTGCATAACAATATTTGATACTCAAGAGGGCTTATAGGGATACGGGGACTTCTCGCCCGACGTCGGAATTTCGATCAGGCTTTCGCTGATGATGCTCTTGTATACAGGGAAGTCGCAAAACTAGAAAATTGTAGCGGAATGCAGGAAGAGGTGCAAAGGATTGATGCTTGGTGCAGAGAGCAATTGACCCGCAACATAAACAAATGTAACGTATTGTGAATACATAAGCTGAAAGACCCGTAATTATATGAATACAAAATAGCAGAACACTCACTGGAAGCAGCTACTTCCATAAAAATCTTGGGGTATGCATACGGAGCGATTTGAAGTAGAATGGTCAAATAGAATTAATTGCGGTAAGGTAGAAGCCAGGCTCAGATTCACTGAAAAAATCCTCAGAAAATATAGCCCATCATGCAGGAAGTAGCTTACAAAACATTTGTTCGACCAATATTTGAATACTGCTCGTCAGTATGAGATCCGCACCAAATAGGACTGATAGAGCAAATAGTGATAGCCAAAGAAGAGCGGGGCGTTTCGTTACAGGTTCATTTAGCAACCACGCAAAGTCACAGAGATGATCAACGAATGCAAGTGGCAGACGCTGTGAGAGAGGCGTTCTGCGTCACGGTATGGCTTACTGTTAAAGTTCCGAGAGCGTACATTCCTAAAAAGTCAACAAATATGTTGCTTCCTCTCGCGAACACATCTTGACGGTAAGCATCAGGGAGAGATTCGAGTCCACGTGTAGTCTTATTGGCAGTTGTTCTTTCGCGAAATATTCATGACTGTAACAGTAAAGGGGTAAGTAACAGTGGTACACAAAGTACCCTACGCCACTCACCGAAATTTGACTTGCGGAGTATAGATGTAGATAAAAGTGTTTGCTCGGGAACTGGTTGAGAAGGAGCTGCACTCACTGACAGCTGCAATTCCTGCAGACTCGGACACTGAGCGCTGTCATTGACTAGTCTTGGCACTGGCTTACGGGCCCTGTCGATGGGCATTTGTCTATGGCCACTATCTTTACGCTTACATGGCTGCGAGTCGTTCACTGTTCCTTCCAGACGTGATGGACAGTCTGCACTGATATGCGAACAAATCTGGTAGCTTCATTCTCGATGTAGTCACAGACAAGTCAAAACGCGATAGCTCATTTCTGATAGAGTCTCGTGTCTACGCGTTGACCCATCTTACTGCTGTGCTCCCATATAATCCAAGAACGCGAACGCATGCTGCCACCCACACACCCACCCACCCACCCACCCACCCACCCACACACACACACACACCCACACACCCACACACACACAACTTTACTGTTATGACTTACATCAGCAAGTGAAGGTTCACATCGTACTGGTTCTACACTAGCTACATGGCTCCAAACGGATCAGTGTTCTTCTTTAAGCGAGTAACTAATTTGTCTGATGACCTTATGACTGCTGAAGCGAGCTAAACGAAACTCCTCACCAACCTGATTCCTTAAAAAGCACTCACTTGAATGCAACACTCGCCTAGAAAACTGGAATCCCTTCATCCACGCCTCCGTAAGTCACTAAATCCCAGAATCTTTCAGTTTTCCGCACTCCAAGAAATAACTCAGATGATCACGAAGGATCGTCCTCTTCCACCTTCCGAAATACACTATGACCCTCTACCAATTTTTAAAATGTACAGAAACCCTTTATGGATTTCTGTAATATGCTATGACTCTCTGCTGACTTCTGAAATACACTACGACATCTTCCCGACTTCTTACACACACTCAGACACTCTCCCGACTTCTGAAATACACTACGACCCTCTCCCACCTTTTGAAATACACGACGAACATCTCCCGCCTTCTGAAATACCGTACGACACTTCCCGCTTTCTGAAATACACTACAACACTCTCTTGACTTCTGAAATACACTACGGTCCTCTCCCGACTTCTGAGGTACGCTATGAACCGGTCCCGACTTCTGAAATACCCAGAGGGCACTCGACTTCCACCACCCCACGAGGACTGCCACCCGTCTACTCGATATCTAGAGCTCCGAGCCATTCCGCTACATTATTTAATTTTTAGGTCTTCCAGCCAGAAAGAATCAGGACCAAAATGTTAGCGTTTTCACTGACCATTTCCCGCTCCCATTTACCCCGCTTCTGTAAGTTGCAGACTCCCGCGACAACTTGAAGTTTATCTGCAGTGCGTGTTGGAAAAAACCGGTCGTCACCGGAAAATTACTTGCCCTTGAAATCAGCCCAGTCGGTCTGACCACCATCCATTTAGGAGGATTAAGAAGAGACCACCTTATCATCAGCTTGAGAATGAATAAAAATATTCCAACTTCAATCGAAAGCTGATCTTTGCGACCACAATAGTACCCAGGACCAGCACGCAGGTACGGCCAGAAAACTATATGTTACAACAAATGCACAGTTTATCGATGTTAGCATGATCAAGATTTTAATCGTCTGTCTTGTAGAGGCAGTAGACATTTCCACGCAACATAATATATCCTGTCGATCCGTGGTTTGTTTGATTACTTGCATTATATTCCACATTTTTCCGTACTTAAAGCAGAGGGTGATGGGTTGTTAAATATGTTCTAATCTACAGTAGCTACCAACCAGTATGTTTGTTTAAAAAATCAAACTTCCATGTATAAACAGTGAGAAAAACTTCATGACAACATATCTCATGAAATATATGTTGCACAACGATATAATTTTGCAAGTACATTAAGTCGTGGATGTGGATACTTTCTGCGTGATGTGTTGCGGATAGAGTTATTAGTAAAGATGAAATAAATTAAAAAGTCGTGCTTGATGCTGACTTTTTACTGTGTGAGCATCGAAAATGTAATAACCGATAAACTCTTCTCCTTTCATTATTTTGTTTGAGAAAAAGTATTAGCAAGAATTTGAAAGCATGTATCAAATTTGTTGGGAGTCTCAGTTATTTTCATGTTCCATGGATCACATGCACAACAATTGTAATGATGTGGGACCGGTTATGTTACATTCACATTGTAAATGCCTTTTTGTTTTTATTACTACAACAACTAGTGCTACTACTATTATCATTTATCATTCTTATTAGTTGGAATGTAAGTGAGTAATAAGTGAATTAGTAATTCCCACCCACCCCTTTTCACACATTACAATAATTGAAGTTCTTCTATGGAATAGAAGAAGTTGTCAAGGAGAATTTTTTTAGTTTGTTTTTAAATTTTATTCTGCTGTCTGGCAGACATTTTATGCCACTGTTTAAGTGATCAAAATTTTAATTACAGCATTGTGCACCCCTTTTTGTGCTAAAGGCAAACTTAATGAGGAGTAATGAATGTTATTTTTCCTTCTGGTATTGTAATTAAGTACATCATTGTTTCTTTCGAACTGCAGTAGACTATTTACAAAAGACTGCATAAGGGTATAAATAGGGGATCTATCAGAGTGACGTTAAAAAATTTGAGTACAGGTTCCTTACACCATAACAAGAAAAAAATATCCAGTAAACATGGGCTCTAACATGCATTCCTTAAGAGCCATGAGCACTTGTTCATCCTCGATATTGTGAACAACATCTCTTCTACCGCAAGCTCTTTGCTTTCCATATTTTTGGAGGAGTTACTACGGGCCAAAAGCAGAAAAAATGTCCAGTAAAAATGGACTCTAAAACGCATACGTTAGGAGCTATGATCACTTGTTCAGTATAAGAGATGTGTTTCAGTGCACCGGAGATGAACAAGTGCTCATAAGTCTTAAGGTAAACATGTGAGAGAGTGTGTTTACTGGTCTTTTTTCTTGTTTTGGTCCATACTGCCCCCGCGCAGAATATGGAAACCAAAGAGTTTGTGAACCACTATCGAGGATGAACAAGTGCTCATAGCTCTTAAGGTATGCATTTTAGAGCCCATGTTTACCTGACTCTTTTTCTTGTTTTGGTGTAAGGAACCTGTCTCAAAATGTTTGAAACGTCATTTCTGAAACACCCTGTATACTGTGAAGCAGTAGTCAGATTGACCAACTCCTTAAACAGATCACTGTTAGATGACCGTGGGTGAGCACCACAGATTTTCAAATACCGGATCAGTATAGTCTGGGTAATTATGCCTCAAGACATATACACAGTTTCTAACTTTAATACCTGGCTTAGTGTGTTAAACCTTTAACGAAAGACTACCTCTTACTGAGTAGTTTATGACAGCACTTTAAATTTTTAAATTCGGTCAGTAATTACATGAAGTACTGGAAATCAAATTTTTGTTGGCTCCAGAAGCCATTACACAGGCAGCTTACGGCTGTGACGTGCTGACCACTGCCGTTTAGGAATATAAGATGGCCAGTTTAACAATAATGGTAGTGAAGCATATAGGCAACACTTCACAGTAGGGAAAGGATATTTCTGTCACGACTTCTCAGGTAGTGGCAAACGTATTTACATTCTCACCGCAACGTGAGCAGCTGTTGTAACTTTCGCTTTCTGCTGGCATCGTATTACCCTCACGGTGTAGGGCCAAGGTCGACTCCATCCATTCTCTCTCCACATCGTACATAACAGTAACTACCTGGCGCTTAACCATCAGAGTGCCGGAATTTTACGGCGGTGCAACTGAGTCACGAAGAGCGTAGAACCATTTTACGCGCTGCACAAAGCACCAGACAATGAGAATGCGTGGGTACGACTTTCACCGCCATACAGCCAGGCAGTTGGCAACTGACCCGGTATCCCCGTTCGGGGACACAAACCGGTTCTGCCAGCCACTTTTAATCGTAACTGGGCTTGTATCGTTTGAGGTCCTGAGGCCGGGTTTCGTCAGGTGGACGAGGCCCGCTGACAGGCTGCCGGCAGCGCAAAGACCTGCTGTCTGCGGTTTCTCCAGCAGGCGCGTCTTGACGCGTGCGGGACGAAGCTGACACTAACAGGTCCAATGCGTTACGGGCGTTTAGCTGTTACTGCCGCCGCCACGTGTGCTATAAAGTCACGTGTAATCGGTCAAAGATATAAAATGGAAAATGTTATAAATGAATTTTTTTTAAAATTGATTCTACAACTTTGGCTCCGCCGTTTGCAGTAGATGACAGGAGCGGCAACTGGTGGTGTATGTAGGTGGCTGGTCGTTAAGTGTCATACAGTAAGCTTAGCTGTTTGTAAACGTAACGCCCTCAAAACATTAGTCGATTTGTGATTGCATCATAAAGTTATTCTCGATTGAATATGTCAACTTACGAGCCCAATTCTCGTCATTTACGGGAAGTTTTAATTTTCTGTCTTACCATGAAGAAATCTGCTGCTGAGGCTCATTAAATACTGGGTAAGACCTATGGTGAGGCATCTATTGTGAAAGAACGTGCAGAGAATGGTTTCAACGCTCAACAACGGTGACGTTGACGTCGAAGACCGGCATAATGGTGGAAGAGAGAAGGTTTTCGAAGCTACTAAAACCGATGGAAACAACCATAGGATGTCGTTATCCGAAAGCATTTCATGAATTTGAAATGAGTACTGAAAGAGAAACGGCCGCAATACAGCGATAGACATGAAAAGGCGATTTTCCAGCATGACAATGGTCGACCCCATGTTGCAAAATCCGTCAAACCGTACTTGGAAACATTGAAATGGGAAATCCTGCCCGACCCGCCGTATTCTCCAGACATTGCTCCCTCTGACTACCACCTCTTTCGACCAATGGCACACGGTCTGGCTGACCAGCACTTCCGACCATACGAACAACTGCAAAATTGGATAGCTTCACAGATCTCCTCAGAAGACGCCCACTTCTTCCGCCGCGGGATTCGTATGCATCCCGAGTGATGAAGGAAGGTAGTGGCCAGCGATGACTAATACTCTGAATCGTAGATGTTTTGTAAATTTTTCATAATAAAGCCTCGAACTTCGAGAGAAAACGGCGGAAGCAAAGTTGTAGACCTAATAAAAATCGCGTTTTCAGTGATGTTGTATTCTCTGTACTCTGTTCCATGTCCCAGACTTGTTCCTAGAGTCATCTCGTGGAGAGAGTGTTTCAAGCACTCATTACTAGATGGCGCGTGGTCTTTGTGCCAAGCAGTGCTTTCCAGTGGCGTTCCAAGTGCCATGCGTCAGTGTCTCCTTTATTTAGCCTCAGGTGGTTTGAAGAGATAGCAAAGTTTTTGGTGAGTGGGCACAGTTTGTGCAGTTGCGACAGGTATTCTGCAGTTGAAGATAAACGAAGTTGCAGAAGAACGAAGGAAAGCAAAAATCAAAGGGGATAGATCTTTAATGTTTAAATTAAATACAGAGTTCCACAAATTAGCTAGAAGAAATAGAAATGTATTCTCAAACGAACAGCGCAAAGAAGTTGGAGATAATAATAACAGAATGAGGAGACATCATAGGAAAATTCCAGGCGAAAATTGGAATGATAAAAGATAGATACAGGAAAGATCTAACAAAAGCAGAGAACGTTAAGAAAAGGTGGACAAAATCTGTAGGAGATCTATATAAGACAGAACAGCATATTGACAATGCTGACGCTGATGAATTTGATGCTATTTTAAAACTGGAGCCAGATATTTTGGAGAGAAGTCAAATAGGCTATCGAGAATCTGGCTAAAAACAAAACTAATGCGCGTGATGGAATTCCAGCAGAATTGTTCAAAGTCTTTGGAAGGAATGCATTGAAAATGCAGCACTTTATATGTCAGAAAATATGGAGCACGCAACAGTGGCCAGAAGACTGGGAAAGATCAGTATTCAAACCGATCCCAAAGAAGGGAATTTCTAAAGAATGCTCAGATCACCGAAAAGTAGCACTTACCTCATACTAGCATAGTCATGCTAAAAATCTTACAAAAGTAGACTTCGGCAGTATCTAGAGCGAGAACTACTGGAAGAGAAAGCTGGATTTAATAAAGAAAGAGGAACCAGAGATCAAATTGCCAACATTCGTTGGATTTGGTAAAAGCAAGAGACTTCCAGAAAGACGTGTATCTCTGTTTTATTGATTATGCCAAAGCCTTTGACTGTGTCGATCACAATAAATTATGGGAGGTACTCAAAAATATGGGAGTATAAGGTCACCACATTCATCTCGTACGGAGTTGTTACTATGACCAAGAAACCACGATGAGGACTATGTATAGAACAACATAATGGATCAAGATTCAGAAAGGAGTACGGCAAGGCTGCATATTGTAACCTTATTTATTCAAACTGTATGCAGAGCACGTTATGAGGAATGCAGGGCTATATGACGAAGAAACCGGAATTAAAATAACTGGGATAAACATAAACAACCTTAGATACGTAGGTGATACTACATTGTTGGCAGAAAATGAAGAAGAGTTAAAGACTCTCTTGCTGAAGCTGAAGAAGAAAGTGAAAAAGGTTGTCTTAGGCTGAATGTTAAGAAAACGAAAATTATGGCAACTAGACCTACCATTTCAAGGCATATAGGAGGAGAAAAAATGGAGGTAGTGTCTACGCTCAGTTATCTCGGTTCCCAGATTTCTGCTCATCGTGACTGCAGCCACGAAATCAGGAGACGCTTGCTGCTTGGTAGAAACGCAATGTCAAACCTTGACAAGGTTTTAAGGAGTGGAGATGTAACTTAAGCAACAAAGATCCGTATTGTAAGGGCTTGGTCTTTCCAGTTGTGATGTATCGACGTGGGACATGATCCATTAGAAAGGTAGAAGGGCGAAAACTTTGAATTGTGGTGCTGGACGGAAGTTCTTGTAGTCGCATGGACTGCAAAAAGAACGAACAGGTCAATATTACAGCGAATAAAACCAGAGGGCTGCCTGGAAGGTTTGATACTAAAACAAAAGCTGACACACTTTGGACTCACGAGGACACATGTTTCACTGAAAAAAGAAAAAAAACCACTAATGTTGTGGAAGATCGAAGGAAGTAGAAGAAGGTGACATCAAGAGATGAGATGGATCGTTGGCGTCACAGACGTAATGTGTTCCAACCTGGAAAGCATACGGAAGAAAGTGCAGGACAGAAAAATTGGCTTCCTTTGGTTCATGGGATCACTGAGATTCGGAATCGACTAAGAGACTAGAAAGAGGGAGAGATTAACCAAGAAATGTAAGACCTTGGCTCCGCAAGATTTACAAAAGATTGTTGAATCAGCTAAAGCTATGAACCCATTCCATGCAATTACAACGTCTACAACTGAGTTCTTTGATTTTAAAATGCTGCCGCAACGTTGTTGTGAAAGCAGGCGTGTAAGATTTTTAAACACAGTAGTGTCTCATACTCATCCATCTCAAATAGCAATTAAAAATTCTATCTCTGAAAAAGACGACTGGAAAAAATGTCAATGCATTTAAAAGAGGAAAGAACATGGCAGATGTATTCCACGCCATTCTTAATGTGGAAGACTAGCCGTGTTTATCAGTTGCAAAATAGAAAGGCCAGTTGACGATGTTGTCATTTCTTCCTCTACTGCACAGAAAGTGCTACAGTTAACTTTGCAACATCTAATCCCAGGAATGGTGTTGCGTAAGAAACGATAGTCAATGCTGAGAGATAACTTTTTTTATTTTGTTTTTGTACACAGTTTAAAGAAAATGAGTTTTGTTGACTACAGTTCTCAAAAATGGTTCAAATGGCTCTGAGCACTATGGGACTTAACTTCTGAGGTCATCAGCCCCTAGAACTTAGAACTACTTAAACCTAACTAAGCTAAGGACATCACACACAACCATGCCCGAGGCAGGATTTGAACCTGCGTGACTACAGTTCTCCTAGTTCAAATATTACTGTTGTTTCCTTCAGGAAATGCGCCAACGACTGCATATTTATTGACTTTCGTGCCTTCTTCGCACAATCAAGAAGCCTAAGCCGTACCGCTGAATAGTCAGTTTCAACCTCTCTGAAGGTCCTTACTTGTCTTGTGAAGATGAATTCTACTTTATCTGAGAAGAGTTTTGTCAGTTCTAGAGGTGATTTTTCGTTTTCACCCACGTCTTCTTTTTCTCTGTGGAGACAGAGAGGCAGTATTACTATATGCCCAATAAGTGTTGAAACACTAGATTTTTACATACCAGCAACAAAGGCAATGTCTATTATAGTTATACATGCGTGTTCATGAAGAGGAACTATTTATGCCCGCTTCTTAGGTAAAATGTCCATTTTAATACAAACACAAAGTTCTTCTGTCGAGAACACAGAAATAACACTGGCTGTTGCAACATACAAGCACTCAGCTGAACTGGAGAGGACATACAATTGTTGTTCATAGTCAACGCAACAATATTCTACCTAGAGTCCAACAGCTGAGTGGATGAAATTGGTTACAGCTAACCAGCTTCAATTGCTAGTCCCATTCAATTTGCATACGACTGTACCACACCGACTTTTCAAATAAGTCCTAGTTCTGCCTGCAGACTCACGATGGACGAATCCGTGTGTGGAGGTCCGAGGAGAATGAATGTTTCCATATTGCGTTCCTTATTGTTATATGGGAACAGCACGTGGTGTGACGGCGTGAGGTATCATTGCTTACGAAACATGATTACCACTGGAAGGATAGCGGGTAATTTGCACAGCGGGCATTACTTTCCTGACGTGTTAAGGCCCATGGTTCAGCCCTATCGTCGAGGTATCCGTGGCGCTGTATTTCAACAAAATAACGCACGACCGCATGTCGTTCATGCTGTCCTGATTTGCCCCGACAGAGAGGGCGTTCGAGTGTTGCCCTGGCCATCACGTTCTCTAGCTCTATCACCCAGCCAATAAGGTTACTGAACTCTGCCCCAAAGTTGAAGTAGAAAGGACTGACATACCTATAACTGTCGTCCAAGCTCATTTCGACTGGATGCTCAACGGAGTTAGAGCCTCTGTTATTGCCAGAGGTAGCAGCTCTACGTGCTACATTTCACACCCTGCATAGCCCCAAATCAACGACAGATTTAATCATATATTCCTCCTACTACTGGATGTACTTAAATGAGGGATGGTTCTTGTCCCCAATGGTACATAAAACAAGTCAGAACACTGATTCAGACACAACGAAAAAAGTATGTAAAATTTAAAAGAACCTAAGACTGACGAAGTTTTACAAAAGCTCGAAATTTATCGGGATCTTCAGTTCTAAAAGCTTTTAATAGTTTCCACAACGAAACTCTGTCTTGAAATGTGCCAGAAAAACCAAAGAAATTCTGGTCGTATGTGAAGCACACCAGCGGCAAGACTCAATCAATTCCTTCACTGTGCGACGGCTATGGTAATTTTACTGATGACAACGCCGCTACAGCAGAATTACTGAACATGGTTTTCCAAAATTTCTTCATCGAAGAAGACGAAACATATAATTCAGAATTCGAATGAAGAACAACTGCCAACATTTAGAAGTGTATATCCTCGGTGCAGTGAAGCAACTTAAAGCACTCAATAAAGATAAGTCTTCAGGTCCAGAAAGTATACAAGTTAGTTTCGTTTCAGGCTATTTTGATACAATAGCTCCATTCTTAGTAATCGTCTACAACGGCTCACTCATCGAAAGAGCCATACCTAAAGACTAGAAAGTTGTACAGGTCACAGCACAACCCAAGAAAGAAAATACGAGTGATCCGCTGATTTACGCACCCTTATCACTTACGCCAATTTGCAGTAGGTTTTGGGATATATATTGTGTTTAAACATTATGAATTATCTCGAAGGAAACGATTTGTTGTCAGATAGGCAATACGGATTCAGAAAAAATCATTCTTGTGAAACACAAATGTCTCTTTATTCTCATGAAGTAAGGAGCGTTATCGACAGGGGATCTCAAATTGATTGCATATTTATGAATTTCCAGAGACATTTTGATATCATTCCTCACTAGGGAGTATCTAATCAAATTGCTTGCCTGCAGAGTGTCATCTCGGTCTTGCGACTAGGTTTACTGTCGGAAAGGTCACAGTTCGTAGTGCAATATTACGCATATGTCGGCGGGCACGTCGGCTGCCCAGTAGTGGTACGAGGTAAAATGATACGGTTGTACGGCTGAATGCTTGTGGTCCAGGGCTCAGGGCGCGCCATGGTAGGTTCGGGTAGGTGACCGATACGGGTGGCTCCAGATAGAAAGACGAGCATTGTCGCCAGAAGTGGGTAAACCCCAAAGCTAGGAATTTAGACCGCTGTTGCTCGCATGGTCTTAAGCAGGGGATGCATAAAAATGGCGTAACGTCAAGCTGAAAGATGGCTTCTAACAGCTCTCTGAGCATCTATAATAACTTGCAGTCAAGTATTTACGCAAATCTGAATACATTTGCGATCTCAGAAATATGAGGTGCAGGCTTGTGTAGTTATTTAATGAACAGTTTACTATTTTTCCAGTAAATTTATTTAAATGTTGGCCCGCATCTCGTGGTCGTGCGGTAGCGTTCTCGCTTCCCACGCCCGGGTTCCCGGGTTCGATTCCCGGCGGGGTCAGGGATTTTCTCTGCCTCGTGATGGCTGGGTGTTGTGTGATGTCCTTAGGTTAGTTAGGTTTAAGTAGTTCTAAGTTCTAGGCGACTGATGACCATCGATGTTAAGTCCCATAGTGCTCAGAGCCATTTGAACCATTTTTTTTAAATGTTGACTGCAAGTACTATTACAAACTGTGCTAATTTAAAAAGGGTCGCATGTATTAGCAGACATCACCATTGAAAAGAGAACTAAAAGACACTTCTGTCAGGAAGGCATAAATAATTGTTTAAACAATATTTAATGTGAGCGCGTTTGCACAAGAATACTCGATTATTTGTTTATGAACAAACCTTTATTTTTAATTATTGTGAATGATATGAGTTTAGTTTAGTCTAGAGAGCGAGCAAGTTCAGTCAAATCATGTCTGTACGACTTAGGAACGATGTATTTTTGGTGGGAACGGTCTTCAGCCAATGGAAAAGCAGAAAACTGCGAAACATTACGGGAGTCAAATGGAGACTGGATCTTTTGGAATGAAGAGCTCAAGGTAGCGATTCTGGATACTTGGATGTTCGCGCTGGAAGAAGACAGACCTGCCTGTGGTATCGGATGTTATCTGATCGAGTGGGTGGTAGATTCTGTCGGTGAACTGCCACCATGAGACTTTCACTTTTGGGAACACTTTACGTGGAGATGTAGTGGAAGATAGACCTGCCTGAGGTAACGTCTGACATTCAGCCGTGTCCGTGATAAACGCTGGGTAGTGAATGGCTGCTACAATATTCTCACGTTTGAAGGAACTTTGTATTTCGAGAGGTCTGAACGTGCTCCAGAGCACGGCTCTAACTTTTTCCGCTTGTATTACGGAACTGAGGACAGACGGAGTAAGAGTTTCTACTCGTCATCTCGTATGTGATAATTTATAAATCATCATGTTGAACTCTGAACTGTTATGAAATGGACTTAGTTTTCGTTTATATTTGATGACTATTTAGTTTGGGGATTTTGCTACCATTCTAGTAAAGCTCACAACTAACTTAACTCCATTCGATAAGAGTATTTTCTGCCTGTATTTTAATTCAATATCGTAGGACAATTTCCAGATTATTTCAGACGTCCTTTCTTTAATAAACATTATTCTACATAATTCTCTGTCGTCTACGTCAATTACAGACCTTAGAATGGAACCGTTGCCATTAAATTATTCATTTAACTTTTATTTCGAATTTCTGTGTACTTTATTAACTCGCAATTCTAACCAACGCACAGACTATTTTAAGTGCAGGATCACAGCTACACGTTATTATTTGCAGTGATTTAACTGTGAGGTATGAAATCACACGTGCGCGTCTTGTCCCTATTCTTTTTAAAAGAGGCGTGAATAGACTAAGTACCTATAGTACAAGTAACCGCAGGTGAACACGCAGCTGGTCTGCTAACATGGGAAACTGTTTAGAGGAGCAATTACACTAACAGCAACCGCAAGGCACCGCAGCGGTAGGAACTGATGGAAAGTCATCGAGTAAAACAGAATGAACGTCTAACGTTTCACTAGGATGCGTTATAGGTCCTCTGCTATTCCTCATCAACATAAACGATTCAGATGGCAATCTGGTGTCACCACTGAGACTGTTTACAGATGATGCTGTCATATATCATCTTGCAAAGTCATCAGATGATCAAAAGCAACTGCAAAATGATTTAGACTAGGTATCTACATGGTGCGACAAATGTCAATTGATTCTAAATAATGAAGATGTGCAATCATTCACATGAGTACTAAAAGAAATCCGCTAAATTTCGGTTACACGATAAATCTCACAAATGTAATGGCTATGAGTTCAACTAAACGCTTAGGAATCACAGTACGAATAACTTAATTTAGAAGGATCACATAGATAACGTTGTGAGGAAGACAAATCAAATACTGCGTTTTCTTAGAGGATACAACAGGTCTACTAAAAGAGACTGTCTACATTACGCTTGTCCGTCCTCTTCTAGAGTATTGGTGCGTACCGTGGGACCCGCATCAGATAGGATTGACGGAGGACTTCGAAAAAGTTAAAATAAGGACAGCTAGATTTATATTAACGCGAAATACGTGAGAGAGTGTCACGGATATTGTACGGGAACTGGGGTAGAAATCTTGTAAACAAAGGCGGTTTTCGTTGTGGCAGGATCATCTCATGAAATTTCAGTCACCATCTTTCTCCTCCGAATGGGAAAATATTTCACTGACCGCCTACATAGGGAGAATTGGCCATCATACTAGAACTAAGAGAAATCAGATCTCGCTAGGAAAAAATTAAGTGTTCGTTTTTCCCGCACGCTTTTCGAGAGTGGAATGATAGAGTCGTCAGATAAGTCACTCTGTTTCCGCATTACGACTAAGCCTGCTCGGTTTTCCGCGTCCCCACGACACGCATTATACAGGGCGTGCAAAAAAATGTGTAGAGTGATTTGAGAGGTGGTAGTACTTATCGAAACAGGAAAAAGAAGTCCAATAAACATGGGTCCGGAAACGCAAATTTTCCGAAACTGACGCGTGTTTATAGGAAGGACTGTGCGACGCTTGGTTGGCAATATTAGCACAGTTGTTGCATTGGCACTACCTCAAATGCGTCGGCAGGGTATTATGATGTAATCTACCTATCATTAAGTGGTCTGCAGTCAGTTGTGTGGTTCGAGGCCGGCCCCTGTGGCCGACCGGTTCTAGGCGTTTCAGTCCGCAACCGCGCTGCTGCTACGGTCGCAGGTTCGAATCCTGCCTCGGACATGGATATGTGTGATGTCCTTAGGTTAGTTAGGTTTCAGTGGTTCTAAGTCTAGGGGATTGATGACCTCAGATGTTAGGTCCTATAGTGCTAGTCATTTGAACCATTTTGTGGTTCGAGTCGCGTTGTAGGTTACGACAATTTTCGTCCTGTTACGTCTGCTAGCGGTTACGGCACTTTTACGTGGAACACAGGCGGCGATCACATTAATGTAACTAGACGGTGTATATCTGTGTTGGTTCGTCTTAGTCTCATCGTGTATAAAGACCCGGAGAGTCTGTCTCTTTAGAAATCCCTAGACCATACAAATTCCTTTAGATTCGCCACGGGAATGCATTTTATAGGCTATGAAACTCTCTGCTGACGTGTTCACAGTTGGTGACGTTAGAAGAGTACCGCTTAACGCGCCGTCACCGCAAACGGGACGTCTGGTAGCAGCCGCCGACACGTTATAGCTGGCGTCTGTTTGTGGGCACATAAACCACGTATGTGGTAGTAGAGTGGGACGTGGGGGGAGGGGGGGGGGCGGTACGCTACTGGCAAAGCTGGCGCCAGGGCAGCCCGCAGGCGGCGCGCGACTGGTCCTCACGGTCGGAAATTAATCGGCCGCGCTCAGACGCAACGCACAAAGAGCGTCACACGTCACGCGTCACGTTCTGCCCCCCGTTAATACGATCCGTGCTGTGCGCTGGAATCGCGCCCACTGCAGCTACCAGAAGTGGCCGGCGCTTCCGAAATAGCCGCCCTCTCCGAGAGGTGGGAACGCTACTGCGAAATTCCCGCCACACTCGCACGCTCTAGAACACAGCGTAACGAGCCAGTTGCATTACACGCTGAAATATTGACTATATACAGGGTCTTTGTTTTAAATTGAGACATCTGAATATCTCCAAAACGGCGTATCGTAGGAAAAACCCGTTCTTCGTGAAAAGTTGATATTAGAAAAGGGCACATCTGTCTGTCTTACAACTGGCCACCTCCTAACCACCCCTCCTGTGAAGGTGGTGTCAACTTCGTATTTTCAAATGAGAACCTCACATTTTATTGCATATGCGGACTCTACGGCAAAAAATACGTACGGTTTACTCATACCACTGTTTTCTATTCGTGGTAGATGGCGCTGTAATCCAGAAATAGCAAGTGTGCCTGTTTTTGCGATTAAGAACCGACCCATTTGACTCTATATTTTGTAAGATGGCAAGAACTATGCCCCTTACATGAAGTCATTAAATATCACCGAACTCACGTTGAGAGAACAGTAGGGCTAAACAAAAATGACTGACAAGGCACAATGCATCTTGTAGCGGGTATAGTATGGGCGTATTGGAACAATTAATGTTGGGTGGTGGTTTTAAAGTAATTCACGCAACGTGAAAACTTTGTGGAAACGCGTCGATTTACTGGAGGCTAGTTTATCCCAGGGAAGTATTCAGAGTTGACCGCAGCCGGGTGGCGGTGCGTGAAGGAAAGCGTCAATAGGCAGCTTAGGGCGGCTCAAACTCTGAGAAAGCGGTAACGGGGCGCGGCCTCCAGCTGCCTTAAGATGAGTGACAGTGAGGGGGTGGTTGACCCCATGCTGGTGTACCGGGAAGCAGACGGAGAACTTGTACGCCTGTTGATAAATGCCCGTCATCCCATTTTCAGTGAAACATGCGACAAAGCCGCGCAAAGCTACGGTGGAGCGGTCAACAGACGCCGAAATATGCGTGTTCGTGACTACAGCAACTTCACGCTGAATTCACGGTCTGCAGAGTCTGAAGTAAATCAGGTGAAGAGCGACGGAATGAAAAACGCTGGCCTCCGATGGGAGCGTAGGACCAAGGAATTTGAAGTACTCTCCTGGCAGTCAGAATTTCGGAAAAATTGGCGTTTTGTGCAGACGCTAACCTTGATGGGTGGCCTGGGAGGAGCTAAATAGCAGAAGTTGAGAGGAAGGGAAATTTTGTGGGAATCTGTTCACTTACCAGAGCAGGCATTGGTCGGCACTGAGAAGCGACGCATAATTAACGCGACTTGCGCTGCAATTGGCGTAAGTGATTTTGCTGGAGGGGAAACCGAGGCGAAGAGCGGACTTGCAGAACTCTCCATAGAGGTCTACCGTTCTCAGCTTACCTAGTGTGCGGACGTGGCGTTCTTTACTCAGATTGCCTGAGAGAGAGTGAGGATCTCTGCAGTTTATGACTTAGCAAACGGGACGATTGAGCTTGGAGATAGAAAGTTTTCGTTCAGCTATGTACTGAGCAAGATAGCTAGGAGTGAATCGAGAAGTGCAGCCTTGCAGCACTACGAGGTCGGCCGACGTCCGCACAACGACGCCGCTCCGCCACGCTGAATTCGGTGGTATTGCGCCCGCTCTGGCTTGAGTTAGGCCACTGATTAATTTGTTGGACCACGCCGGCAAAGTTTCCACGAGGATTTCATGGGCCGTGTATTGTAGAATTCTTCTCGCACTTCGCATTACGCCTGGGTCAGTCAATAGGAATTAATTTTGATTTATCGCGGTTTACTCCACGTAAACACAATTTATTCCCACTGCCTGTTAGGAGAGTCATGTAATGGGATGATTGAAGGTCGTGTGTTAAAATAAATCGACTGCATCTGTTTTCAATCAAGTAGTTGAAATCCCAAATCACTTTCTTAATTAATTTTAGGTTCAACATTTGCATCTGGTGTTCAATAGCTGAATATAACATCAATGTGCACCCCTTTTTAATTAAAAAGGAATCAATTCTGAATCAATTAATGTCAACACTGCCACCGCATTTCAGTCAGAAGTCACAGGGCCTTATTACTTTCTTCGCATTATCCGATATTGCGGCAGTTTTGCACTCTCTGTTGATCTGTTAGTCAATTAGCTGGGGTGAACACACGCCAATACCAGATAAGTGACGGGTGGGGTGTTACAATTTCATTTACTATCTGAACCTAAACCTCTGGTTTTCTGATGGTTCATACTGATGTTCAAACGTTGCTTGAGTGTTTCAAATGAGACTGTACTGTGACATTTCTGTAAAATGAGCTACTTGTACGGTAATCTAGTTTTCTGTTCCCTACGGGGATGACTGTGGCGAGCCTCCAAACCATCGGAATACTTGGTTTCGGTGGCTGCCCTCGAATCACGCCATCACCGTGACTGATTTAGGTGTTTTTTTCCCATCCAACCGTCAGACCTCTCGCTGCTACCGACGGAATACAAACCACAACTATTGTAATAAGGTAAGATGTCAGTCAAGTGATAGTTATAGACGCACCCGCCACGGATACTCACCGAAATCAAGCACCCCATCGACGAGATGCAAGGGGACTCGCCTAAATCAAGCATCTCGATGGGAACAGAAAACTCTTACATCCACGTCGTTGTTCCTGGGTCACGATAAACGTAGTTTCTAACCAGACATTGAAACGGTTAACCACGTTGTACTATACAATAAAATTTGCAGCACTAAAGTAACGTTTGAACATCAGTATCGACCGTTAGTACACACAAATTTACATTTACATTTGTAAATGATATATACAAATAAATACGTCGGTCTCAGTTTAAAAAAAACAGGCACTGTTACGGCGTAAAGTCAAGCGCCGGCATGCCAGTCGCGAACGATAAAGAAGAGATGGTCGTGGTAAGACGTCAGCCAGTTGCACGCTGACCGACCCCTCTCCAGGACGACAACGCCACATCAGCGCCCCCTATGTGAAGAGGACATCGCGGCCACGCCCGACTATTCGCGGCCCAGTTGAACAGCAGCTTCAAGATTAGCCACTTGTATAGCAGCGACTTAAGCCGTCGGCACACGGACCGTGCATCCGAACCTTGAGCGTTGAGCGTGCCGAGTTTCTGGCGTCATAGCGTGGAATAGCACGTTCGGGAGTCTTTCCGAACGTGCAGAGCAATATCTGGAATGTCAGATATTCTGAGCGCGCGTCTGAGCGTTGATCAATGAGATGGCACAACGCCACCTACGTCAAATGCACGCCGTCTCTCTTCAGTACAGAGTTGTGAGACGCCATATTGGCATTCATTTCAAGCCTATATGTATATATGCCGTTTCTGAGCACCAGCAAATTGATAATCACTGGAAAACCCGTTGTTAACTGTGTGGTTCATTCCAATAAAATAATGAGAAACATCATATTCGTGACAAAAGAATTACTGTAACTTGCGTATTATGAGAGTAGGCTATTTGAAGGCAGCGGCGCCCGCATCTCGTGGTCGTGCGGTAGCGTTCTCGCTTCCCACGCCCGGGTTCCCGGGTTCGATTCCCGGCGGGGTCAGGGATTTTCTCTGCCTCGTGATGGCTGGGTGTTGTGTGCTGTCCTTAGGTTAGTTAGGTTTAAGTAGTTCTAAGTTCTAGGGGACTTATGACCACAGCAGTTGAGTCCCATAGTGCTCAGAGCCATTTTTTGAAGGCAGCGGCACACTGAAGATCCACCTAAAACGCATTGTTCTTGGTACAATTTGTTATAATTAAACTTCAATTAGTAACATATCTACGATTAAGGTTCCCAGCAAGAAGTAACATACTATCATTAGAAGAAAGGCGTATGTTGGTGGCTTAGCGTAAAGCCAGCACGGTAGCTCAGCGTGTTCGGTCAGAGAGCCGATTGGCCTCTGTAATAAAAAACTAAGTGGAAGGATCAACAAAACGAACTTCAACGGATGACATGTGACGTCCGCAACGACCAAACACAACGATCAACAACGAACAAAATGAAAAAAGGGAAAAAAGCGTAATGAATAGAAGCACCGTCTTGTAACGAATTGTATATCGGGGCGATGGTTTGCGTCTTGACACTTCTGATTTTTTTCCTAACATTCGCGTTTTTATTAGGTTCTGATACTTTATTATTAGTTTAATATAAGTATATACTGTAATATTTGATGTTATGTAAATATAAGTTCACCTTTTTTTGGGCGGTGACTTTGTTCGATTGTCTTAATCTACTACAAAGCTTGCGCTACTTGTATAAAGATATTTTGCTCCTTTTTCTTTTACGCTTCGTAATTCACATGTTGCAGAGATTCTGCTACTGGTTAGGAACAGTGATCAAGTAAGACTGACCTTGGGGTTTTACTAAAATGTGGGAATGATGAAATAATAAACATTATTTAGTATTCTTATGCGGAGAAGTATTCCAATTTGTACCGCACTGTTTGTAATGGAACTTTTATAGGCCTGTGTCCTTACTGATTGGACATGGTACTTTCCTTTTCGTGGACGATGGAGGAAATGTGCGTTTTAATAAAGCTAACGTGGGAATTTTACGCGGGCCCGTTGAGTGAACAGTGTGATTTACGAACTAGAAACATCCCTCAACTGCCGCAGGAGTGCATTGCGATCGCCTATACCAAGTTGGGTCCCACGTACCGCATGCACAAGTCACATCGTTCCAGAGCGTTCAGCAGCACGTTGAACTTGGCACGCTCAACGTTAACGTTCGACAGCACGGTCCGAGTGCCGACGGCTTTAGGATTGTCTATACTGAAGAAACTTGATTATTTCATATTTTGCTCTTTGCTTGCGACACATCTGTGTAATCGCAAAGTATTGTCTCTTTTCATTTTGTAATAAAACTCATTAATACGATTTGCTTCTATTGTTTGTCTAGCGAACCGAGTAAGTAGGATTCCTCATATTCGACGACGAGCATAAAGACATAAAAGGCATCATTGATAGTAGTTACAGCGCCATTTGGCAAGAATGGAAAACAATGGTTAAAGTAAAACGTGCCCAGTTTTTGGCGTAGAATCCGATATGGAATAAAAATGAGGGGGGGGGGGGTCCCATTACAAAATAGAAAGTTGACCCCACCCAAGCAGGAGGGGTATTTAAGAGGTGGACAGCTGCAGCACGGATAAATGTCCCCTTTACTAATATTAACTTCTCACGTAGACATATGGGCACGTATGTTGCGTCATTTTCGAAATATTTAGTTGTCGCCGGCCGCGGTGGTCTAGCGGTTCTAGGCGCTCAGTCCGGAACCGTGCTGCTGCTACGGTCGCAGGTTCGAATCCTGCCTCGGGCATGGATGTGTGTGATGTCCTTAGGTTAGTTAGGTTTAAGTAGTTCTAAGTTCTAGGGGACTGATGACCACAGATGTTAAGTCCCATAGTGCTAAGAGCCATTTGAACCATTTAGTTGTCACAAATAGGAGAAAATATAAAAATGCAGTTAATGAAGCAATCAAAAAGGAATACAAACATCGCAAAAATGAGATCGACAGGAAGTGCAAAAAGGCTAAGCAGGGATGGCTAGAGGACAAATGTAAGGATGTAGAGGCGCATATCACTAGGGGTAAGATAGATACTGCCTACAGGAAAATTAAAGAGACCTTTGGAGAAAAGAGAACCACTTGCATGAACATCAAGAGCTCAGTTGGAGACCCAGTTCTAAGCAAAGAAGGGAAAGCAGAAAGGTGGAAGGAGTATATAGAGGGTCTATACAAGGGCGATGTTCTTGAGGACAATATTATAGAAATGGAAGAGAATAGAGATGAAGATGAAATAGGATATATGATACTGCGTGAAGAGTTTGACAGAGCACTGAAAGACCTAAGTCGAAACAAGGCCGCGGGAGTAGACAACATTCCATTAGAACTACTGACAGCCTTGGGAGAGCTAGACCTGACAAAACTCTACCATCTGGTGAACAAGATGTATGAGACAGGCGAAATACCCTCAGACTTCAAGGAGAATATAATAATTCCAATCCCAAAGAAAGCAGGTGTTGACAGATGTGAAAATTACCGAACTATCAGTTTAATAAGTCATGACTGCAAAATACTAAGACGAATTCTTTACTGACGAATGGAAAAACTGATAGAAGCCGACCTCGGGGAAGATCAATTTGGATTCCGTAGAAATATTGGAACACGTGAGGCAATACTGACCCTACGAGGTATCTTAGAAAATATATTAAGGAAAAGCAAACCTACGTTCCTAGCATTTCTAGACTTAGAGAAAGCTTTTGACAATGTTGACTGGAATACTCTCTTTCAAATTCTGAAGGTGGCAGGGGTAAAATACAGGGAGCGAAAGACTATTTACAATTTGCACAGAAACCTGATGGCAGTTAACAGAGTCGAGGGGCATGAACGGGAAGCAGTGGTTGGGAAGGGAGTGAGACAGGGTTGTAGCCTATCCCCGATTTTATTCAATCTGTATATTGAGCAAGCAGTAAAGGAAACAAAAGAAAAATTCGGAGTAGGTATTAAAATCCATGGAGAAGAAATGAAAATTTTGAGGTTCGCCGATGACATTGTAATTCTGTCTGAGACAGCAAAGAACCTGGAAGAGCAGCTGAACGGAATGGACAGTGTCTTGAAAGGAGGATATAAGATGAACATCAACAAAAGCAAAACGAGGATAATGGAATGTAGTCGAATTAAATCGGGTGATGCTGCGGGCATTAGGTTAGGAAATGAGACGCTTAAAGTAGTAGATGTTTTTTGCTAATTGGGGAGCAAAATAACTGATGATGGTCGAAGTAGAGAGAATATAAAATGTAGACTGGCAATGGCAAGGAAAGAGTTTCTGAAGAAGAGAAATTTGTTTACATCGAGTATAGATTTAAGTGTCAGGACGTCGTTTCTGAAAGTATCTGTATGGAGTGTAGCCATGTATGGAAGTGAAACAAAGCCTAACTAACCTACGGACATCACACACATCCATGCCCGAGGCAGGATTCGAACCTGTGACCGTAGCGGCAGCGGGGTTCCGGAGTGAATGTCCTAGAACCGCTCGGCCACAGCGGCCGGCAATGTACTGAAAGGATGTGCTTTTACAGTGCAGCGTGTTGTTTCCTGTGAGTTCTCTAGACCGAGACTCGGTACCCGCGAAGAGAATGTCAGCTGTTTGGGTTTTAGCGAGACGCTTGTAGTTTTCCGCAGCATTTGCTGACACGCCTCTTTCGCTAACGGTATGTGGCGAATTCCCGTGAACTTATCGCATTACTGTGGAGTTTGCGTCTGGAGGATTCGGTTTCACTGTGTTGGCTGCTCTTCATAGAGGTTACTGAGCCACAAACGTTTATGGGATCGTAAAGAGAATAGGCCGATTCGCCGTCAGCTCTGGTTCGGGTCGAACAACAGTCTGTCGTCGCGCGGATACAGTGCGAACGTGGAAAGTCATAATGCACTCGAGACACTCTGGCCACAGGTCTGCGGCTTGTATCTGCTGAGTCGTTGTTCGTAATTCTCATACGTCGGTGTTTGATACATATTTCTACAGAACGAAACTTATCGTAGCTCCATCACAACACATAGAAAACAATTTATGTATTTGAAATTCTTTAACTGCGAAGAGGTGACAAATGGATTTTTTTTTCATCCCGCTCGACTTAGAATGGCGGGGAATGAGCTGTCAGCAGTAACATATTCGCTCTTCAGTCACGGAGATTTAAAATTATATAAAAGTGATTTTAAAATATTAAAAGTTGATCAATGGATTTCTTTAAAAGTTAAATTTTATCTTGTAGCAGTACCGATTTTCATTTTATTTATTTTTTGCACGATGCGTTTCGGGAAATGATTGCCATTTTCAGGTGTGTTTTTCACGTATTGTGCGAGGTGCTGAATTGTTCGGTTGCGCCGCGCGGGGTAGCCGCGCGGTCTAGGGGCATGTTGCACGGTCCGGGCGGCTCCCCCCCCCCCCCCCCCCCCCCCGTCGGAGGTTCGAGTCCACCCTCGGGCATGGGTGTGTGTGTTGTCCTTAGCGTAAGTTAGTTTAAGTTAGATTAAGTAGTGCGTAAGCTTAGGGACCGATGACCTTAGCAGTTTTGTCTCATAAGACCTTACCACAAATTTCCAGTTTTTTTCGGTTGCCTTTATTCTGGTATATAAAAGCGTGCAGTTTTGTAATTAATGAACGATATTTATTACAGTTAATAGTGAATTTGGAAAATAACTTCTACTTAAGTTTTTCTTGTAGCCCACTTATGCAAAAACTCACACACTTGAAACAACAAAAAATGGTTCAAATGGCTCTGAGCACTATGGGACTCAACTGCTGTGGTTATCAGTCCCCTAGAACTTAGAACTACTTAAACCTAACTAACCTAAGGACATCACACACATCCATGCCCGAGGCAGGATTCGAACCTGCGACCGTAGCAGTCGCACGGTTCCGGACTGCACGCCTAGAACCGCGAGACCACCGCGGCCGGCTTGAAACAACAGACACACGGTGCGCAGTTCACGCTGAAAACAGCAAACGAACAAAAACGAAACAGTTACGAAGGTATTTGGACAGGTTATAGCCAACAGAGATAAAGCAATGGATTGCCCAAAGAGTATGGCGTACTATTGTTTCTTACACAGGGTAGTTTTCTTAATGATCTGGGTCTAAGCACTATGGGACTTAACATCTGAGGTCATCAGTCCCCTAGAATTAGAACTACTTAAACCTAACTAACGTAAGGACATCACACACATCCATGCCCGAGGCAGGATTCGAACCTGCGACCGTAGCAGCAGCACGGTTCCGGACTGAAGCGCCTAGAACCGCTCAGTCGCAGCGGCCGGCTCTTAATGATCTGGATCATTTTTTACTTATACACTGGTGTGCAAAACGTAAGGACGAGAGAAACTTTCGCATGATGTGTCATTACCAAGTAACTCAGTCGATGAAACTTAGACCATACTCTGTGAACTACTACAGCATAGTATAGAATGTAACTGAAAGAAATTCGCATCAATAGAAATAGAAATGACTCTTAAAGACGATAATTGCACTGAAGTTGCACTGTTCACGATGGACCCTGTGGTATTGTTTAGAGATTGTTTTGGCAACGCGAATCGATACACACAGATACTGGCGAGGTCTCGCCGCAATCCGCTACAACAAATGGGAGGCGCCCCTGAACACCATGCCTCCCCTCTCAGCAGTGCTCTCATGCTGACGTCAATATGGTGTCGATCCAGCAAGAGCTGTGGAAAGTTCGAGACCTCGCCTGAAGGGGTCCCCATCATAGTATAGGACCAGCGTGATAGGTAAAGTTTCCAGAATCAGATTTTCACTCTGCAGCGGAGTGTGCGCTGATAAGAAACTTCCTGGCAGATTAAAACTGTGTGCCGCACCGATACTCGAACTCGGGACCTTTGCCTTTCGCGGGCAAGTGCTCTACCAACTGAGCAACCCAAGCACGACTCACGCCCCGTCCTCACAGCTTTACTCCTGCCAGTACCTCGTCTCCTACATTCCAAACTTTACAGAAGCTCTCCTGCGAAACTTGCAGAACTAGCACTCCTGAAAGAAAGGATATTGCGGGAAACATGGCTTAGCCGCAGCCTAGGGGATGTTTCCAGAATGAGATTTTTCACTCTGCAGCGGAGCGTGCGCTGATATGGCAGATTAAAACCGTGTGCCAGACCGAGACTCGAACTCGGCCATGTCTCTGCAATATCCTTTCTTTCAGGAGTGCTAGTTCTGCAAGGTTCGCAGGAGAGCTTCAGTAAAGTTTGGAATGTAGGAGACGAGTTACTGGCAGAAGTAAAGCTGTGAGGACGGGTCGTGAGTCGTGCTTGGATAGTTCAGTTGGTAGAGCACTTGCCCCCGAAAAGCAAAGGTCCCGATTTCGAGTCTCGGCCCGGCACACAGTTTTAATCTGCCAGGAAGTTCCATATCAGCGCACACTACCCTGCAGAGTGAAAATCTCTTTCTGGAAACATCCCATAGGCTGTGGCTAAGCCATTTTTCCGCAATATCCTTTCTTTCAGGAGTGCTAGTTCTCCAAGGTTCGCAGGAGAGCTTCTGTAAAGTTTGGAACGTAGGAGACGAAGTACTGGCAGAAGTAAAGCTATGAGGACGGGGTGTGAGTCGTGCTTGGGTAGCTCAGTCGGTAGAGCGCTTGCCCACGAAAGGCAAAGGTCCCGAGTGCGAGTCTCGGTCCGGCACACAGTTTTAATCTGCCAGGAAGTTTCATAGGTAAAGTTTGCGACGGACTTGTTCATCTAAATGTGTAACAATGTACTGCAAGAGAACAGTTTGTTAATCTGTGCGTCAAGTGGTGTTTTGTTAGTCAATGACAGTTGTAATTTATCCAGCAAAAAAATGGTTCAAATGACTGAGCACTATGGGACTTAACATCTGAGGTCATCACTCCCCTTAAACTTAGAACTACTTAAACCTAACTAACCTAAGGACATCACACACATCGATGCCCGAGGCAAGATTCGAACCTGCGACCGTAGCGGTCGCCCGGTTCCAGACTGTAGCGCTTAGAACCGCTCGGCCACCCCGGCCGGCAATTTATCCAGCAATCCTGTGGCAAAGACGTGAGTAAAGTTAAGTAAATATGTCTTTAGGATCAATAAACTCTGTTCCAATGTCAGTGCTTCCTCTCTGAAATGTAAACGACGCATGGGAGACGCTCCTGGAAATCGGTCCGTATTCGCTCTTCGCTCGCGCCGGCGTAATGTAGAGCAGGACTTAAGCGATCCCGGCGGCTTGGCGCCGGGCCTGCGGTCATCGCCCCAGAAGCACCCTCCGCCCCGCGCCGTTACGAGCGGCCGTCGTTCTCTTTACGGGCGGAGCTTTTAGCTACGGCAATCTGGTCACGGCGGCCCCAGCCCTGGTCGCACATGCGAGACCCCCTCCCCCCCCCCCCCCCCCCCAACCCGGCTGCAGCCTCTGGCAGCGGGCTCTGACACCAGCCGGACTCTCACGTCTCTGCCGCTAGACAGCTCCTCAGAGGGAGCTACGCTGCCAACAGTACAAGCGGGCTTCGACGGAACTACTAAATCAATCGCGTTACTCATTAACGTGACCAAAGAACTCGTAGTCCAGCTTTAGCACGGTGTTATAAATCTTCTTTCCAAAATATAGTGTGTTTCACGACACAGTGCTGTGTCCGGCGCTGCTCGGTAACCAATGGCGTGGAGGCAGACAAGATCCTCTCGTCGCATAAGCTGCGGCTCGTTCCGCGGAATTGGCCGGTGGAGGGAGTGGGGGGGGGGGGGGGGGGGAGGGGGGGTTGGAGTATCGTTTTTAGCGCAACTAGACGAGTTAGGAACGGCCTTAGAATCTACATCTACGTCTGCATCCACATACATACTTCGCAAACCACCGTTTGGTACATGCCGAAGTGTTCTTTGTACCACTGCCTGTCATTTCCACTCCCGATCCACAACAAGACTGTATTACCCCATGTTATGTTGCAGTAGACCAAAACACTCTACCACATATTTTGTGTCCACTGTCTCGTAGTTATGACGGTTACTTTTGAGTTTACTTACTTTTTTTCATCTGTCTCGTTTCCATTTGATTGTGCCTTATAATAATATGCATCTGGCAACTAACAACTGATAAAACAATGTGAGTAAACGTTAAGAGCTTGTTAAGAGTATAGGTTTCGTGCATATTCACAAACAAAAATATAGACAGTAAAATTTTGAGACGTGCTTAATTTTAACTGACATTGATGAATTCTGCTGTGTACTAAGTAAAGTTGGCCACTTACCACAGGGGCAGGGGAGTAAGTTGGGCTGTCACTGCGGAGTCAGAGGATATGAGCGGGGGAATGTTTTATTTTTTGTCTTTCAGTAGTGAGACCCCACGGGTGCGTGCGACTCGCACCGATCAGTTGCTGTGGTATAAATTTCAAACGGAAGTAGTATGAATTTGAAAAAGCGCATTATAGGGATCGTCATATTCATATGCAGTAAATATTTGTAGCAACAAGAGATATCAGGGCTCGCACAGAAAAATTTAAGTGCTCGTTTTTCCCGCGTGCCGTTCGAGAGTGGAACGGTAGAGAGACAGCTTGAAGGTAGTTCGTTGAACCCTCTGCCAAGCACTTTATTGTGAATAGTAGAGTAATCACGTAGATGTAGATGTAGAAATCATACCTTATTTGTAGCAAACTGACAACTGGCAATATACAGCAAATGAACTTGTAACGCAACGCATTAATCCACCTGAGAAGAGGGTGTAAGGCTTGCAAACGCATGGTGAACGAAAGTAAAAGTGACTGAAAGGAATAATTGTTTTCATCAATTTTTACGTTAACTCTCGATGCGTACCGAGAGAGTTTATGGAACCTGCGCGATTGACGAAAACATTGTTGACTGTATTCTGTAAAGAGCTTTCAGTGGAATGCTTCAGGCGACAGTGGGAGTCTCAGAAGAGGCGGTGCCCGCGACGTGTGTGCTTCGACGTTCCTCATAACCGGCGTGGCCCACCTCTGCCGCCAGGCTGGCGCCGCCGAGAATCCGTGGCGCCTATTCTGGTCTCCAGGCGACGCTGGAATCCAGCCGCCACACTCCAGCGCCCTCTCGACTCCGCAGCGCGTGGCGTCCTGCAGCTGTTCAAGCTTTCTACAGCTCCCCTTTAGAGGCTGCCAAAAGAGAGGACCATCTCGGGCAATCGACATTTTTAGCTCTTTCTCCTCCAGGAGGGTTGATGTACAAGTTGGATATACACTGTTGGGGAAAATAAAAAATCGCAACACCAAGAAGGACTTGTGCAAAATAAACGACAGTTGATAGCCATGTTTCTACGTCTGGAAGATAATGCCTATTGAAATTTCGCGCCATTTCCATACGAGCGGCGCTAGTGCCGCTACTATAAGAATTGAAATCAGGTTGGACATCGTGAGCTGATGTTAGACAAGAATGCCTTTAAGGGGGGTAGGACGTCAAACGGGCCGACTTGGAGCAGGAGAACCACCACAGGACATTTTAATTTCCAGTGCCTATACATTTACAAATAAATTCATAAAACTTTGTCAGTATGACCAGGAAGGATTCAGGATTCACACTCATAGCAGCGGAAGTTCAAAAACATAACAAAATAATTTTTTTTACATGTGAAATTTCATCATTTTTTCACTTACTATTGGCTGCATTTGTTGCTATAGGTACACTGTTCTTCATAAGGTAAGAGAGACTGTTCGATAAATTTTGCACAGCATACAAACCATACTTACAGGTGTCTGAAACTCTAGAATCTATTTCACTTATGAAAAAATGAATGAGCTGTTACGTTTTATGCTTTACGTTTAGAAAAAAATCTAATTTTGTAGTTAATTATCTCTATTTTTACCATAGTTTTTAACAGATTTGGAAAATTCTAGAGTTTCATACACCTGCAAGTATGGTTTGTATGCTGTGCAATATTCATCAAAGAATCTCTCTTACTTGTGAAGAAAAATGTACCTATAGCAACAAATGCAGCCAATAGTAAGTGAAAAAAGTGATGAAATTTCATATGTAAAAAAAAAAAATAATAATTTTGTTACGTTTTTGAACTTCCACTGCTATGAGTGTGAATCCTGAATCCTTCCTGGTCATGCTGACAAAGTTTTATGAATTTATTTGTAAAAGTATAGGCACTGGAAATTAAAATCTCCTGTGGTGCCTCTCCTGCTCCAAGTCGGCCAGTTTGACGTCCTACCCCCCTCAAGGCGACAAAGACGTCATTATCAACACCTCACTGAGTTTGAACGAGGCCTTGAGAAACTGGATGTTCCTTCTGCCATAATGCGGAAAAACTCGGCAGGAACGCAGCCACTGCACATGATTGCTGGCAGCGGTGGTCACGAGAACGTACGGTCACATGAAGACCGGGCTGCAGACGGCCACGTGGCAGTGCCGACGGGAACCACCGTGGTGTTTGGCATGTGGCTCTGGCGCATCATGCTGCATCTGCAGCAGCAATTTGAGCAGAAGTTGGCACCACAGTGACACAACCAACTGTTTCAAACAAAGCCAGACGTCCTGCATTCCACTGACCCGAATCCACCGCCATTTGCGAGTTCAGTGGTGTCAAGCGGGAGCTCAATGGAGAGCAACGTGGAGGTCTGCAGTGTTTTCTGCCTCGGCGTCAGTGCTGGCCGTGTGTGGCTAGAAAGAGGCCGGCTGACGGCCTGTAACCAACTTGTCTGCGTGCCAGACACACTGGACATACACTAGACGTTATGGTCTGAAGCGCGATTTCGTACGATAGCAGGAGCACCCTCGTGGTTATTCCAAGCATCCTAACTGCAAATATCTACGTCAGTCTAGTGATTCGACCTGTTGTGCTGCCATTCGTGAACAGCATTCTAGGAGGTTTTTTCCAACAGGATAATGCTCGCCCACATACCGTTTTTGTGACCCAACATGCTCTACATAGTGTCGACATGTTGCCTTGACCTTCTTGATCACCAGATCTGTCTCTAATCGAGCACGTGTGGGACATCATCGGATGATAACTACAGCGTCATCCACGTACAGCACAAACTGTCCATGTATTGACCGATCAAGTGCAACGGCTGTGGAACTCCATCCCACGGACTGAAATCCTAGCCCTGTACAACACAATGCATGCACGTTTTCATAATTGCATTCAATAGTCTGGCGGTTACACCAGTTATTAAAGTACCAGCATTTCACATTTGCAATGGCGCTTACATTAACATGTGATTTGCAATATTAATCATTTAGAGATGTTACTTAGAAAAATGTATTCCCGAAACTCATTAGGGCCACATTAACAGTTTTTTGGTGCTGCGATTTTGTTCCCGTCAGTGTAGGTCTGTTCAATAATGGGAAATTATGAGAAGTGAAATAATCTCCTCCTCCTGTACCTGCTCCTCCTCCTCCTCATCATCGTCGTCTTCATCAAAAACTGTTTTGTAGAGTCATCAAAAACTTTTCGAAGTAAAATCAGTGACGGATTAGCTCTTATGCCTATTCAGAATCGCTGAGTGCTGCCTACAAGCCACTACGAAGAGTGAACTATGGACGTGGGACAGGTGCTCGGCTTGTTGACAATCTCTCCAGCCGTTATTGCTGCTGCTGCTTCTTTATTCAAGTAGCTCCTCATTTGGCCTCATAATGACTGTGTGAACACCGTACAAAGTAAATCTGAGGAGGTACCACGAATCGAATCCAGGACCTTCCGCACCGGAATGACGCTAAGCATTTTTTACAGTGTGACTGCGCTGTATTTTATTAGTAAATAATTTAAAACCGAATACAACCAAACGGAGGATAATCCTTTCGGTAATACAGTATAAGAACGGCGACCACTCGAAAACATCAGAAAATAACGCCGTCCGGACCCAACTCTCCACAGTGGGGACGCGGGTACGTCTTCCCGGAATACAGTCTTGTTCAATTGTTCACTTCGAGATTCAGATCAGTGTCCACCAGACTCAGATTCTCTTACCGGATACTACCCAGCTGCAGATGGAGGGGGGGGGGGGGCGGAAATCAGTTCATCGCAAGTGTCTTTGATTGGGGAAAGTAGGTCTGAACAATGTGAAGGAGTATTCCGGACTCGATCGCGTGGGACGGCTCTCGGAGATAGAAAGCAAGCGTCTTCTTAATTAGAAGGTACGCCTCTGCGGGAGTTCCACGCTCCAGGCGATGTTCAGCCGCGTCTATCGCACGACACCGCGTGCACACTGGGGAGTCAGCAGGAGCAATGTTGCGCACTCTACGTCTTGTCGGAAACTTTTCAAAAATGGTTCAAATGGCTCTGAGCACTATGGGACTTAACATCTATGGTCATCAGTCCCCTAGAACTTAGAACTACTTAAACCTAACTAACCTAAGGACAGCACACAACACCCAGCCATCACGAGGCAGAGAAAATCCCTGACCCCGCCGGGAATCGAACCCGGGAACCCGGGCGTGGGAAGCGAGAACGCTACCGCACGACCACGAGATGCGGGCTCGGAAACTTTTCATTGACCGCGAGATATCATTCGATTACGGATTCAGTCGAAACCCTTTTTCATGAATACACATTTCCAAACAAACAGTATCGGTCAGCCGACCATCTATAAGTCATAGATTAATGCTGCCTTAGATTTCATCCAGGTTCCCTGGCGTCAGATGATTAATTGTATTTTAATTGCACCCAGTATGACATACACATGCTTCTACGAGGTGCATTCAAGTTCTAAGGCCTCCGATTTTTTTTTCTAATTAACTACTCACCCGAAATCGATGAAACTGGCGTTACTTCTCGACGTAATCGCCCTGCAGACGTACACATTTTTCACAACGCTGACGCCATGATTCCATGGCAGCGGCGAAGGCTTCTTTAGGAGTCTGTTTTGACCACTGGAAAATCGCTGAGGCAATAGCAGCATGCCTGGTGAATGTGCGACCACGGAAAGTGTCTTTCATTGTTGAAAAAGCCAAAAGTCACTAGGAGCCAGGTCAGGTGAGTAGGGAGCATGAGGAATCACTTCAAAGTTGTTATCACGAAGAAACTGTTGCGTAACGTTAGCTCGATGTGCGGGTGCGTTGTCTTGGTGAAACAGCACACGTGCAGCCCTTCCCGGACGTTTTTGTTGCAGTGCAGGAAGGAATTTGTTCTTCAAAACATTTTCGTAGGATGCACCTGTTACCGTAGTGCCCTTTGGAACACAATGGGTAAGGATTACGCCCTCGCTGTCCCAGAACATGGACACCATCATTTTTTCAGCACTGGCGGCTACCCGAGATTTTTTTGGTGGCAGTGAATCTGTGTGCTTCCATTGAGCTGACTGGCGCTTTGTTTCTGGATTGAAAAATGGCATCCACGTCTCATCCATTGTTACAACCGACGAAAAGAAAGTCCCATTCATGCTGTCATTGCGCATCAACATTGCTTGGCAACATGCCACACGGGCAGCCGTGTGGTCGTCCGTCAGCATTCGTGGCACCCACCTGGATGACACTTTTCGCATTTTCAGGTCGTAATGCAGGATTGTGTGCACAGAACCCACAGAAATGCCAACTCTGGAGGCGATCTGTTCAACAGTCATTCGGCGATCCCCCAAAACAATTCTCTCCACTTTCTCGATCGTGTCGTCAGACCAGCTTGTGCGAGCCCGAGGTTGTTTCGGTTTGTTGTCACATGCTGTTCTGCCTTCGTCAAACTGTCGCACCCACGAACACACTTTCGACACATCCATAACTCCATCACCACATGTCTCCTTCAACTACCGATGAATTTTCATTGGTTTCACACCACGCAAATTCAGAAAACGAATGATTGCACGCCGTTCAAGTAAGGAAAACGTCGCCATTTTAAGTATTTAAAACAGTTCTCATTCTCGCCGCTGGCGGTAAAATTCCATCTGCCGTACGGTGCTGCCATCTCTGGGACGTATTGACAATGAACGCGGCCTCATTTTAAAACAATGCGCATATTTCTATCTCTTTCCAGTCCAGAGCAAAAAAATCGGAGGCCTTAGAACTTGAATGCACCTCGTATTATATATACACCTTTTTCTTTTTTCCTGGTCTTTAGCTCGTATTTTCATGGAATCGAAACGTTAATTTACGGATTTGAAAATGTTACTGGTAGAGGACAGCCGGATGCCTTGCTTGTCGCCTCATGGAAGTATTATTGGACCATTACTATTCAGAATACATACACTATCTGACTAAAAGTGATTGGATAACCTCACGTAATGCGGAACTGATCGCTAGATGTCACGCTGGGGGGACCTGCCACCATAAAGAGGCAGGAAGTACTGCGTTGTCAAACATCATCACAGAGCCTTGCAGACATAACAAGATTAAAACTAACCCGGTCAAAACAACGGCAATATACTTCAGCAGAAAGCGTCCACAATTAGACAGAAACCGTACTGTCCAGGGCCAGGAGGCAACATGGAGCTCAACTGTCAAGTATTTGGGAGTCACAATGGATTGGCCCCTGACATGGCTGGGGAATTCAGATAATGTTCAAATGTTTGTGAAATCTTATGGGACTTAACTGCTAACGTCATCAGTCCCTAAGCTTACACACTACTTAACCGAAATTATCCTAAGGACAAAAACACACACCCATGCCCGAGGGAGGACTCGAACCACCGCCGGGATCAGCCGCACCGTCCATGACTGCAGCGCCTGAGACCGCTCGGCTAATCCCGCGCGGCGCTGGGGAATTGATACCACTACTCCACTGTAGCGAGCTCAACATCTTAACAAAAGTTAGGCTCTACAACGTAAATTTACTATCAAACATCCTTTATGGGAGGACATAATGGAGCCCTCTAGCAAGATACAAATACAACGCATCCACGTATTAAAATATTTTGTCCTTCGGTGGATACTTAGAGCCTTACGACAAACGCGAATCCAGACGGTGCATGAAGAGCTCAATATGAAACCTGTCGCAGGAATAACCAAACTCAGTTTCAAAAAATTTCGTGAGAAACTGCACCAACTACGACATATCATACGTCACATCCGAGAAGTAGATACCACCAGAGCAGAATCCTGGCATCGGTACAGAGGCCCCAGGGCATTAGTTGAATAGGAAATTAGAAATGAGACACTACACATAAAGAAACAACCCTTGGAGGACAAGGATCTGTGGCCTTTACAAGTCCTTCCCAGGTGAGATAAAGTGGTGAAAAGTAAACTATACCCTGTCACTGAGAAGTGGAGATCGCTAAAGAAGCGACAAGGCATGAAAAAAGGTCTGTGTTGTCAGTATAGAAGCAGTAATAACAGAAATGGGTCGGTCAGTGACTTCGAACGTAGCCTACTTATCCGATGTCGCCCTAGTAACAAATCCATCAGGCCCGCTTCAGCCCTTCTAAAGCACTCTATGCCCTGCGAAAATCGGGCGACAAGTTTGTTTTGGCGAATACCTGAAGAACGTTAGTTTGTGGGAAGAATGAAGGATACCTAGCGAGTGGAGAAAAATGCAGGTCATTCCAGTTTACATGAAGTGTTGTAGGACAAATGGACTGACGTCAGCTGTTGTAGAATTACGGAACATATCTTATGCTCAAGAATTATGACGCTTTTGGAAGACGAAAATCTACCCTGTAGGTATAACATCGACTCCGCAAACACAGATACTGCGAATCTCAGCTCGCTGTGTTCCTCTATGACATGCATAGCGCTGTAGACAACAGTCTTCAGGTTGATGCTGTGTTCCTTCAGGAAGGCATTTGACACCTTCGGGCACCGCCGTTACTGGGGAAAAAAGAAAGCCAAGTTCACCGAGTACTGAACTAGACTTTCGACTAGATTCAAGACTTCCTTGCAGACGGAACTCAGCACGTCGCTTTTAATGGAACAAAATCGACAGATGTGAATTACTCCAAGGAAGTGTAACGAGACCGTTGCTCTTTACAGGGTATATAAATGGTCTAGTGGAAAGTATCGCAAGTTCTTTAAGATTGTTCGCAGATAATGCGGTCGTCTATAAGGAAGAAGCCACGCCAGAAGATAGTATTGATTTACAGAATTAGCTACACAGGATTGGTGAATGGTGCAAACTCTGGCAGATGACACGGAACCTCATTAAACATAACATATTACGCATACCTAGGAAAAGACATCCATTACTGGGCAACTGTAATGTTGATTACATATTGCTGGAAACAGTATCTGCCGTAAAATTTCTAGGGGAAAATATCCACAGCGACGTTAGTGGAATGACCACTTAAAACGAATAGTAGGAAAAGCAGTTGCCAGACAGATTCGTGGGAAGAATACTAAGGAAATGTATCTCATCCATGAAAGAAGTGGCTCACAAGGCGCTTGTTCGACCGATTCTTGACTATTGTTCATCAATGTGGGACCCTTGCTAGGTAGTACTGGTAGGAGAGACAGATAAGATCCAAAGAAAAGCGGCGCGTTTCGTCACGGGACCGTTTGGCCGTCGCGAGACTTCATTGGTAGACGTTACAAGAGAGTTGTTGTGCATCACAGAGAGATTTACTATCGAAATTTCGAGAGACTGCTTTCCGAGAAGAGTCGGACAACACGTTACTTCCTCCCACATACGTGTGCATCTCGCGAAATGAACATGACGAGAAAATTCGAGAAACTAGAACTGATACAGAGCCTTACCGACAATCATTCTTCCCACGTGCCATTCGCGAGTGGAACAGGAAAGGGAGGATCAATTAGTGGTGCCAGAAGTACTCCCCGCCACACACCGTCAAGTCACTTGCGGAGTATTGATGTAGATGTAGCTGTAAATGTAGAACGTTAACTGTCATCATGTGTAGTCCAACATGAAGTACAGTGGAGGTGTTGTTATGGTACGAGGGTATTTTTCGGTATTAGTGTGAGGTCCCCTTAGAGTGTTTAAGAAAACGCTAAATGTGGATGAGTATGAATCATTTTACATTACTTTTTACTTGTACTGCGAAAAGTTCATAAACAACGATTGCATCAAAATTACAATGAACCAATTGAACACATCTGGGATGAATCAGAATATCGACTTCCTCCAACATCAATATATTCTCTGGTTCCGGCTCTTGGGAAATAATGGGCTGACATTCGTCCTCAAACTTTCCGACACTTACTTGAAAATGTCCAGAGCCGAGTTAATGCAGTCATGAAAAATGGTTCAAAGGGCTCTGAGTGCTATGGGACTTAACATCTGAGGTCAGCAGTCCCCTAGACTTAGAACTACTTAAACCTAACTAGTTAAGGACCTCACACACATCCATGCCCGAGGCAGGATTCTAACGTGCGACCGTAGAAGCAGCGCGGTTCCGGACTGAAGCGCCTAGAACCGCTCGGGTTACAGCGACCGGCAATGTCGTCATAAAGACGAGTAGTGGACACACCCTACATTGACGTCTAATAACAGGTGTCCGGATACTTTTGATTAGATAGTGTAGATATAGTTTACAACGACTTCTATCCCAGCATATTCCATCACAAACATTTTGTTTTTGTGGCTCTTTCAGTAATTCCCAATACGAATCTCCCTATTCATCGCTGAGTGACCCGTAGTTAATGAATGGCTTTAGCGTCGAAAGTCTGACTAACGTCGGTCAAAACTGGCTGGTAGTACTTACTGACTGTAAACCTTCCACTTGAGACACAACGCGGGCTTAGTTGGTTAACGACTCCATGTCATTTTTCCTTTCTTTTGTCTGTTTCTTTTCTTGCCCTTCCAGTCATTACCTTCGACTGCCTTTAATACTACAATGCATCCATAGTTTCTACGACTTCACTGTTAACTGGTACTATTTACTTCCCATATATCATTTATACACTTTGTTAGTTTTACTGTAACTGATTTTTAGGTCCATTTCCCTACTTTCTTCCGCGGAGTTGCCCCATTTATTGTTGAACTTCGTCTACACCAGTGAAAAAGAGTACCAAATCGGCAGGAAAATGAATATAGTTAGTGTATGTTGCATTAATACGTATTCTTTCCTTTTCGCTATTTATTCCACGATTGGGCCTAGAGGACTGCGAGATGCCGAGGGGCCGCCATGTCATCCTTTGCCAAACTGCGTCATTTGGATGCTGCACGGGGGGCATGGTGCCAGCTCTGGCCACTGTTTTCCACACCTTGAACCCGCTACTTCTCTCTCAAGTTCTCCTCAGTTGGAATCACTAGGCTAAATGCAGTCCGTTCCATTCCTCCTACCAAAGAAAGGTCGCTAGCAGCACCGGGAATTGAACCTGGTTCCACCACATGGCAGTCAGACGCATTGACCGATCAGGATGGAGGTGTTCCTTTCTCTGGTCTAGCGATGTGAAAACTTCCTGTAGAGCTCCTGAGAATGTATTTGCTGACATGATACCTCATGGCCTATCTCATGTTTCATTTCTCTCTATTCGCCGCATCATTTCGATTGCACTTGTTGATGTGATGTCGCCGTCGTCGACTAGGCGTTAATCCCTGTCCCTTTCCCCTCTCTCAACCGTATTTCTAGATAATGTTTAGAATTTGGACTGTTGTAACCCGAATAAAATGTAATCCATTCCGAAAATGTGAGTGACGCTAAAACATTTTCCTATGTTGTGCAATAAAGAGCTTTTTGAAGGTTCGAACACAGGGTGTTTGGGTTAAACATATAACAATATAAAACCTAATAACTTGAGAAGTATGCTTTAACAAGTTTCGTAACTCAGCCGGCCGCTGTGGCCGAGCGGTTCTAGGCGCTTCAGTCCGGAACCGCGCTGCTGCTACGGTCGCAGGTTCGAATCCTGCCTCGGGCATGGATGTGTGTGATGTCCTTAAGTTAATTAGGTTTAAGTAGTTCCAAGTCTAGGGGACTGATGACCTCAGATGTTAAGTCCCATAGTGATTAGAGCCATTTCAACCATTCTCGTAACTCAAAATGTTTTTTACACGCCTAATACACATCGGCATGCGCACCCATAGTGACATGACAGATATCTAATCCGCATTCCAATTCTTTCCAAATGTTTTCCAGCACTGCAGTCGTAACATCTGCGATAGCTGCAGGAGTGCAGTGGCGCAGATATGGTCGACCGCGAACTGGTGTCTGATGTACTTCATTCTTGATGAATATAAAAGAAAAAGAATGTGGCGTAATGCCTGGGCTTCTAGGGGAACAAGCAACCGATGGAATACCTCTCACAATTCAGCAATCTGGGAACCGATGATCCTAGAAATCCCTCAAAATGTTCGCAAAATGACATGTTGCAACATCTTGTTGAAAGATCACATCATGAGGGAGTTTTGGCACACCATACAGCTCCAACATGTCTACGTTCCTTGTTGCATTAACCATAGTCCCTGCGAAAAAGAATGGGCCTATAATCCTGAACGTCAACAGTCCAAACCGCACTTTCACTTTCGGAGAGTCACGTCCACACTCTGTCACTACGTGCTGGGAGGGGTGTTCAGCTCCCCACATGCGGCAGCTGTGAGTGTTTGTCGTGCCGGAAGCCTGGAACGCAGCCTCGTCCGAGAAACAGACGACATCGAGGAATGCCTCGTTTTCATCCATTTTTGCCAGAATTGTCTCTGCGAAAGTCTTCCGTCGCGGCCTGTCCTCAGACTTGATTTTATCACTGTGCTGCACTTTGCAGGTGCCGTCTTTATGGACGATATCATGTGCTGTCGAACTACACTACTGGCCATTAAAATTGCTACACCACGAATATAGCGTGCTACAGAAGCGAAATTTAACCGACAGGAAGAAGATGCTGTGACATGGAAATGATTAGCTTTTCAGAGCATTCACATAAGGTTGGCGCCGGTGGCGACACCTACAACGTGCTGACATGAGGAAAGTTTCCAACCGATTTCTCATACAGTTGACCGGCGTTGCCTGGTGAAACGTTGTTGTGATGCCTCGTGTAAGGAGGAGAAATACGTACCATGACGTTTCCGACTTTGATAAAGATCAGATTGTAGCTTATCGCGATTGCGGTTAGTCGTATCGCGACATTGCTGCTCGCGTTGGTCGAGATCCAATGACTGTTAGCAGAATATGGAATCGGTGGGTTCAGGAGGGTAATACGGAACGCCGTCCTGGATCCCAACGGCCTCGTGTCACTAGCAGTCGAGATGACAGGCATCTTATCCGCATGGCTGTAACGGATCGTGCAGCCACATCTCGATCCCTGAGTCAACAGATGGGGACGTTTGCAAGACAACAGCCATCTGCACGAACGGTTCCACGACGTGTGCAGCAACATGGACTATCAGCTCGGAGACCATGGCTGCGGTTACCCTTGACGCTGCATCACAGACAGGAGCGCCTGCGATGGTGTACTCAGCGACGAACCTGGGTGCAAGAATGGCAAAACGTCATTTTTTCGGATGAATCCAGGTTCTGTTTACAGCATCATGATGGTCGCATCAGTGTTTGGCGACATCGCGATGAACGCACATTGCAAGCGTGTATTCGTCATCGCCATACTGGCGTATCACCCGGCGCGATGGTATGGGGTGGCATTGGTTACACGTCTCGGTCACCTGTTGTTCGTATTGACGGCACTATGAACAGCGGACGTTACATTTCAGATGTGTTACGACCCGTGGCTCTACCCTTCATCCGATCCCTGAGAAACCCTACATTGTAACAGGATAACGCACGACCGCATGTTGCAGGTCCTGTACGGGCCTTTCTGGATACAGAAAATGTTCGACTGCTGCCCTGGCCAGCACAATCTCCAGATCTGGTCAATGATGGCCGAGCAACTGGCTCGTCACAATACGCCAGTCACTACTCTTGATAAACTGTGGTATCGTGTTCAAGCTGCATGGGCAGCTGTACCTGTACACGCCATCCAGGCTGTTTGACTCAATGCCCAGGCGTATCATGGCCTTTCTTAGGCCCAGAAGTGGTTGTTCTGGGTACTGATTTCTCAGGTTCTATGCACCCAAATTGCGTGAAAATGTAATCACATGTCAGTTCTAGTATAATATATTTGTCCAATGAATACCCGTTTATCATCTGCATTTCTTCTTGGTGTAGCAATTTTAATGGCGTGTAGTGTAGGTAGCTGTAACCGCCAACTGGTTTGTCGGATTGACTTACGAGGGCTCCACAGGAAAGACGTACATTCAATCGTAGCCTCTGGAACTGCCCGACATCGAAAGTAAACTCTCAGTTTCCCAAAGCCGTTTCTCATTTTTCTCGATTGTTGCCTAAGTGGGGTCAGCGTCAATTGGTCGCTGTCAATACTCACTCCGAATTCGACGTCGTACCAGCGACTTTAGCTCTGCGAGAGAGTGCACACGGAACACCATCTGCCGTGGAGTCCATATGGCTACTGACGTGCATTTATATGAACAAAGCCGTTACGCGCATGCGTGCGCGCTACCAACTGCCGCAAAGAAACATTTTGAGTTATCATAGGTGTAGAAGCACCCGCCAATAACTCTCTCAATTACGTCTGAAGTTATTACATTTTATGTTATCAAATGTTTAATGCAGACACCCTGTGTAAATAAGCAACTCCTGTACGACCTGTTCAGAGATCCCCTCTGCCGTCGACAGCAGTAGTGTGTTTCTGTCTCGTTAAACACTGGGCGTATTCTTTACGATGTGCTGAACTTACCAGTTGGCCCGACTCCCAAGCTACGAGGGCGAATTATCGCAGACCGTCGCCGTATCTCTCTCCAGCTACAGGTTTATGGGCGCGCATCACTGACACCGTCGTTTGAACTCTCAGGGAAAAGATCGAAATCTGTCCGAGGCGCTCCCTCGGCGCCGCTTCTGAAATAGATGCCGTGTTACGTCTGCCTCCACTCGTCCGCTATCGTTCTCGGCCTCTGCGTGCGCAGAGTCCACTCTTGCGCTGTAATAATAGGCCGGCGAGGAATCCAGACGCCCGGAGGCATAGCATAGCTGGCGTGGGCGGGGGGAGGGGTGGGGGAGCGAAGGGATTGGACGGAGGGGGGGGGGCGGATTAGTGAGAGAAGGGGGCATTGGTGGGGGCGTTGACAAACAGCTGGCACACGCCGCGGGCGCTCCAGTCTGACCTCCAGTGACGTCATCGATAATCGATATGTGGAAGAACAACGGCGGCTTTTCCACACACCATGCTTCACCACTTTCTGCGAGGTGACGCAGTGTTTAAGACACTGGCCTCTAGCACAGATGGTAAGGGGTTCGAAACCTCGTCCGGTCGTCCTGAATTACCTAGTTCGTAACTTGTACAGACACCAAACTGCAGCTGTAAGAGTCGAAGGACATGAAAGGGAAGCAATGCTTGAGTAGGAAGTGAGAAGAGGATGTAGTGTATCGCAGATGTTACCCAGCCTGTGCAGTAAGCAAGCAGAAAAAAGGAAGACAAGAACAAATTTTGAAAGCGAATTTAAGTTCAGCGAGAAGAAATAAAAACTTTGAGGTTTGTCAATGACATTGCAACGCTTTCAGAAACTTCAGAACTTTGAACAGCAGTTTAATGGAATTAAATATGAGTGCTAAAACGAATCCGTTGAACTTCGGTTACACGATAAATCAATCCAATCTAAAGGCTGAAAATTCAATTTAAGACCTAGGAATTACGGTTACGAACAACTTAAATTGGAAAGAACATATGGAAAATGTTGTGGGGAAGGCTAACCAAAGACTGCGTTTTATTGGCAGGACAATCAAATCTAAAGGCTGTAAATTCAACTAAATACCTAGGAATTACAATTACGAACAACTTAAATTGGAAAAAAATGGTTCAAATGGCTCTGAGCACTATAGGACTTAACATCTGAGGTCATCAGTCCCCTAGAACTTAGAACTACTTAAACCTAACTAACCTAAGGACATCACACACATCCATGCCCGAGACAGGCTTGGAACCTGCGACCATAGCGGTCGCGCGGTTCAAGACTGAAGCGCCTAGAACCGCTCGGCCACACTGGCCGGCTTAAATTGGAAAGCACATATGGAAAATGCTGTGGGGAAGACTAACCAAAGACTGCGTTTTCTTGGCAGGACATTTTGAAAACGTGTCGGATCTACTAAAGACACTGCCAACACTACGCTTGTCCGTCCTCTTTTACAATACTGCTGCGCGGCGTGGGATCCTTACCAGATAAGACTGACGGGGGCGCATGAAGAAATTTCAAAGAAGGGCAGCACGTTTTGTATCATAACGAAATAGGGGAGAGAGAGTCACTGAAATAATTCAGGATTTTGGATGGACATCATTAAAACAAAGACTTTTTTCGCTGCGGCGGAATCTTCTCGCGAAATTTCAATCACCAACTCTCTCCTCCGAATGCGAAAATATTTTGTTAACGCCGACCTACATCGGGAGAAACGAGAACCAAAATAAAAGAAAGGAAATTAGAGCTCCCGAGGAAAGATGTAAGTGTTTGTTTCTTCCGCGAACTGTACGAGATTACAATATTAGAGTATTATTGTGAAGATGGTTCGCTGAACCCTGTACCAGTAACTTAAATGTGATTTGCGGGGTATCCACGTAGATGTAGATGAATGCTGTCTTGGATAGAGGTTGTAAAACGAATGCTAACAAAAGTAGATCACGGTAATGGAATGAAGCGGATACAGGGGAAATTAGACTAGTAAGTGAGACAGACACTCAAGACAGTTTATCAGTTTTGTTACTTGGGTAGCAAAATAAATGATGAATGGCGAGGTAGGAAGGATTTAGCATCTATACTAATATACAAGGTGTTACAAAAAGGTACGGCCAAACTTTCAGGAAACATTCCTCACACACAAAGAAAGAAAATATGTTATGTGGACATGCGTCCAGAAACGCTTACTTTCCATGTTAGAGCTCATTTTATTACTTCTCTTCAAATCATATTAATCATGGAATGGAAACACACAGCAACAGAACGTACCAGCGTGACTTCAAATACTTTGTTACAGGAAATGTTCAAAATGTCCTCCTTTAGCGAGGATACATGCATCCACCCTCCGTCGCATGGGATCCCTGATGCGCTGATGCAGCCCTGGAGAATGGCGTATTGTATCACAGCCGTCCACAATACGAGCACTAAGAGTCTCTACATTTGGTACCGGGGTTGCGTAGACAAGAGCTTTCAAATGCCCCCATAAATGAAAGTCAAAAGGGTTGAGGTCAGGAGAGCGTGGAGGCCATGGAATTGGTCCGCCTCTACCAATCCATCCGTCACCGAATCTGATGTTGAGAAGCGTACGAACACTTCGACTGATATGTGCAGGAGCTCCATCGTGCATGAACCACATGTTGTGTCATACTTGAAAAGGCACATGTTCTAGCAGCACAGGTAGAATATCCCGTAGGAAATCATGATAACGTGCTCCATTGAGCGTAGGTGGAAGAACATGGGGCCCAATCTAGACATCACCAACAATGCCTGCCCAAACGTTCACAGAAAGTCTGTGTTGATGACGTGATTGCACAATTGCGTGCGGATTCTCGTCAGCCCACACATGTTGATTGTGAAAATTTACAATTTGATCACGTTGGAATGAAGCCTCATCCGTAAAGAGAACATTTGCACTGAAATGAGGATTGACACATTGTTGGATGAACCATTCGCAGAAGTGTACCCGTGGAGACCAATCAGCTGCTGATACTGCCTGCACACGATGTACATGGTACGGAAACAACTGGTTCTCCCGTAGCATTCTCCATACAGTGACGTGGTCAACGTTACCTTGTACAGCAGAGGCTTCTCTGACACTGACATTAGGGTTATCGTCAACTGCACGAAGAATTTCCTCGTCCATTGCAGGTGTCCTAGTCGTTCTAGGTCTTCCCCAGTCGCGAGTCACAGGCTGGAATGTTCCGTGCTCCCTAAGACGCCGATCAATTGCTTCGAACGTCTTCCTGTCGGGACACCTTCGTTCTGGAAATCTGTCTCGATACAAACGTACCGCGCCACGGCTATTGCGCCGTGCTAATCCATACATCAAATGGGCATCTGCCAACTCCGCATTTGTAAACATTGCACTGACTGCAAAACCACGTTCGTGATGAACATGTAATTTTTCCTCCTATCTATGTAATTATGTAGTTCTCAATTCGTTCGAGCAATCAATCATTCATAATAGGAAACATAGTCATATCTCAGTCACTCAAAATGATTCAGAAATGTTACTTGTTAGAATGAAATCAGGCGATGATTCTTCTTCTCTGCAGGCTCTTGCTTTGCGGCAGTCTGCTAATCTGTACAAATAAAATGCCTCGTATTTTTGGGAGTGTTGTATAATCAGTCGGGAAACCTCAGATCAAGCGGATATTTGGCTTTGATGAAGTTTAACCTCCCGAAGAAGTAATGGGGCTCTTGGATTATTAAATTCAGGTACGTATCCAGTCTTTCGGAAGTTCCCTTCTGGTTAACAGCTACGCAATATATCGATGAATATAATTAATTCTCAAATGTCAAATACCTTTTATATGACGGAGCAATATATATATATATATATATATATATATATATATATATATATATATATATATATCCTTTTAATCGTACAATTTCGTATCAGTTATCTTTTGTCATAAATTTCAATATTCATATTACAATTCTTCAAACAATGCTCAGGCTAATCGGCACGAAGACAATCTCGGAAGCTTTTTTCTAACAACCACCAGAGAGAGTACTACAAAGAATAATTATGCGCTCACGGCATAGCTATTGTATGAAACTACTTTGCGCATGGATTCTGCGAGTATGAAGATAGAAAATTAGTAAATGTCATTCAAGGGTAGAATTGTATCAGAATAATTCATCGAATATAAAGAGATATTACAAACACTAACCTGTTGATGCTACGTACTAATGTGCTTGATGCTAGTACTGAAGAGCAATGAGTCGCATGTCAACACAAGCATCGAAGTCAACATTACCTTCCTTCAATTGGGCCAACTGGCGGTGAATCGAGGAAGTACAGTACATGCTGACGAAACTAAAATGAGCTCTAACATGGAAATTAAGCGTTTCCGGACACATGTTCACATAACATCTTTTCTTTATTTGTGTGTGAGGAATGTTTCCTGAAAGTTTGGCCGTACCTTTTTGTAACACGCTGTATAAGAGTGAAACGTTATTTCCAAAAATATCCAAAACTGCTTGACCTATTTACTTCAAATTTTTGCACATTGCCCTAATACACCTGCGATGGCCACGGCCTTCACTTTTTTACGTAATGGTTACAGCTTTTCTGTTAGAACCTACTGTGGGAAAGAAATGCTGTGCTGTGAAAATGCGATGTTTCGTTTTCTTCCTTGCAGTCGGTTTTAACAGAAAACCACCTGTATATTAGGAAAGATGTAGTTCCGGCTTATCTACAAATGATTAGAGGAGTGCTACGCAATTTGAACCGTCCGCAACTTTGTAACGCTACCAGTTTCCACATTATAACTGCACCAATTAATCTCACTGAAGCTACTATCCTCACAGATCCAGCGGCTGGAGAGGTCCCTCTCATACCCCATATTCCAATGATCCCAACTGAATCACCACACGATTTAAGCGAGTCAAGGTTCAGTTTGCAGTAGCAATAAGGATGACTCGCTGTCGGACATACAAATACGTCGGAACTGATTTACCACCAGTGTATTTTTATCACGGTCAGTTGTACGCACACTTCACTGACTCTTATCACGAAGTATCCCAAAAATTAAAACAATGTTTGGAATAGAGTATAGTTTTAAACAATAATTGTACACGATACGTTGCGTCGTTTCCGAGTTAAGTGGAATTGAAAAAAATGAAATGAGGGTGTGGCATTGTTGGCCGAGAGGCCCCATCCGCGTAAGTTCGGCCGCCGAGTGCAAGTCTTATGTCAGTCGACGCCGCATTGGGCGACTTGCGCGCCGGTGATACGATGGACTGAGGATGAGGACAACACAACACCTAGTCCACACGAGCGGAGAAAATCTCCAACGCAGGCGGGAATCGAAAACGGGCGCACTGCTTGTGAGACAAACACGTTACCACTCAGCTAAGCAGGCGAACTTGGCACTGAAATTAGCCTACCACGCCTTTGCGAGCGGAAACTCAAGCGGCCCGCCAGATACAATTAATGTCAGTTGTTCTCGTAGCGTAGATGATAGCGCTAGAGACAGTTCCAACTGGCTCGAATTGGATCCTTACCATCGTCGCATGTCCGATTTTTGTATCGCTCTCTTGTTCGGTTTTAGGAAACCAAACGAAGAACATGTTTGGCTAGACCGTCTCTGGCTTGAATTTGCAGGCGCAGCTTCAAAGCTAATTAACTCGGAAACGGCGCAACGAACCGAGTTTGTCTCTTAACAGTTATTTCTCTACACAACTTACCCTGAAACACCCTTACCAGCTTTTCAGACTGATTCCGACCACATATGTATATTTCCTTATAGTTGGTTTCAACTGCGATAGAGGTCATTTAAACACCAAGAAATTTTTTTCACATGGTCAATAGTATGTGTGCTGATCATTCACGAACTGGTAGTTGATATTCTTACCACACCATGTGTAAAAAAAATTTTGGTACATTCTGAAATTATGTAATTTTATTCTGCACAGAAAATTTAAGAAAACCCTCAAAAACAATAAAAACCAAGAACAAAAACAAAAGGAGTCTTTTTCATTATATTCTATACAAGGTGTAACAAAAAATTACGGCACAAATCTTAGAACACCATCATCACATGTAGACGAAGAAATTATGTCTGGAAACACTTTGTTTTCTTGTTACAACTCATTTTCTCCAACTCATTGAGCCCAGGAAACAAGCAAGAACAGAACGTTAGAGTCATGCACTCTTGGTGACGTGAGGTTACGTTGTGCACTGTCATTGATTTGTTTTACGTGTCCCTGCTATCATGCGCCGTACTTGTCTACAGTAACATCAACTGTTCCAGCGATCAGTACAATCGTTGCAAGCATACAGGTTACTACGTGGAGTTAATCACAGACTTGGCCCGTGCAATGGCAGTATACACAAATGCAGATATTATAAATGCTCATTTGGTGTACGGTTTAGCTGACGGCTATGGCTGTACCGCGAGAGATTTCCAGGACGAAGGTGCCCGACAGGAAAGTGTTTGAAACCACTGATCGTCGTCTTACGAAACATGAGTCATTTCAGTGCTTCATGCAGCTGGCGATGACCCTTGTATCAGTACAAGACGTGTAGCTGCAGCACTGAATGTTGACCACATGACTGTCTGGCGAGTGTTACACGACGACCAGCTGTATCCATACCACTGTATCCATGCAGGCACTAACAGCAGCTGATTTTCCTGCACAGGTACTCTACTGCGAATAGTTTATTCAACAAAGTGTCAGCCCTAATTTTAGTGTAACGATGCTGTTTACAAGATGAGGCGTCATTTCAACGAGATCAGATTGTAAATTTTCACACTCGTTATGTATGGGCAGACGTCAATCCTCGCGCAACTGTTGAACAAATAATCAACAAACATTTTCTGTCAATGTTTGGGGCGGCATTGTTGGTGACTGTTTGGTAAGGCTTCACTTTCTTCCACCCCGGCACAACCTATGAAGTTATTCTAATTTCATAGAGAATTTTGTATCTTATCTGATAGCAAATATGCCTTTCGCTGTGCGACAAAACAAGTACATCTTGCACGACGGGGCACCTCCTCATTTTAGAGCTAATGTCCGCCGACTTCTAAATAACAGTTTCGGTAAATGGTTCAAATGGCTCTGAGCACTATGGGACTTAACATCTTAGGTCATCAGTCCCCTAGAACTTAGAACTACTTAAACCTAACTAACCTAAGCACATCACACACATCCATGCCCGAGGCAGGATTCGAACCTGCGACCGTTGCAGTCCCGCGGTTCCGGACTGCAGCGCCTAGAACCGCACGGCCACCGCGGCCGGCAGTTTCGGTAACTTGTGGGTAAGTAGAGACAGGCCAGTTGCCTGGCCACAACGTTCTCCAGACCCAAGCCAACTGGACTTTTATTTTTGAGGACACTTGAAAGCTCTTACGTATGGAACCACAGTACAAGTTGTTCAGACTCTCCGTGCCCGTAGTATGGAAGACTGCGAAACCATACGCAGTATTCCAGGGATACATTAGCGCATCCAAGATTCACTACGAGGCAGGTTTGATGTCTGTATCAATGACCACGGAGGGCATATTAAACATCTCCGGTGAGAAAGATTTCCATGGGGTATGCTGGTGCGTTCTGTTCGTGTGTGTTTCCCATGATTAATGAGTTGGAAAAAATGAGTTGTAACATGGAAATAAAGCGTTTCCAGACCCAGGTTCATGTAGCATAATTTCTTTGTCTACATGTGAGGAATATGTCCTGCGATTTGTGCTGTACATTTCTGATACACCCAGTATGGTTTATTATATTTCCGAATTTCGTAGACAGCCGGTGTGGCCGAGCGGTTCCAGGCGGTTCAGTCTGGAACCGCGCGGCCGCTACGGTCACAGGTTCGAATCGTGCCTCGGGCATGGATGTGTGTAATGTCCTTAGGTTAGTTTGGTTTAAGTAGTTCTAAGTTCTAGGGGACTTATGACCTCAGATGTTAAGTCCCATAGTGCTCAGAGCCATTTGAACCATTTGACCCCAATTCCGTACCTTCAAAGTGGGCGAAGCTACAACGAGATAACGAAATTTGGGTCCCGACACAATTTCCAGTGATTTCCCAGATTAGGACGTATATCGAATTCCCATACATATGTAGCAATTCCGAAGCATTGCCTGGTACTCGAGCATAACATAATTTTAAATGTTGGGACGTCTTTTCTGAAGGTGTTGGTCCGAGGTGTAGCCTCGCGCAGAAGTGAAAAATGGAAGATAAGCGGTTCGGACATACAATCTTTAGAAAGGTGGTGCTGTAGAAGAATGCTGGAGATTAAATGGATGGATAGAATAACTAATTTGTAGGTACTGAAGATATTTGAGGAAAAACAAATTATGGCACAACTCGACTAAAAAAGGGATCGGTTGGTAGGACACGTTATGAGACATCAGCGAATAGTTTGGTAATTGATGGAAGTGCAAGAGGTAAAAATTGTTGAAGAAGACCAAGGTTTGAATACAGTTAGCTATTTCGAATGGATGTAGGCTGCAGCAGGCATGAAGAAGTGAAAGGGCTTGCAAAGCTTCCACTAGCATAAAGAAAGTTGCATCAATCACTTCTCGATCTGAAGACAACAACAACGTAGTACGAGAAGATCAAGAGATGAATTTAAGATTACATGCTAAGTGTACCCCCAGAAACAGCGACTGGCGAATCTGCGAAAATTGTCCAACTTACCGGATTGACGAATTGTAGACAGTGGCGACGAAAGTCGTGGGATACCTCCTAAGACCGTGACGGACCTCCTTTATGGTGGTGTAATGCAGCAGCTCGACTTGCCATCGACTCAACAAGTCGTTGGAAGTCCCATGCAGAAATACGGAGCCATACTGCTTCTATACAGTCCATAATTGCGAAAGTGTTGCCGGTGCAGGAGGTTGTGCACCAATTGACCTCTCGATTATGTCGCATAAATGTTCGATGGGACTCATATCGGGCGATCTGGGTGGCCAAATCATCAGTTCGAACTCTCGGGAATGTTCGTCAAACCCATCGCGAACAACTGTCGTCCGGTGTCATGGCGCGTTGTCATACACAAAAAAGCCATCGTAGTTTGGGAACATGAAGTCCATGAATGGCTGCAAATGGTCTCCAGGCAGCTGAACATAGCTATTTCCCGTCAATGATCGGTTCAGTTGGACCAGAGGACCAGGACCATTCCATGTCAACACAGCCCACACCGTTATGGAGCCACCACCAACTTTCACAGTGCTTGGTAGACAACCTGGGTCAATGAATTCGGTGGTCTGAGCCACACTCGACCCCTGTCATCACCTCTTACCAACTGGGATTCATCTGACCAGGTCACGGTTTTCCAGTTGTCTAGGGTCCAACCGATATGATCACGAGCTGAGGAGGGGCGCTGCAGGCGATGTCATCGTGCTGTTAGCAAAGGCACTCGCGTCGGCCGTCAGCTGCCATACCCCATTAACGCCTAATTTGGCCCCACTGTCCTAGCGGATACGTTCGTAGCAAGTCCCATATTGATTTCAAAAATGGTTCAAATGGCTCTGAGCACTATGGGACTTAACACCTGTGGTCATCAGACCCCTAGAACGTAGAACTACTTAAACCTAACTAATCTAAGGACATCACACACATCCATGCGCGAGGCAGGATTCGAACCTGCGACCGTAGCGGTCGCTTGGTTCCCGGACTGAAGCGCCTAGAACCGCTCGGCCACACCGGCCGGCCATATTGATTGCTGTGGTTATTTCACGCAGTGTTGGTTGTCTGTTAGCACAGACAATTGTAAGCAAACGCTGCTGCTCTCGGTCGTTAAGTGAAGGCCGTCGATCACTGCGTTGTCTGCGGTGAGAGGTAATGTCTGAAATGTTGTGTTCTTGGCACACTCTTGACACTGTGGATCTCGGAATATTGAATTCCCTAATGATTACCGTAATGGTATGTCCTATGAATCTAGCTTTCAAAGTCTGTTAATTCATGTCGTGCGGATATAATCCCGTTGGAAATCTTTTCACATGAATCACCTGAGTACAAATGACAGCTCCGCCAATGCAGTGCCCTTTTATACCCCTGCTATGGAGGCTTCTGATATCTGGACATGGCGGAAGATGGAAAGAATAAGTTGGATGGACAGAGTAAAAAATGAAGAGGTACTGAGAAGAGTGGGAGAGAAAAGACAGTTACTAGATGTAATAAAGAGAAGAAAAAGAAATTGGATTGACCATATATTAAGAAAGAATGACGGACTGATAAAAACAGTTTTAGAAGGTTATGTAGAAGGGAAAAGGAAGCGAGGAAGGAAGAGATTCCAGATACTGGATGACTTGATGGACGGTACAACATACAGCAGCCTTAAGAAGGAAGCAATGGATCGCAGAAAATGGAGAGGCAAAGGACCTGCTAATATAGCAGATAACAGATGATGATGATGATGATATGCGGTGCTACAGCCATCTGTATATGTGCATATCGATTTCCCATGGCTTTCGTAACCTAATTGTAACTGGACGCCCAGAAACAGCGGTCGGCAAAACTGAAAAATTTGTTTAATTTAAAGGAATGACCAACCGTAATAAGAAAGTGCATATTTCTGATAGCCTTAGCAGTAAAAACTCTCGTCCGTGTCACCTCCAAAGATACGTCTGAAATTGGCTGAAAGGAATGAGTGGAATAGTATTCAGCTCTTCTTACCTGTGGCTCAACCAAGAATTACTACCTCACTTCCGACGCCAGACAGAACCATCAGGAAGAATCGTAGAGGTTTTGCTGTGCAGAAACCGGAACTGATGCCATCAAATTCTAGATCACGATGAAAGTTTCCCAGTGCTCTTCAATGACTTACCTGGAAAAAAGAGAAAAACAAAGTGAACATCACGCCAAGTTATATGAGCGCTGCGTCTGAATTATTTGAAGAATCAGCAGCTATTGTCCATCTGGTATTGAATGCCGTATTAAGCGAAGAAAAAGTTTTCAGCAACAGCCACTGTGACAAAGCGATCATCATCATCATGATATCATCATTATCATCAACATCTAATAAAATTTTTCACAGACTTGCCTAAGTGTTTTCTTCAGTCGTTCTACTTGCCTAGGAGCGAAAGGGATAGTCCCTTTTTGGAATACATTGTGGATATAAGGTCCTTGAGAACAATGTTACGAGGAACCGATCTCTCCTCCATTTCGCCAACATAACGATATATTTTATTATTTGTGTGTTCATTTTTTTTTCAGCTGATCATTTTTAGAGAAGATACTTGGTTACAGAACACATCGTTACGTATCCACAGTATTGGAAATATAAAGATATTCAAATATAAAAGTCAAAGTTATAGCAATATTCAAGTATTGGTTCGCCTGACATGTCACCCATCGAACATGTCGGGGATATGGTGGGTCGGTAACTTGTTCATTCAGGTCCACTGCAGCCACAGTTGATGCTTTGCGGACGCGCCTACAAACCGCGTGACAATGTATTCCCCACCAGCACTTTCAGGCGCTCTTTGATTCCATGCCACGACGTTTGGAGGCTCTGACTGCAGCCGGTGGTGGCGCTACTCAGTACTAAATATCCGCAGTCACTGCACATGTACAGGTCTGTATTGCTAGTCATTTAGGTAGTGTCATGTACCTAATCGGTGGAATAAATTTCACTGTGAGTACATCTCTCGCTCCTTGTGTTTTTCTTTTTACAAATGGTGGTGTAGATTCGCACAAATACGTAAATGTAATGCCATATATATATATATATATGTGTATAGCTGCGACTCGAAGAACTATCTGTCCATATGACTCGGCGGAAGCCATACTCTCATTGCCTGTCTCGAATATTTTGGTATTAATTTGTCGCAAATGGGACATACACGATTTAAACGTAGGGATGTGACTCGTTGTCTACGATTTCTGGCAGACCCGAGTATTCTAGGCGCGCAAGGCGGGAAGAACCGTTTCCCGCGGCACCACGGTAGTCCCGGCGCCAGCCTATCACAGTATTACATCGTAATTCGGGATAAGACAGGCATTGTAATTGTTGTGGATTGGCAGGAGAGCCAACCCACGAATTTTAGAGGAAGCCCGAAAGGCGCGCGTTTAAGCTCACGCAGGCTGGCGTGAGGTCTGGAACAGGACAAGGAATTTAGACTTCAGAAAAAAGGAGGTAACTGGTGGAATACTTAACTTTAATCCATTAATGTTGAACGTAGCTCTTGTCTGTACATTATTTACAATATCAATAGTAACTGAACATGGCGCCTTGCTAGGTCGTAGCAAATGACGCAGCTGAAGGCTATGCTAACTATCGTCTCGGCAAATGAGAGCGTATTTTGTCAGTGAACCATCGCTAGCAAAGTCGGCTGTACAACTGGGACGAGTGCTAGGAAGTCTCTCTAGACCTGCCGTGTGGCGGCGCTCGGTCTGCAATCTCTGATAGTGGCGACACGCGGGTCCGACGTATACTAACGGACCGCGACCGATTTAAAGGCTACAACCTAGCAAGTGTGGTGTCTGGCGGTGACATCACAGTAATATCGTATATATCTGTGAATTATCCTCTCCTTGACACGCGATGGTGGCACCATCAGGAGTAGTAAGGGAGGGCGTGCACAGGCAGTGCCAAGTCGAGTCGTGGAGGCCGGTAAGGCAAGAAAGTGATGTCACACGAGAAGTGCTGGCTGGTTAAGCCAACGAATAGCATTGGTTCAAGCTTTAGGCTGCGTCAGTGCTTACCTGCATTGCTGGCTTTATCAGCGTGTGGTGTTGTATTTTCAGGAGCAATACGATACTAGTAGCCAGCAAAGTAAGGATGTGATATGTTAACATTAACACCTCTTCAGCCAGTACTTCTGCTGAGTTGATAAAGCTTAAGTTACTGGTGGATTAGAAGCGCACAAATGATTGACTCTATATATCTTAACGTCGATGGGCGTGGTGGCATCGAGTGCTTGACTGTGTGTGATGTTATTGTGTGCTGCCTAACATTGTTCTGATCTCGCCATAGTCTTTTTGATTTTCACACTATTGCGTATTTTTATTGGTCTGATTAGGCACATGCTGTTGTGCGTGCGAAAAGCTATTGTGAGTCCGAAAGTTTGTACTATTGTTGCCAGAAGGACATAGAAATTGGTAAAGGATTGCTGCTAGCACTCGAGGGGTTTGATTTAATACTGTATGTTATGTATGTATGGGCTTACCCGAAGTACTAACATTGTGTTGAGTGATCATGAACACCGTCGCGGTATTACTATGCTGAGTGAAATCAAAAATGAGGAAGTCCTTGTTAATGCCGTCATTGTAATTAGCTTGTAACTTGAAAATTGCGATGGGTATCAGTTGTAGGCCTTTTGGTTTCCAAGTGTTATCTATTGTTCTTTCCATATTGTGTAAAGAAATGTATGACTTGTAAGGTGTTGGATGGGTATTCGAGGTGCAGTAAATGTTTGGCTTTGAAATGATCTCTCCGCTGTCAGATCGCACCGACTAGGGAGGCACGACAGTTTTTTAGCAATACTGGGCCCGCAGTGGACTTGAGCCGCTTGATTGTATTGACTGAGATCCGGTCATACGAAACTATCAATACAGACTGAAGCAGCGAGTGAAAATTTGTGCCAAGGTCGGGAATCGAACTCGGGTCTCCTGCTTAATAGGCAGCTCTTCTATTCTCGGCGCTTCAGTCTATATACATAAAATTACATCTGTATGAGACCAGTAAAGCCTCTGAAACTGTGACATATGCATAATTAGCTGCTCCTGGGTTTCAGACTATATCTCTCATTTACGTTCGAGGCTGAGGTACTATTCCAGAACATGGAGAACCTCGGCAATTCTGTCCGTGTGTAAGGGGTGTGTAAGGGTGGCGACAGTGAGAATTTGGACCGAGGAGGGAGACGTACCAGGGTAATCCGCGCAGTTGTGTGAACTGCTGTGCCAAGGTCGTTTAGTGACTAACACACCTGCCTAATAAGCAGGAAACCTGTGCTCGATTCCCGGCCTTGGTACAAATTCTCTCTAGCTACTTCAGTCTTCATATATAAAATCGTATCTGTAAAGTAAAGTCACTGAAACTGTGGCATTTCATTTGTACCTTACTTGGGCAGAACTTGTATTTTATACCTAGTAATCAGGAGACCAGGGTTCGATTCCCGGTCTTGGTACAAATTTTCACTCACCACTTCAGTCTATATACACAATATGAGGTCCGTCCCTGGTAGCTGAGTGGTCAACGAGACGGCATGTCATACCTAACGGCCCGGGTTCGATTCCCGGCTGAGTAGGAGATTTTCTCCGCTCAGGGACTACGTGTTGTGTTGTCCTTATCATCATCCCCATCGACACACAAGTCGCCGACGTGACGTCAACTCGACAGACTTGCACCAGGCGAACGGTCTACCCGATGGGAGGCCCTAGCCACACGGCATTTCCATGTCTGTGTGGGACCAGTAAAATCTCTGAAACTGTGAGATTTGGTTCAAATGGCTCTGAGCACTATGGGACTTAACATCTGAGGTCATCAGTCCCCTAGAACTTAGAACTACTTAAACCTAACTAACCTAAGGACATCACACACATCCACACCCGAAGCAGGATTCGAACCTGTGACATTTCATTTGTACCTTAGTTGGGCTCAACTTATGTTTTATAATAATTTAAACCATTGTAATTGAATCTGATTGTATCATAAGTTTTGAATATTTACTTGCTTTCTAGGTGTGTAAATGATCTCTTAAAAATTTATTGTTTAAAATTTATGTTGGAGTCTGTTGAAATGGTTAGCCTAAGATTCAATGGAGAAAAAGGTGCCCTTACTAGAGTGTCGTAAGAATTTAGAAATTTCACAAGGAGCTATTATCGTGTAAATTTGTTCTTGTGAACGATTTTTAATGTTATGTTTTATAAATTCGGAGTAATTATTCTTGCAAAAGATTTTAATTTCCTGTATTTTTTTCTTTTTCTTAATTTGTTCGCTTACATGTAAAAATTTAGAAAAGTGTAATTAAAGTTTACTTTTAATAAATGTTGTACTGTTAGTCTGCCTCCTTTTGACACACAGTCCTCGCTGCACTGCCAAGCTGGTACGGAGCTCGTAAGAGGGGGGGGGGAGGGGGGGGGGGGAAGAGTGGACGAGAGGTAAGAAACTCCAGACATTCGCAGAACCCGTTTATTCAGGATCTGGGGAACTATGACCACAACCACAGATGGAAACATAAAAGACCAAAAGACATACTTGTAAGGACCTAACATCTATGGCCAAGTTCACGCAAACACAATGGCACAGGTGAGCCCCTGTTAATCAGACGCCATTACTGGATATCCAGCTGGAGCACACTGCCGAATAACTGGCACCACGCAGGGAAGCCGCACCGTACACTACATGCAGACAAGCTCCACACAACTCCCACACAGTGAGATGATCTATAGCCGATCTCCCACTAATCTATAACGATCCTGATTGTTCCAGGAATGTAGCAGCTGCAGCAAACTCGGATACATCGCCATCGCCTGCCACGGTAATGATGCATGATGCCCATATTAACAAACTCAACCTTGCATGAACTATCGCAGCTAGTAAGCCACTACTGCTCTACCCATCCCACTGTCGCAGAGGTTTTTTTCCCACGGCACGAGCCTTGGCACTTTTTTCCCTCTGCTCTTCAAATTGCTACCCTCATTCGCATTTCGTCCACTATCATCTGATGGACCGTGTTAATGCGTAGTCTTACCCAGATGCACGTATAACATTAAAGCCCAGCATCCTGCAATCTACCTATTAGATAACTATGTAAGATGGCAAGAACTATGGCCCTTACATGAAGTCATTAAAGATCACCTAACTCACGTTGAGCAAACAGTAGGGCTGAACAAAAATGACTGACAAGGCACAATGCATCTTGTAGAGGGTATAGTATTGACGTATTGGAATAATTAATGTTGGGTGATTATTTTAAAGTAATTCACATGACATGAAAACTTTGTGGAAATGTGTCGATTTACTGGAGGCTAGTTTATCCCAGGGAAGTATTCGAGTGACCGTGGCCGGCGGGGGAGCGGCGAAGGGAAGTGGCAATAGGCAGCTTAGGGCGGCTCAAACTCTTGAGAAAGCGGTAATGGGGCACGGCCTCCAGCTGCCATAAGATGAGTGACAGTGAGGGGGGGTTGTTGACCCCATGCTGGCAGATGGAAAACTTGTACGCCTGTTCATAAATGTCCGTCGTCCCGTTTGCAGTGAAACATGCGAGAAAGCCACGCAAAGCTACAGTGGAGCGGTCAACAGTCAAAATATGCGTATTCATGACTATAGGAACTTCACGCTGAATTCACAGTCCACAGAGTCTGAAGTAAATCAGGCGAAGAGCGACAGAATGAAATATGCCGGCCTCCGATGGGAACATAGGACCAAGGAATTTGAAGTACTCTCCTGGGACTCAGAAAACTTGGTGTTTTGTGCAGACGCTAACCTTGATGGGTGGCCTGGGAGGAGCTAAATAGCAGAAGTTGAGAGGAAGGGAAATTTTGTGGGAATTTGTTCACTTCCCAGAGCAGGCATTGGTCGGCACTGGGAAGCGACGCATAATTAACGTGACTTGCGCTGCAATTGGCGTAAGTGATTTTGCTGGAGGGGAAACTGAGGCGAGGAGCAGACTTGCAGAAGTCTCCGTAGAGGTCTACTGTTCTCAGCTTGCCTAGTGTGCAGACGTGACGTTCTTTACTCAGATTGCCTGAGAGAGAGTGAGCACCTCTGCAGTTTATGACTTAGCAAACGGAACAATTGAGCTTGGAGATAGAATGTTTTCGTTCAACTATGTACTGAGCAAGATAGCTAGGAGTGAATCGACAAGTGCAGCCTTGCAGCACCATGAGGCCGGCCAACGTCCGCACAACGACGACGCCCCGCCACGCTGAATTCGGTGATATTGCGCCCGCTCCGGCCACTGATTTATTTGTTGGATCACGTCGGCAAAGTTTCCACGAGGGTTTCATGGGCCGTGTATTGTAGAATTCTTCTCGCACTTCGCATTACGCCTGGGTCAGTCGATAGGAATTACTTTTGAGTTATAGCGCTTTACTCCACGCAAACGCAATTTATTACCACTGCCTGTTAGGAGAGTCATGTAATGTGATGACTGAAGGTCGTGAGTTAAAAATAAATATGTGCTAATCGACTACATCTGTTTTCAATCAAGTAGTTGAAATCCCAAGTCACTTTCTTAATTAATTTTATGTTCAACATTTGCATCTGGTGTTCAATAGCTGAATATAACATCAATGTGCACCTATTTTTATTAAAAGGGATCAATTCTGAACCAATTAATGTCAACACTGCCACCACAGTTCAATCAGGAGTCACAGGGCCTTATTACTTTCTTTGCGTTATCCGACATTGCAGCAGTTTTGCACTCTCTGTTGATCTGTTAGTCAATTACCTGGGGTGAACACACACCAAAACCAGATAAGTGACGGGTGGGGTGTTACAACTAACATGTTGACGAAGGTAACAGTAGAACTTTTGGTTTGGTCACCAAGTTGGTGCGGGCCTGGAGGGGCCCCATCTCTCTTCAGCCACGCTCACTCGCAGCTCCCTCACGTCAGGAATCCGGCCCTTGAGCAGCGCAGCGATGGGGGCGTATGTCGGTGTCGTGCGGGTGGGGCAAGACTGCTCCGCTGGCTGCTGCTGATGGGCGCAACGCAGGGCGGCGTGGAGCCCCCCCATAGCGGAATGCGCCCGCCACTAGAGCCCGCTGGACGCGTTCCGTGTATTTATACACGCGCCGCTGGAATGCAGCTGCCGACAGCGCCGAGGCGCTCCGTGGTAAAGCGCAGTCGCCGGCGATCTTACGTTACACGAGCGCCCTGGCGTGTCTAGCAGAGTGGACAGTCGGCGGAAACATCTGCTGCAGACGTTACGCGCCGACGAGGCTTGACGTTGTCTAACGTGTTTAGAAAACAAAAGCACGGGCCGGGGCGTTTCATTCAGGCGAAGAGAAACTCTTAGTGGCGTTCTCACACTCGACGACCTGGTACATCACGCGGAAAGCGCTATCAGAGCTGCGCGTATTTCACTTCTTTTTTGTTTTTAGTTTGGCACGACCCGCCGCGAATTCCTCTCCTGTACCAATCTTTTCATCTCAGAGTAGAACTTGCAATCTGCATCCTCAATTATTTGCTGGATATATCCCAATCTCTGTCTTCCTCTACACTTTGAAAGGTCTCTGTTGGATTCCGTTCATGTAAATTTCTTAAGTATGTTGTCATTTATGGCATAAATTCCTCTTCTAAATTTACTGTGGTGTTTCTGACTATCGGGGAGGAGACTGAGCAGTGAAACCGTGTTACTTTTACACATAAACAAGAACGATCTGTCACACTACTACACATTAAAACACAGTTTATATGTAATTCATGTCACACAGTCTCATACGGAACCTACATCCGCTTTCTTTTATATACTGTATATGATAAGATACTGTCATCCCCCTTCCCTTCTGTGTGAGAGGATGAATGAGCAAATTTATTTCTAGTTGCATGCTGGATGGTAGCAGACAAGCCTGTCTGCTAGAGAACAGTAGGACCAACGTCGGAACAGGTAGCTACGCTTTCTAGAAGCAAACAGGTTTCTATTCTTAGTATGGTCCTGTCCGTCTCTTGTCATGTTGGTATAGGAAGCTGCCTCTCTGGTCACTTCCGTTTGTATCTGTAAAGCACGCTCAGGAAGGGACCACGTCAGTCTGTCCGCAGCGAGCGTCTGAAGTGGTACGATCTCCGGCTAAGCGCGTGTCTGCTAAGTCCGTAGGACAATGGATTTCTTAAGTTCAGCCTAACTGAAAATTTAATCACCTTTATTTCAGGTTTAGCTCTAAAATATCTAATGTTATTTTAAATTGCAACGCAGTGTATTTCGATTGTGAAGTTGAGAATATCTTCCAGTAGTTGCTTTGTCACTACTTTGTGAGTAAAGTGGAACCACGTGTTGATCAGTAACTCCAACTAAGATCATCAAACTTAAATGCGAATGTGCGTGAGATTATAACTTCTCGTCTTGACAATATTTTTAAATATAGCAACTTTTCTTTATGTTCAACCCACGTGGGGTGTACTTTGTGAGTCCATTACCACGTGCTTATACAATTGTTTGACCCATCAGGTTAATAGTAAGACGATAGTTACCAGTTCGAGATTTTTCTTTTGTAAATAGCTTTTCGATCTAATTTATTTTAATTATCAAAATTATTGTGGAGTTACACTCTTTGTGTAAACCAAGTTGACCACGTGAAGCATGTGGTGTAATCATCAAAGTAGCCCTCAGCTATTCTTTTCGGGAAGATTTCACAGAGAGTTAGTATGAATTTAGTATACCAGTGTGTGGTAATTTCATGACGGACAGGATTGCGCTACGAACATAACTTCTTTGGGTGAAAATTGAATCGGTTGGTTGTGGTTAATTTCCTCTTGCACATGTTTCAACTTTCTTCGTGTGTTATTTTATGAATGCACTCTTCTGTAGCACCTCATGTCAGATGTTTCGGTTCTCTTCTGTTCCGGTTTTCTCCCAGTGCAAGTTTCACTACTATACAATGCTGCGCTCCAGACGTACACTCTCAGAAATTTCTCCTCAAATTAAGGCCTATGTTTGATACTAGCAGACTTCTCTTGGCCAGGGATGTCGTTTTCGCCAATGCCATCCTGCTTATTATTTCCTTCTTGCTCCGTCCGTCATGGATTATTTTGCTGCCTAGGTAGCTGAATTCTGTAAATTCATCTACTTCTTGATCACCAAGTTAAGATTCTCGTTGTCCTCGTTTTCTGCTACCTCTCATTACTTTCGTCTTTCTTCCATTTACTGCCGCGCGGAATTAGCCGAGCGGTCTGGGCACTGCAGTCACGGACTGAGCGACTGGTCCCCGCGGAGGTTCGAGTCCTCCCTCGGGCATGGGTGTGTGTGTTTATCCTTACGGTAATTTAGGTTAAGTAGTGTGTAAGCTTAGGGACTGATGACCTTAGTAGTTAAGTCCCATAAGATTTGACACACATTTCATTTCTTCCATTTACTCTCAGTCCGTACTCTGTACTCATTAGACTGTTCATTCCATTTCCATACTCTGTACTCATTAAACTGTTAATTCCATTCAACAGCTCCTGTAATTCTTCCTCGTTTCAATGAATAGTAATATCATCAGTCAGTCCTATCATTGATACTTCACCACGAATTTCAATCCCATTCTTGAACCTTCCTTTTGCCTCCGTCATTGCTTCTTCGACGTATAGATTGGAAAATAGAGGAGGAAGATTACATCCCTATCTTAGACCCTTTGTAATTCGAAGATTTCGTTCATTGTTTGGCGCTGTTACTGTTCCCTCTTGATTCTTGTACATATTGTACATTACCCCACTTTCTCTGTGGCTTCCCCTGTTTTTCACAGGATTTCGAACATCTTGCACCATTTCACGTTGTCGAACGCTTTTTCCATGTTGACGAATCCTATGAATCGCTTCACGTTTTAATAAATTTAAAATCATTTCATATATGTTTCGACAGAAGTTACGAGAACTAAATCTCTAATAAATTTTACCAAATAGTGAACAAAAAAGTCATGTCTATCGGAATACATCAATGCAATAACGAATACAAAACGAGGCCGCAGCAAGAAATCAGCCAAGCAAGTAGCAACCAATGAAGATGGATTTGTAAGAAATCCGATACTGGTCATGGTTTCATTAAAAAAAAAACTTCTGGAATCATACTGTTGGCTCATTGCTGTATCAATTATAAACATTATGTCAATTTTCGACAAAATAGCGACAAACTACACACTTTGTTTATGAAAACGGAGACGTTTGAAACATGTACGTTAGTTCTGTAATAGATTATCGAACGTGATGGGAGAAAATCGCCAAAAAGACTGTGCACACATAGACGTATTGAACAACGAATTGTTAGGCAAATTTAAAAAAAAACCGTGACGTCTTGTTGGAGTCATTAATTCTGGACTAACTCGGAAAGTTCCTCGAATGTGCAATGTTTATTGTGGTAGCAAGTGATCCACCAATTCCCGAATTTTTAGAGAACCGAACATTTCCACTCCATCTTAAGAAAAAGTTTTTCATGCATCTCAATGTTTAAGATGTCTTAATCTCCGAACTAAGTGTCGTACAATGTTTTAATCTTGCAGGTACATTCACTGGTATACGTGGATACCGTATGCAAAATATTTTGTGAATATAATTACAAGTAATGAGTAATAATGTCAAGCCTAATGCGAAAGTTTTCTTACGTGAATAGCGAAAATGTAGGAAGCGATCAGCATGTTCCCTTTCATTATTTTGTGGGGGTGTCATCGAAAAAAAGTTTCGAAATTATGTCTGAAGTATGTTGGAAATCGCTAAGTGTTCTTATTCTCAAATAGTTGATGAGTATATGCCGCGCGGGGTGGCTGCGTGGTTAGAGTCGCTATGTCACGAATTGCGCGGCCCTTGCCGTGCCTCCCTCGGGCATGGGTGTGTGTGTTGTACTTAGCGTAAGTTAGTTTAAGCAATGTGTAGGTCTAGGGACTGATGACCTCAGCAGTTTGGTCCCTCAAGAACCCACACACATTTGAACATTTGAACTGGATAAATATACTCTGGGTAATTTGCGGGCTGTGAGTTATTCTCTCTAGAGAGATATAAACAAAGTTTCCAACTGTAATACTTTACTTATTGTATCAAATCTATAAAATAAATTTTTAAATCCAGTCAATAATTGTATGAAATACTGAGATGAAATTTTTCTTGTTCCTAAAAGCCACAAGATAGGCAAACCTAACTGGAACTGTATGATTGTTTTAGTCTTTTGCTATTATAGATGTCCCATGTTTATGCAGTGAACCACAGAATAGGATATTAGACAAACAGCTTAGCAACATGGAACGGTATTGACTAATTAATAGCATTAATTCCCTCGATTAACTGCGGTTGTCTGTAATAAAGTAGTAACGCTAGAAGAGAGTAAAGATTTGGAGAATGGCCTATTGTAACGTCCCCTTGGAAAAATTATAAAAATGACAGTGCTGGAAAACCTCTTACATTATTTGATTTTCAAACAGCTGAGCAACACTGAACGTACTTAGACATTTCTCTCTTTACTTATTCTGATCATCACTAAACTGACACACAATGTTTTTAGCGCAACGCAATCTGGCTTTCAATAATCCCTACAAAAGAATGGCCCTGACTAACAATAACCTATACCTTTCATGAATCACTTACCTCACAAAAATCTTCGTTACTCAAACTACTGCAATACACCGTGCGCCAATACTGCCAGGTAAATGAAAGATTCTAACTACTGAAGGCTTTACTACTGATAGGCATAGTTAGCAAATGAAAGATTTTGATAGAGAACAAACAATGTATCTACCTTAATAGTGTTCAAAAGTCATCATATATATATCTATCAGTTCATGACATCTATCTTTTCAAATTTCCTTTTTCTGGCGGATTCACGTCCAGATCGTCCGCTTATAGCAACCGTTCAAAACTCTGGCATCTCTTTCTCCACATCCACCACTGTTGGCGGCTCACCTCTAGCTGCACAAATCTTTGCGTTGTTAACATCCAACTGCCCAACACTACAATAGCGAATATTCCAACAATGCCAACCAGCCACAGACTGCACACACCACAGTCAGTGATTTTCATACAAAGCGCTACGTGGCGTTACCAACATAAAAACCTAAACAGCCTACTTACACTATAGAGGGGTGATGAATGGAACACGCTCTGACAGTCAACCCTGAACATCACTGAACACTAAATACAATATATTGCAGCCGGCCGCTGTGGCCGAGCGGTTCTAGGCGCTTCAGTCTGGAACTGCGCGACCACTACGGTCGCAGGTTCGAATCCTGCCTCGGACATGGATGTGTGTGATGGCCTTAGGTTAGTTAGGTTTAGGGGACTGATGACCTCAGATGTGAAGTCCTATAGTACTCAGAGCCATTCGAACCATTTGAACAATATATTGCACATACATAGGAAAAGAAATCATTACTGTACAACTGCACTATTGATGACAAATTGCTGGGAACAGAATCCACCGTAAAATATCTTGGGTAACTATCCACAATGACCGTAAGTGGGATTACCACATAAAGAATGGTAGGAAAAGCAGGTTCTAGACTGCGATTCATAGGAAGAATTCTAAGAAAACGTAACACATCCGCGAAAGAAGTGGCCTGCAAGGCCCTTGTCGACCGATTCTTGAGTACTGTTCATCAATGTGGGGCCCTTATCAGGTAGGACTGACAGAAGAGGTAGAGAAAGTCTAACGAAGAGCGGCGTGTTTCGTCACAGGATCGTTTAGTCGGCGCGAGAGCGTTACGGAGATGCTCGACAAACTCCTGTTACAGGCGCTACAGAGACGTGTTTTGCATCACGGAGAAGTTCACTTTTGAAATTTCGAGGGAGCATTTTTCGGGAAGAGACGGGCGATATATCACTTCCTAACACGTACACCTCGCGAAATGACCACGACGAGAAAACTCGAGAAGTCAGAACTAATACAGAGACTTATCGACAATCGTTATTCCCATGCGCCATTCTCGAGTGGATGGTTCAAATGGCTCTGAGCACTATGGGACTCAACTTCTGAGGTCATTAGTCCCCTAGAACTTAGAACTAGTTAAACCTAACTAACCTAAGGTCATCACACACATCCATGCACGAGGCAGGATTCGAACCTGCGACCGAACCGGACTCGCGGTTCCAGACTGCAGCGCCTAGAACCGCACGGCCAGTACGGCCGGCCTCTCGAGTGAAACAGAGGAGGGGGAACAGTTGGTGGTCCCAGAAGTTCCCTCCGTCAGGTGACTTCCAAAGAACTGATGTAGATGTAGGTATCACGTGTAGATGTCATACGAGATGTATTCGTAGTCTACCACACTCAAGTAAACGCGCTCACGCAGCCGTTTAGTTAACACGCGCCTGTGTGCTGGTGCTTTATTACAAGGTGGCCGATTGCACTCCTGACGCTGGAAGACGTTTTCACTGCCAGTCTTGGTCTGATAAGAGAGGAGAGGTGTTGGTGTGAAGTTTGTAATCACTGAATTTTGTTACAATGAAATGAATACCCCTAGCTCCATGCAGGCGTTGATATAAGTCAACGGAGGCAGTTGAAAATGTGTACCCCAACCGGGACTCGCATCTGGGATCTCCTGCTTAGATGGCATCCATCTGAGCCACCGAGGACACAGAGGATAGTGCGACTGCAGGGACTTATCTCTGGCACGCCTCCCGTGAGAGGCACATTCCCTGCTTATTGTCCCACACTATATTCATGGTGCCCCTGCCCATTATACTTATTACTTATACTTATTCTCGCAAGAGTTCGGGCATTGTTTGTGCATCCACATAGAAGAAGGCGGTCAAATGGCCAGTGAGCCATATATATATATATATATATATATATATATATATATATATATATATATGCACCGGAGTCAGGTTCCCCCCCTCTCTCATGTATGATCATACAGAATAATCCATCAGGGTTTCCCAGCCATCAGCGTCACACGATACTTTTGATCTCAAGTGCACTTGAAAATGGCTCTGTATCCAAAATTTCCCAATGCACATATTTACGAAAGTCGTTAAAGTAAAGTCATATGAGCCGGCCGTGGTGGTCTCGCGGTTCTAGGCGCGCAGTCAGGAACCGTGCGACTGCTACGGTCGCAGGTTCGAATCCTGCCTCGGGCATGGATGTGTGTGATGTCCTTAGGTTAGTTAGGTTTAAGTAGTTCTAGGTTCTAGGGGACTGATGACCACAGCAGTTGAGTCCCATAGTGCTTAGAGCCATTTGAACCATTTTTTAAAGTCATATGGAATGAATGGCTGGGAGATACCGAGTGACAGGTTCAACCGTCTAATTGGAAAGATTTTCCTATCTTTCGCGCCTGCAGGCAGCTTTCCATTGCGAAGTATGACAGATGTGTCTGTAACCTGTAGCTGTTAAGTGTAGGTTGCTATGTGCTGTGTGTAGTATAGCGCCGTGCTCGTGTTGGAGTTGATGAGAGAAGGGAGAGGGTGAAACCCGGTGCCGGCACATAGCTTACTCCTCTCAAATAGCACCGAGTGGGCCCCATTCGACAGGCTGAGTGCCATCGCCAGCGTGGCATGCCCTCACTTCATGAGACACTGTGGAGACCATGTACGTACCCTCCCTCCACATAGCCTCCTCAAGCATTGGATCGATGTCAAACAAACGTCGTACACATGTCACAAACAGTCTGTAAAGAAGCACTATGTGGTGAAAAGGGGGAAGACACAGATTCAAGAACGTCTGTAGGAATTCCAATCAAACTTGTATATACGTGACTCATTCTTTGTATAATATCTTGTGTAAATATAGTGTGGGGTTAATATAGCCCTATCACTCTTCTGCATCTACATCTACGTACATACTCGCTAGCCACCGCACTGTGCGTGGCGGAGGGTACGCTGTACCACTACTAGTCGATTCCTCTCATGTTCCAGTCGCAGATAGAGCGAGGGAAAACGACTATCTACATGCCTCCGTATTAGCCCTAATTTCTCAAATGTTATCTTCGTGGTCCCCATACGAAATGTATGTTGGCAGCAGCAGGATCGTGGATCTATGACATGCAAAAATATTCGGTAACGATCACTATTAGAACTAACTCCATAGTTTTCGGTGTGTCTAGGTTTACTGATGATACAGTCGATGCGTTTCACTGCCAGAGGTGGGAAACGGGAGGAGGAATTTGGGTACAACGACAGTGACTTGGCAGACGTATCACTTTCTATAAAAAAAGTGTCAGAGAGAGATTATGGCTGAAAGTGGGGGTGAAATGAAATCTCGTGTGGCTAGGACCTCCCGTCGGGTAGATCGGTCGCCTGCCGCAAGTCTGTTGAGTTGGCGCCTCTTCGGCGACTTACGCGGCGATAGGGATGAGATGATGGTGACAACACAACACCCAGTCCCTGAGCGGAGAAAATCTCCGACTCATCCAGGAATTGAACCCGAGCCCCTTAGCGTGGCATTCCGCCGCGCTGACAACTTTTTTTTTGCATTTTGTTCGTTGTTGATCGTTGTGTTTGGTCGTTGCGGATGTCACTTGACGTCCGTTCAGGTTCGTTGTTGATCCTTTCACTCAGTTTTTTTTAATTTTTACTTTTTATTACAGAGGCCAACCAGCTCTCTGAACGAACACGCTGAGCTACCGTGCCGGCGTCCACTGAGCTATCGAGGTGGATGAAAGAGGTGGCGGAAAGAGGCGACATAAAAGCATAACTACTCAGGAACGCCTAGAGCAATTTCACCCAAATTTGGTTTATAAATTTCTCATTACCTACTTGTAAAAAACTGTGCAGTAAGATACCCCTATTGTCGCTTAGGATGGGAGTGATAATGAGAATAGACGACTATAAAAATTTTCAAAAACCACCTGTTCATATTTATTTCTTGTGTATGCTTTTGACGAAGCGCAATATTTCTTACTTGTGTTGTTCAGTGCGTCAAACAGGTCGCGAGAACGAGCAACGCGGCTAGACATTAACTCTTGTCAGCGCCGCACGACTGAGCACCACATACACATTCAACGTGCTCTCTGGAGTCGCATGGTACAAAACAGTGGAGCATCGCACATTTGATAGCGACAGTCGTTTTTTTCGAAACGGTCAGCAGTTGCTGTTGTCAATATGCCTCACACAAAACGGAAATCTATGGATCAGATGCAACGGTACGAAAAATCGGAACTACTGCGAAATAGTGTGAAACGTCCCCTTTCAACAATTATACTTGACTGTGCTTAAACTGACACACAATATTTTTAGCGCAACGCAATCTCACTTTCAAAAATCCCTACAAAAGAATGGCCCTGACTAACATTAACCTATACCTTTCACAAATCACTTACCTCACAAAAATCTTCGTTACTCGAACTACTGCAATACAGCGAGCGCCACTACTGCCAGCTAAATAAAAGATTCAAACTACGGAAGGTACTAACCACTGATAGGCATAGTTAGCAAATGAAAGATTTTAATAGAGAACAAACAATGTATTTACCTTAATAGTGTTGAAAACTCATAATATACATAGCAGTTCATGACATCCAGTCTTACAAATTTCAAAACTCCGCCATTTCTCTTCCCACATCCACCACTGCTGGTGGCTCACCTCCAACTGCGCAACGCTACGCGCTGTTAACAACCAACTGCCCAACACTACAATAGCCAACAACAATGCAAACCAGCCACAGACTGCACACAGCACAGCCAGTGATTTTCATACAGAACGCTACGTGACGGTGGCGTTACCAATATAAAAACCTACACAGCCTACTTACATAGCCCCCATGCTCCCCACAAAAAATTTTACAAATTGTTTTGGGCAGTGACCAATGCAGATTTGAAAATTTTTTTCATAATTACAATAACAAAGAAATCAAATTCACACACTTATTGATACAATGTTGGTCAAAAGCTAAAATTTTCTCACAGTCCATAAAGACAGTCCTGATCGTGCATCACAGTAAAATAGCAGTGTGTTTCTCAAAGCCTGAGCAGTAAAAGAAAATGCACACGGAAGTAGTGGATTTCAATGCTGTCTTGAAGAAGTAGTGTTGTCCTTTCAACAGAAAGACAGTGCTGACTCTTGACATGCAGACAGCTAATGGGCCACAACAGAGCAAACCCACAGCAGAGTCAGTCGAAGTTGAAGAATATTGGTAGGTAGGTCATCACAGAGCAGACCCACTGTAGTCCTAGTAGAGATTATGGTATTGGTGGGCCACCAGAGGTGCAGACCCACTGCAATCCTTGTAGAGACGGCCAGCATCCATCTGTTGCGACTGTGCAGGTGCACAATCACCATCGAGGAGTCTTGTGGAGAATATAGCAAGTCCATAAACCACCACTTGTGCACGCACAAAGTTTTTGGAATTATCCTCAGAACCAGCAATGCTGTTATCCAGTCCCTTGCTGAATTATTAACACACGTGCAAACACTGTCAGTCCCTACTTCTCACATATTGTCCATATACTGTGACCAACAGAAACTTGTGCAGTGAAATGTAACTTACAAGTTACTTAATTTGAAGAACTGGTAACAATTACAATTTTATAACATAAAAATACAATAACAAAGGTACAAAATACATCATTAAAGAACATAACAATACAGATAACATTTGTAGTAACACAGGCTTTACAAAAGAATAGAAATAAACATATACACCAGTGTTACAAAAATAATGACATAAGTACATACATAAAGATCAGAATAACTTTTGAAACATCACCTTCACATATGAGCAACAAAGCAGAATAAATAATGTCTAAACATCTTTACAAAGTAAATAACATAGTATTAGAAAAATTCTACAACATAGCTGTCATCAGCTAAACACATAAAGACAGGAAAAACACAAATACCCAAGGGTACACAAACACATAGAGGGATGACACAAAAGGAAAGGCCAGGGTTTGTTTTACTGCAGTATTTTGCATGGAGATCTCCCTTCTTTCATCATTATTCCCAAAAGTCCTATCTAAGCCTTCTTTCTGTATTCTGTTCACATCCTCTTTCAAAAATAGTTTTTCTCCACTGTACACTACTTTTTATTTTTTTTGGCCAAACCATTTTCTTATAGCTTCTCAATGCATTTCTTCCAATTCATCACAACTCGTTCTCTTATATAGCCTACCCCATCTTAAGCTAACTTAAATCTACTGAGCTCAGATAATACAAACAGCAATGGAAAAAAAATGCAAACTGGCAAAGCAAGCTACAGTAAATCTAAACTACCAAGCAAATGCAACATTACAACTAATATGAGCCAATGTGCAGCAACAAGAAAAATAAATCAGTAGTAAAACTGGCTTAACAGAGTAATACAAAGTGAAATTCAGTAGCACTATGCCTGGTACACAGCAGCAGCAAATGCAATAACTTATACCTAAACATGACAAAGCTCAAGCAGAAAAAAATAATACACTAAAGACAACAATGCAGATAAGGGAAATGTCTGTTCACATCTTAATATCTATGTCATTAAAGTGGTGCACCACAAAAACTTATTCTATGAAATAAATTACCAAATACTTGAAAAGAAAATTATGTATGCAGTTCCTGTGAAGGGAAATGTCTTTTTGTGCTCCCTCATTTTTTTTGGAAGTATCGCAAAATTATTATTTATTGGATCTGTAGACAGAAAATATCTATATTAGTACATCTATAAAATTTTATTTTAACCAATGCTACAGTGCAGCTAGAAACTAGATATTAAACAAAATGAGCAAATATGTACAAAGGAAGGCATGAAACATCATTCATTAGCCATACGGCATTTCATAAGGTAGTAAAAAAATCTCTCAACTAGAAAGACAGTAGTCATAATCAGGCATATAGACATAAAATATTTCTCGCCATTTCATTGGGCATTTCAGTAAATATCATAAATTAAGAGCTCCACAGTGTAATCATATGTTTTCAAGTTTGGGCGTGTCGTATTTGCGATGCTTTCTACAAAGAAATGTCAATAGCGAGGATAATGGCCTTCTTTTTTCTCCACCTGTGCCTCTGAAAGGCACACACTAATGGCTTTCTTTTGTCAGACGACTATCTCTCAGCTGGACGACCAAAACGCATTACGTTAAGGTCACTTACCATTCTTAACGAAATATTTACGACAGCAGTTTGCTACAGTGACAGTCTCATATAAAAATTTCACAGGTAGAGAATTTGCGTTACAAATGTGTAGAAACAAAATCCTATTGATATAACAGTGTCCAAAAAATTTTCGTCGGCATTGTAATACATTCACGCATTTACATACATTTCATAACTCTTAAAGTACGATTCTTGGTTTCCAACATCCTTTTTTTCACAAATCAGACTTCCTAGCCAGTACTCATTATTCCTTGCCTTATTACACATATACATATTCGTCGACACTTCTTAAATATTTCATCATAATAAATACATAGCATAATCAAATTCCTCATACAGCATCAGCTTATTGATCATAAACATACCTCAACAGCATAATACACATCTTCGTCTTAATAATAACATCATAACACCTCAGTCAAATCTCAAAATCGTCGTAGCTTTCTGCAACAATTTCAAAACCTAAAAAGAATTCTCTGCTCATTTCAATAGTGTCATCTACCTCAAACGTACTTTAAAAATCATGATCCCATACCAAATACATCATTCAAAGCTCTCATAGTATCACAATGGTTCCGAGAAAATATGAACATTTCACAAAGTACAGACAAAATACAGTTTCATACGTGTGAAGTTATCCAACTGTGTAATTGTGTTAAAATGTGTCACTGATGTAGTAAAAAAAACGAGTCTCGGTCCGTCACACAGTTTAAATCTGCCAGGAAGTTCCAAATTTCAGGCTTATTTGTCATAGCCTGAGTCAACCAATACATCGTGTCCTCCTACGATTGTCTCACAAAAAGACCTCAAAGGTAAAAATTAGAAAGAATCGAGCTCGCACGGCGACTTAGTAGCAACTGTTCTTACCACGAAACATTTGCAAGAGAAACAGGAAAGGGGGAAATAGCAGTAGCACACAAAGTATCCTCCGCCAAACTCCAGACACGAAAGCGAGTTAATATTGCATTGTCATCCAGTTCTGAGCTGTGTTGAAAGTTTCACGTCTCTAGCTCATCGGGGATTTAGTTTAAAATCAACAGCTAAATTTGTACTGAACAAACAGCACAGGACAAGACAGCAACCTAATAAAAAGGAGTCAGAAAGAAGGAACGTGAGTGTGAATGTGAACATATGAAACAAAATACTTAGCGTTTTACAAATCTAAGAAAATGTTCGTTCCATTTTCTCACCTACAAAGTTGAACAGCTATCTCCAACTCTTAGCGTGCTTATTACCTCTCCGACTTCCCCACTTTGTTCCTATAAATACAACTCGTATTTCAGAAGTCGGAGAGGTACATGCGACAGCTGTTCGTCGCCCGCGCTGGGGAGTGCCTGTCACCTTCCACGAACTGAACTGCGGCGGAACTGCTACAAATTAGCTCTTCACACGAGCCGGCGCAGACACACCGAGCTCGCGCTATCAGCACCGCACACGCGCCGGCAAAGCACCCGGCCGCCACTCACCGCAGCAGCTGTCATCACAAGATTTAGCGCGTTTCCCCCTACCGGTGACATTTCCTTCCTCCACGTCCCGTTCCCCAGCGAGGCCGCTTTCGTTTCTCGCTGTCTGCAGTGCTACTTCTGGCGTTCTGAGTTTCTGTTTTTGCACCTGCCTCTGCCGTTAGGCTCGTAAAGCAAACTCTGTTTCCCAGAATTTCTCAACAGAACGAGCCGAGAAATTACGTCCTGATGGGAAAGAGGGGGGTGCTATTCGCAAATCAGACGTGACGGGAGGAACTGCCACGGAAACCAGCGTAGTTTTAGCCAATATCAACGTTTGGCTATGAAGCTTTAGCTGCAGCCATGTTTAAAGATCATAGGCCCGCCTATTATAAAATAACTGTCCTTTTTAATGTCTAAACACGTTTAAACACCTTTGTGGTATAATTTCATTCACTTCTATAAAATGGATGATGTTTGGCTCCGGCCGGCCGGGGTGGCCGAGCGGTTCTAGGCGCTACAGTCTGGAACTGCGCGACCTCTACGGTCGCAAGTTCGAATCCTGCCTCGGGCATGAATGTGTGTGATGTTCTTAGGTTGTTGTTGTTGTTGTTGTTGTGGTCTTCAGTCCTGAGACTGGTTTGATGCAGCTCTCCATGCTACTCTATCCTGTGCAAGCTTCTTCATCTCCCAGTACCTGCTGCAACGTCCTTAGGTTAGTTAGGTTTAAGTAGTTCTAAGTTCTAGGGGACTGATGACCTCAGAGGTTAAGTCCCACAGTGCTCAGAGCCATCTGAACCATTTTTTTGTTTGGTTCGGTTGGTGGGGTGCTCAACTGCGCGTTCATCAGCGCCCATACAAAGTTCCAGTTTTGACAGAGTTCAATTTTTACACAATCCAATATAGCCACTGTCACGAATGATGATGAGGATGGTGATGATGAAATGATGAGGACAACACAAGCACCCAGTCCAGAGAAAATCCCCAACCCGGCTGAGAATCGAACTGGGACCCTCTGATCCAGAGCCAGCACGCTAGCCGCTACACCACAAGCTGCGGACTATAAAATGGAAACGACGTTTCATGTGATAATTATTGGAATGAAGAAGAGATAAATCAGTTGTGGTTATCAATTTGTAGACTGTTAGTTCCGTGGTGTAATGCATCGGGAAAGTAGGCAAAACCCTCTTAATGAAGGTATTCGACACTAGGCGTTAATTTCAGTATCCCATATGTTTATCATTTGAATTTTTATGCTTCGGATTTAACAGAAGCATTTCTTTTGGGAATACTGTTTTGCATAATATGTAACACTTTCCAATAAAAGATTCATTGTCTCATCGTAAATTTAAAACAGACTTACTTTTTAAAACCAAAGAGAAAACTTTGTTTAACTGTTTTATACTCTAATTCTCTCTTAAACGATCTGTTAGATATGCAGCGGGCAAATTGAGTAGTTGTAAACATTTAAAACGTAAATATTTATTACCTGAATAAAATACGATAATTGCTTCCTGTGAAAAACTTTCGAAAAATCATAATATACATAAAAAAAATTTAGAAAATTCTATCTCAAACATCTAATTTATTTAAATAACATTTGTATTGAAATATTAGAATTATGGAATCCAGTTGGACGACAACGATATTCAAGTTATGAATATTCAGATTTTATAGTTGTTGAATTTGATACTTACATAATGCAAGAAAGACATTTAGAAACTGATGGATTTGTTTACAACTGAGGTCTTAATTGAAAAGTATTGTAATTAGGAACGCACAACATTCGAGAAGTTTCCAGCGCGCGTAGGAAACTGTATAAAGACGCAGAGTGCGGCAACTGATCGTCCAATGTTATCTTGCATTCCAGAGGTTAAAACAGTTTGTCACCTGTTGTGAATTGTAATTGAGAATTCAGTCTTTTAGAGGTTAAGAGTTCTTGTAAACCAATTGTTAATTACAAAGTTTATTCTCAAGACGTGACTGTCAAGACGTCATTTTGGAAGAAAATAAATGCCAAAAGAATCTGCAAAAGGTGTTTCGATTTGAAATATGGAAACCGACCTGGCAAAGACACTGATGCCAATGGTCATCTACAATTATTCTTCTAAGCAACTCTGTTGCAGTTTGTAAGTACTGTTTCCCAATGACAACAATATTATGAAATAGTGGTTGTTTAGCAAACCAGACGTGCACTAATATTGAATCGTAATGCGCGTCATATTTAAAAATATTCATCTACATATCGATATTCTGAATAATGAAGTACAAAGACTTAATATAGCACATTTGGGATTTAAACTTAAAGTAGGAGCTTCCTTACAGTTGTCAGACATCTTAGTTTCGCTGCAGATGTTAAGCTAAATCATAATAATCGAAAGAAGTACCTAACACTTTAGGAAATAAGGTAAGTATCACAACAGACGTTTTTAGACCTATTCTTATTTGCAATGATTATTGCATTAAATATTGTTTTGTTAGACAAGATTGAATAAAAGTATGAACTGATGATGGTAAAGGTGCTGAAATAAATTCCTGCATAAACAAGAACAGTTGTTTGCATAACACACAGACCTGAATTGCCATAAAATAGTGTTATCCGTTTCAAAATCATAAAATAATCGCCGATGCCACCTAAAAATATGCAGTAAGCAAACACGGCGAGTATAAAGGTTTATGATCATATCCAGCATGTCGTGAAAAGCATCGACAACCGGTAGGAGATTTAATAGCATACAAAAATACAATAAAATATTGGAGCTTATAGTAATCTTCAGAGTCCTGCAACTACCGTCCAAAGTAGAAACAATAAGTATCTTTCATTCTTAAACGGCTACTTCTATATAGTAAAATTGGTACTTCACCATTAGGCATTTCAGAGTCCATTACTTTCAGCTTATGCGACTGATTTTATCGTTTAAGCACGGTGAAACAAACCATACTTACAAAATTAATTTTATTCGCAAACAATTTGTAAATATCTGTGACTGTGTATGGAACTGGCTGTGAAAAAATTTTATTGAGCGAATGAGTGGGCTTTATGAATGTGTAACTAGAATTTGATTAGAGTGTGAACAGTAATATGAAGTTGATCTTACTTCTTAGTAGCACCATGTATTTCACGTATATCCTTAATGTCTATTCATGTACGTTGCAGACATTTTCAGAAAAATCAAATGATTTCTTAATTGTTGGGTCGTTTTTCTGCAGTTGTGACAAAGAATTACTCTCCCTGCATTCAGTATCCAATCGAGTTTAATGCCTTCCATGATGGGACGCTACCTGCTGAGTCTGCAGTAGTTTTATAAGGTCTTAGGATTGTTTACAAATGAAACATGGAACAATTAAAATATTGCAATCACGATGTCGGCACGTATTCTTACGGTCGTCGTTAATTTTATTTACACACTCCCAGTAATAAGTGAGAGCAGTAGTGGATCTCAAGATTATTTCATAGTTCTAGATTTCCTGAAGGCTTTTGACTGTTTCTCATAAGCGTCTTCTAATCAAATTGCGTGCCTATAGAGTATCGACTCACTTCTGAACTGGGTTCGTCATTTCCTCTAAAAAAAAGGTGACAGTTCATATTAATTGACCGCAAGCCATCTAGTCAAAACGATATCGGGGATTGTAGACCCTCTGCTCTTCTTAGGAGGAAATCTGTCTTACATTATTTGCAGATAATGTTGTTGATTACCGTCTAGTAAAGTCATCAGAAGATCAGTGGCAATTGAGGCAAAATGTTAAAGAATTTGAGGTCCTCCACATAAGTACTAAAAAAAATTCCGTTAAATTTCTGTTACACTACAGATAACGAAAATTTATAGGTTGTAGACTCAACTTAATATCTAGGGATTAAAGTTACAAACAACTTAAATTGGATCTATCAAACAGAAAATTTTGTGTGGGATGCGAACCAAAGACTTCATTTTATTGGCTTACTGATTTAGAAGATGCAGCAAATCTACTAACGAGCCTGCCTAAACTACCACAATGCTGTTCCTTAGTCTTGTGGAGTACTGTGTTCAGTTTGCACTCCTTACCAGATGGGATTGACGGAGGAAGGGCAGCTTGTTTTGTATTATCGCGGAAGGGGGAGGGAGTATCACGGATGTGGTACATGAGTTGGGGTGGCAGTCATTAAAATAGAGGCGTTTTTCATTGCGGGAAGGTCATTTCACGAAAATTCAATCACCAGCTTATTCCTCCGAATGATAAATCATTTTTTTGACTCCCACCTACAATAGAAGAAATGCCCATCGTAATAAAATAACCGGAATCTGAGCGCTTAGTGAAAGTTTTAAGTGTTCATTACCCTACATGCTTATCGAACGATCGAGAAATATTTGAAGATTTTACTGGTCAAACAAACGGCGGGCGAAGAACCCGAGACAGAAGCCAGCAGGCAATAGGTCAACAACTGGCCACCAAAGCCTCAGTAACTTTGTGGTCGAGAAATGGTTCTATGAACGCTCTGCCAAACATTTAACTGTGAACTGTGGAGTGATCATATAAAGGTCGCTGTAGATGTAGAATTAAAGGGACTCACTACCCACTACCCAAAGCGCGTCACAGACACAATAAAACCTGGATGAGCGTTTATCTCCAGTACCAAAATACTGTTTGCTCTCCAACTGTGGCAGAAATCTCAAGTGGTCTGCAAGAAAAGTATCTACTTATCTTTAAGATTTTTGACACGTATGTAATACGTAACCAAAATACCTGGTGTTCATTGGACGAAAGCGCCCAAGAAACAACCGAATCGTAATTTACGGCAACTGCGTACCTGTGAGTATCCAACTGGTGTCATAAATCTCAGGAAACTTTCCAGAGACTTGTCGCACCCAGGCCACACAGTATCGGTGCTGTATTGCTTTCCAAATGTGAACGAGCAGATGGTCTTAATGTCATGGCACATCAACATACATACCGTATGAGAACTCGTATTGCATATTTATTCAAATACAACAGGAGTTTGTACAATAGTGGGATTGAATGCTACATCCTTCCGTACTTCATGAAACTGCCAAATTACGAGCAGAGGTAAAGTTTGCTGTTGTGGTTAGTTCGAAATTTTATCTCACATCGCTTACACTCACGAATCAAATATCACGTGATTGTTTGAGCAGCACTCAATGCCAATTCTCGGGCCCGTTCGACCGCGAGTATCGTTCGTTTAGGCCTTTGTAGCAGAGGTGGCAAAAATAAGTTAACTGGAATAAATAACCGATTATTGAGTGTTTACACTTATCGAATTAGGCTGTTATCAGTATCAGACAGTTATTTCAACAACTGTCAGTACTGGACGTCATCCTTTTGGCAATGTGCGTATGTGATATAGACATACTTTGTTATGTCTGTGGTCATATTCCTTTGTCGCACTTCACTACCTGCCCTATGGTCACGGTCTGTCTTACCAAGAATAATGAATACATCGACCATATGACGCTCGTACTACCGTGTAAATAACTGGTGAGAAACTACTAATATTGCGAGCCATTTATTTGCCGATGGATGTACTTCTAATTTGGTCTCGCTCTATCTACCATGGATAAATCACAGTGACTTTATAATATTCGTACTTCCATCGAAGTAAGTAATGGAATAACTGGTTAACTCCATAGATACAAAAATACTAGGGGGTATTGGTGACGAATACTAGATAACTGAAATACATTCCCGTTTTGTTCATCGAAGACGCTTCAAAGATACATGTCGTTCACTTTTCCTGCGAACGATGTACCGAGATTAAGAAACCCAGCATCAGCCAAATGTAGAACTACGCGATCGTCACATTAATGTGACCATCTGTCAAAAGCCTGAATAACCACCTTTTTCAGCACAGACTACTGCGAGACGTGCAGTGAGGTTCTCCAGCGTACCGATAGGGATGTCGAACCATGCCGACTTCAGTGGTGCGTCTAGAAGCGATAGGTTTCTAGGAAGAGGACCCATGGCGTGAACGGCCCGATCGAGGTGGTCTGACTGATTCTCGACTGGGTTTAAAGACGGGGAATTTGGCTGGCAGGGAAGTATGGTAAACTCATCCTGATGCTCTTAGAACCACGCACGTACATCGGGAGCTGCGTGACACGTTGCATTGACCTGCTGGTAGAGGCCATCGCGCCGAAGAAAAAACAAATTGCATGCAGGGATGAAAATGGTCGCCAAGGACAGAAGCATACTTGTGTTGATCCACTGTGCCTCTCAGAATGACAAAATCACCCAGGGAATGCCATGAAAACATTCCCCATAGAATAATGCTCCCTCCTATTAGCTGTACCCTTCCGACGATTATTGCAGGTTTTGACATGTGACTAGGGCTTCCCGTCAGGGTAGACCGACCGCCGCGTGAAACTCTTTCAATTTGACGCCACTTCGGCGACTTGCGCGTCGATGGGGATGACATGATGATGATTAGGACAACACGGCTCCCAGTCCCTGAGCGGAGAAAATCTCCGACCCAGCCGGGAATCGAACCCGGGCCCTTAGGATTGATATGTCAAAAATCGGCCTCAGTTGCGAAATGTTACTGGTCTTTACCCAGGTTTCAGCTAGAGTAATCTAGCCTTCTCCACAAGCATAAAATAAAGCAATACATGCCGGAATAAGGCACGGTCAACATAAAAAGCTAAAGTACCGTGGTACCATGTCAAGCTACGTTACTTAGTTTGACATGGTACCACGGATTACTCTAGCTGAAACCTCAGTAAAGACCAGTAACATTTCGCAACTGAGGCCGATTATTGACACAATTTCTCACAGCAGCTGACAGGGCTGCAACATGTTAAAAATCCTTAGGATTAACATTCTGTCGCGCTGACCACTCAGCTACCGGGGGAGGACATTGCAGGCTGTTTGCTTTCAGACGTTGCACGCCGTACACGTAAACGGTCATCTGTCTAATGAGGCATAAAACGTGATTCATCTGAAAAGGCCACCTTTCGCGACTCAGTGGACGTCCAGTTGCGATGTCGGCGTGCAGATTCGAGCCTTCGTCGCGTGGATGAATGGACCAGGCGCCTGCTACGGAGGCACATAGGCTGAACGGTCGTTGAGAAGACACTATTGGTAGCCCATTGGCTCATCTGCTGCTCATTTGCTCAACAGTTGTACGTCTATTCACCTGTACAGATCTCCGCATTCGTAGTTCACCCCTGTCATCCATGGCCCGTAGTTGCCGGCCGGTGTGGCCGAGCGGTTCTAGGCGCTTCAGTCTAGAAACGGGCGATCGCTACGGTCGCAGGTTCGAATCCTGCCTCGGGCATGGATGTGTGTGATGTCCTTAGGTTAGTTAGGTTTAAGTAGTTCTAAGTTCTAGGGGACTGATGACCTCAGATGTTAAGTCCCATAGTGCTCAGAGCTATTTGAACCATTTGCACCACAGTTGCCTCGGCGCCGGATTTGGATAGCGTCATTTTGTCATACACGGTGTACTTTAACCACAAAGGCACGAGAACAGTGTAGAAACGTAGCCGTTTCGGAACTGGTTCATCCTTGGCCCGAAAGGCAATAATCACGCCCTTTTGGACGTCAGATAAATCGCTCCGTTTCCGCATTACGGCAACGACTGCACCATTTATTCGCGTCCCCCAGCCACGCTTTATGTACCCTCCGCTGCTAGTGCTATCACCTGCCATCTGTGAGTGGTTATTGCACGCTGACGTCGAACATAGACGGTGGCCACATTAATGTGACTGGATCGGGTATAGTCAGCTCAACTGGACAGTATAGCCTAGTTCAGCAGACATTGCTGCCAGTTACTAACAACTGTACTTACTGCTATCTATTGTGTGACTAGTACACTGCATCGGGCAGTAACTCATACCAGTTGCGAAGAGACACTGTTGGTACTTTTTGTGGTATAAGTAACTTATTATGGCAGCTGTTTACACTATTGTCCATTAAAATTGCTACACCACGAAGATGACGTGCTACAGACGCGAAATTTAACCGACAGGAAGAAGATGCTGTGATATGCAAATGATTAGCTTTTCAGGGCATTCACACTAGGTTGGCGCCGGTGGCGACACCTACAACGTGCTGACATGAGGAAAGTTTCCAACCGATTTCTCATACTCCAACAGCAGTTGACCGGCGTTGCCTGGTGAGACGTTGTTGTGATGCCTCGTGTAAGGAGGAGAAAAGCGTACCATCACGTTTCCCACTTTGATAAAGGTCGGATTGTAGCCTATCGCGATTGCGGTTTATCGTATCGCGACATTGCTGCTTCCGTTGGTCGAGATCCAATGACTGTTAGCAGAATATGGAATCGGTGGGTCAGGAGGGTAATACGGAACGCCGTGCTGGATCCCAACGGCCTCGTATCATTAGCAGTCGAGATGACAGGCATCTTATCCGGATGGCTGTAACGGATCGTGCAGCCACGTCTCGATCCCTGAGTCAACAGATGGGGACGTTTGTAAGACAACAACCATCTGCACGAACAGTTCGACGACGTTTCCTGCAGCATGGACTATCAACTCAGAGACCATGGCTGCGACTAACCTTGACGCTGCATCACAGACAGAGGCGCCTGCGATGGTGTACTCAACGACGAACCTGGGTGCACGAATGGCAAAACGTCATTTTTTAGGATGAATCCAGGTTCTGTTTACAGCATCCTGATTGTCGCATCCGTGTTTGGCGACATCGCAGTGAACGCACGTTGGAAGAGTGTATTCGTCATCGCCATACTGGCTAATCACCCGGCGTGATGGTATGGGGTGCCATTGGTTACACGTCCCGCTCACCTCTTGTTCGCATTGACGGCACTTTGAACATTGGACGTTACATTTCAGACGTGTTACGACCCGTGGCCCTACCCTTCATTCGATCCCTGCGAAACCCTACATTTCAGCAGGATAATGCACGACCGCATGTTGCAGGTCCTGTACGGGCCTTTCTGGATACAGAAAATGTTCCTCTGATGCCCTGGCCAACACATTCCCCAGATCTCTCACCAATTGAAAACGTCTGGTCAATAGCGGCCGAGCAACTGGCTCGTCACAATACGCCAGTCACTACTCTTGATGAACTGTGGTATCGTGTTGAAGCTGCATGGGCAGCTGTACCTGTACACGCAATCCAAGCTCTGTTTGACTCAATGCCCAGGCGTATCAAGGCCGTTATTACGGCCAGAGATGGTTGTTCTGGGTACTGATTTCTCAGGATCTATGCACCCAAATTGCGTGAAAATGTAATCACATGTCAATTCTAGTATAATATATTTGTCCAATGAATGCAAGTTCATCATCTGCATTTCTTCTTGGTGTAGCAATTATAGTGGCCAGTAGTGTGTAACTGTTATAAATAACCGTTAACGACAAATAAATTAACGACGGTAACTGATATCGGATACTGTTTAGCCTATCTCTGCTACATCGCGATCTTTGTCGTGGATCTCAGTACGAGTCGGACGGGGATGGACGGAAGCCAGAGTGAAAGAAGTCTGCGGGCACGGCCCCGGCAGCTGCGCTAGCGTCAGTGGCTTAGCCGCTTCGGGTAATTTGCGGCGAAATGGGGCGCTCATCGCGTGTCCACTGGGACCGGCCCAGCCAGAAGTGTGCCAGCGGCGAGCCAGCCGAGCGCTCGGCTACTGCTCAGCTGGTGAGCTGCCGAGACAGCTCAACTGCCCTTCCTCGAAAAACGAGAAATAACATCCGGAGAAAACTTAGCCATGCTGTATGGAGCTGGTTGAGTCAGCGACTGTACTATAAATTCATGGGATAATGTCTACTGATTCGTCACTTTTTACTGATATTTATTAGCTGGGCGCGTTTCGGCGGCAAACTGACATCATCAGGTGCATTACTATTACATTCATCTAAAACATGGTGAGGTTTATTTGCTGGGTGTACCAGCTAGGTTACGCATCTAAATTAAGTCCTCTACAGAAAAATTAATTTACGTCAATATGGCCTTAAAGCCGTCCTCCGACGAGACGACGCAGCCAGCACTGGCGTGGACGCGGAGAGCATATTCGAACACACGACAGATAGCACCGTCGGCTCACGGAACGAGCTGATTAACGTGATTTGCGCTCTCAGCGCTTTCCAGCGGTCGTTGTCATGTTTTGTTTGGTTCGCAAACCTCACAGTTTCTTCACGAAAATGCACAGGCATAAAATAATTGTGTTAACTCTGCTATCGATTGTCGACGAAGAGCGGAGAAAATTATTGTAAAGATTATTCTGAACTCTTCAGTGACTTGAAAAGCGAACTGGTAGCAGAAGAACAGTACATAATACTGTACAACGATCTGAGATGCACAACAGTAGAAGTTATTCGTTAACTCAATTGCATTTTCATTCCATTTTCGATTTTAAATTGACTGTAGTTATTAAATGGTTCAAATGGCTCCGAGCACTATGGGACTGAACTTCTGAGGTCATCAGTTCGCTAGAATTTAGAACTACTCAAACCTAACTAACCTAAGGACATCATACACACCCATACCCGTGGCAGGATTCGAACCTGCGACCGTAGCGGTTGCGCGGTTCGAGACTAAAGCCCCTAGAACCGCTCGGCCACTTCGGCCGGCGTAGTTATTAAGATAGAGTCTCTAATGTTAGCTTGTGCTTTATAATATCCATATTCTCGGTGTTGCATAGACTATCTGAAGTAACATACTTCATCACATACGTTTCAAGATCAAGATTCGTTTCGTAATTTCATTCGAATGGAAGAAGAGATTTTTCTCGAAGCTACTCACCATCACAGAAAAAGTTATTTGTCGGCATGATATAAATGGTTCAAATGGCTCTGAGCACTATGGGACTCAACTGCTGTGGTCATAAGTCCCCTAGAACTTAGAACTACTTAAACCTAACTAACCTAAGGACAGCACACAACACCCAGCCATCACGGGGCAGAGAAAATCCCTGACCCCGCCGGGAATCGAACCCGGGAACCCGGGCGTGGGAAGCGAGAACGCTACCGCACGACCACGAGATGCGGGCGGCATGATATAAACATGAGCCTCGCCGTAAGTACAGAGATAGATATACATAGTTTACAGAAAGTTTCATACAAGCAACGACTTCCACTGTGTAACTTGGCCCTTATCCCGCGTACTTGCAGCGCATGTGCCTTCCAGAAAGCAATCGCTGCACATGCAGGGAAATGGGTTCCCCAGAATACTTCCTTTTGAAGTACTTTAGATACAGGCACTCGCGTAATAACGTAGAACACGAAATGGAAACAACACTATAAGACAATCTGAGCAGTTCTCTTAGGTTGTTCGCAGATGATGCTGTAATTTACCGTCTAGTAAGGTCATCCGAAGACCAGTATCAGTTGCAAAGCGATTTAGAAAAGATTGCTGTATGGTGTGGCAGGTGGCAGTTGACACTAAATAACGAAAAGTGTGAGGTCATCCACATAAGTTCCAAAAGAAATCCGTTGGAGTTCGATTACTCGATAAATAGTACAATTCTCAAGGCTGTCAATTCAACTAAGAACTTGGGTGTTAAAGTTACGGACAACTTCAGTTGGAAAGACCACGCAGATAATATTGTGGGGAAGGCGAGCCAAAGGTTGCGTTTCATTGGCAGGACACTTAGAAGATGCAACAAGTCCACTAAAGAGACAGCTTACACTACACTCGTTCGTCCTCTGTTAGAATATTTCTGCGCGGTGCGGGATCCTTACCAGGTGGGATTGACGGAGGACATCGAAAGGGTGCAAAAAAAGGCAGCTAGTTTTGTATTATCACGTAGTAGGGGAGAGAGTGTGGCAGATATGATACGCGAATTGGGATGGAAGTCATTACAGCAAAGACGTTTTTCGTCGCGGCGAGATCTATTTACGAAATTTCACCAACTTTCTCTTCCGAATGCGAAAATATTTTGTTGAGCCCAAACTACATAGGTCGGAATGATCATCAAAATAAAATAAGAGAAATCAGAGCTCGAACAGAAAGGTTTAGGTGTTCGTTTTTCCCGAGCGCTGTTCGGGAGTGGAATGGTAGAGAGATAGTATGATTGTGGTTCGACGAACCCTCTGCCAAGCACTTAAATGTGAATTGCAGATTAGTCATGTAGATGTAGATGTAAATGTAGAAGATGCACTGAGGAACCCGGATACACGAACAGGTTCCCGGGTTCGACTCCCGGCGGGGTCAGGGATTTTCTCTGCCTCGTGATGACTGGGTGTTGTGTGATGTCCTTAGGTTAGTTAGGTTTAAGTAGTTCTAAGTTCTAGGGGACTGATGACCACAGATGTTAAGTCCCATAGTGCTCATAGCCATTTGAACCATTTGATACACGAACACAGTTGAACGCAATCGCTAACAACATCTCGAAATCAGAACGTAACATAAACAAAGAGACTTATCAATACAGAAGGCGCAGAAGACGAAGGCAGGCTGACATAGATAGCTCGAGTAGCTCCAGTACTGAGGTATGGAACGAATGACAGTGACAACGCTGACATAACGTACACACACAAAATATATATAACATTAAACACGTGAAACACAACTACTCGCGTGGACAATAATCAAAGACAGAAATTTATATCTTATTATGAATCAATCAAATTAAGAGTATTTAAAACAATCCATGTAGAGATATTGTTCTAGAATCCAGGTTAATCCTATACCCAATATTGTTAAGTAGTTACATAAACGAACACATCATTTTAAGTGTAATAATATGAGTGTAATATAAATTTAATTATTACACTCATATATAGATGAGGATATAAAATGAACACCAACAAAAGCAAAACGAGGATAATGGAATGTAGTCGAATTAAATCGGGTGATGCTGAAGGAATTAGATTAGGATATGAGATACTTAAAGTACTAAATGTGTTTTGCTATTTGGGGAGCAAAATAACTGATGATGGTCAGAATAGAGAGGATACAAAATGTAGACTGGCAATGGCAAGGAAAGCATTTCTGAAGAAGAGAAATTTGTTAACATCGAGTATAGATTTAACTGTCAGGAAGTCGCTTCTGAAAGTATTTGTATGGAGCGTAGCCATGTATGGAAGTGAAACATGGAACGATAAATAGTTTAGACAAGAAGAGAATAGAAGCTCTCGAAATGTGGTGCTACAGAAGAATTCTGAAGATTAGATGAGTGGACCACATAACTAATGAGGAGGTATTGAATAGAATTGGGGAGTAGAGAAATTTGTGGCACAACTTGACTAGAAGAAGGGATCGGTTGGGAGGACTCGTTCTGAAGCATCAAGGTATCACAAATTTAGTATCGGAGGGCTGCTTGGAGGGTAAAAGTCTTAGAAGGAGACCAAGAGGTGAATACAGCAAGCAGATTCAGAAGGATGTAGGTTGCAGTGTGTTCTGGGAGAGGGAGCTTGCACAGGATAGAGTAGCATAGAGAGCTGCATCAAACCAGTCTCTGGAATGAAGATCACAACGATAACAACAACATAAATTTAATATAAAGTAAACCAGCAAAATCAAATAGTGTAAATACACAACAGAAACAGATAATGCATATTAGGCAATTATACAAAATAAATGGGTCCACTATTAAAAAAAGTCTAGTTTTATTCTACAAAAATATATTTATAAGATTAATAATAGGTTAGTGTTGGCTTGTTATTTCTCCTATAGCTATGTAGGAACACTGTATAACTTAATTAGATTACATTGAGGCAGAATATTATTCTAAAGCCATGTAGAAATTGTTTACAAACTCATCTAGTGGTAGTAGTTGTTATGTAACCTCACAAACATCAACTCACACAGCACTCTATCAAACAACACCGACATAGATTAGATTCGAATGGACTGAACAAATCGAGTTTTCCTGAAGAAGGACGTTCATCTGGATAATACTAAAATAGGTAACACCATATGCGCACGCTGGACTTGAACTTGAATACCAAGTCCCCTTCCCCAGGTGGTGTTGGTGAAGGGGTATCGATATCTACTCTTTCCTGTTTCCTTTTATTCCCTTCTTAAATTAATCACAAATTTATAATTTCCTACTTCCAGATTCCTGTAGTTTTCTTTAGGGAATAAATATTTGCTGAAAGTAAATAAAAGATAACACCAAAGTGCAGACGAAAGAACTCCACGTGGAGCTGTATGGGCAACAGTGCCCGTGGCCTCAACTGCGTAGTACAATTTTGCTGCTCGGTGGTGGTCATGAGTACTGGCGAAGAGGTCTGTGTGTAGCACTACGGCCTGCATAGAGTACTAAGATGAGAGGCCCTAGTAGTCGCAATGCAGCTTGAAAAAAAAATGTGGCGTGTGTAACTTGTGTTTACTTTCTAACAGACTGGCAGCCACATTACGATGTAAGGCCACTGGGGACACACTTCAGACGTTGGCCTTTGGAATAAGAATTGCGGCAAATATATCATTCACAATAAATAACATCGACTTTTAGGATAATAATTCTATTAAATAAATAAGAAACACCCAGAATCTTTCAGAAAACAAATGGTGAAAATAATTAAATGGAAGGAAGCAGATGTGAATCTGCTACCTTTGTCTGCACGGTTCACAACTCACAACGCTATTAATTGCTCCACAGTTGGTTCACCTCTTACTTTAACAACAGACAGCAGAAGGTCATTATTCACAGTGTTGAGAATGGCTGTTATGTGGGGTCTGAGCGGGAATCAGTAAAATGGGGGTGCCCAGGGATCAGTGCTGGGTCCACTCCTTATTTATATAGATGGTGTGCAACATTGCCACTGTTTCAAATAGCTCAGTTCATGACGTTAGTTCATGGCTTTTAGAAAATAAACTAACGCTAAATCATAGTAAGACTGTTATTACAGTTTCTACCACACAGTTCAACAAAACCGCACGTTTTAATTTCACAGAATGGGCGTATGATTACTGAAATTGAATAGGTCAAATTTCCAAGTGTTCAGGTAGATAGTGAACTGTCGTGCAAAGCCCACGTTCAGGATCTTTTTCAAAGACTTGACTTAATGCTGCCGTTTTTACTATTCGAACGGTATCTGAAGTGAGTTCGACACGAAAAGTACTTATGGCGTATGCTATCATATTTTGGGATAACGCTTCCCATTCGACTGATGACCATAGATGTTAAGTCCCATAGTGCTCAGAGCCATTTGAGCTTCCCATTCTCTAAGGATATTTTTGGCTCAGAAACGGGCGGTTCGGACAGTAAGTGGTGTAAGTTCGCAAACCTTTTGTCGACCACTGCTCGTTAGTCTGGATATTCTGACACTGGCCTCTCAATACATATATTCTTTACTGTCGTTTCTTGTTAACAATATCAGATTATTCCCACGAATTAGCAGCTTTCACTCTCTTAATACTAGGCAGAAATCTAATCTGCTTTTGGATCGCACTTCCTTGACTGTTGTGTAGAAAGGTGTGCAGTACATTGCAGCATCCATTTTCAATAAGCTACCACAAGATTTCAAAGAAGTTAGCAGTAGTACACGTCCTTCCAAATCGAAACTGAAACGTTTCCTCAAGGATCACTCCTTACCTTCTATTCTCTCTAGGACTTCCTTTAAAAATTAAGCTGATTCCTGGGTTATATTGTTGATGGCCTTTACATAAACTTATAGTTGTCTTTATTTGGTTTCATAAACATTTCATATTATCTGTTATTACTTTTATGTTGTAATTTCACGTACTGGCACATTCCATGACCTTGTATATTTGCTCCTCAATTTGGTCCTATGGAACTATGAGTGAAAAATAAAATAAAATAAAATAAAACAGTTTCGACATAGCTGAAGGTCCCCTTGCATGATATTCACTGTCTAAAAACTGTATCTACAAGTATCATTATTTGATATTTAATATGCAAATTGTACCAAAAAGATGACCTTTCGATACATCATCATTGTGCTCTAGTACTGAAACTGTATATTTTCGTAGCACACAAGTTATAACACTGAAACGAAGCCGTTACTCACCGATATGTAGTTTCCTGTCATTTTATTACAACAAATCGCGGCTAAAACGACGCGTTTCCGAGAGACCCTACATTTGCTGCTGCTTTGTAACAGCTTATATCCGTACCATGTACTCTGTTGTTATTGTGGTCTTCAGTCCTGAGAATGGTTTGATGCAGCTCCCCATGCTACTCTATCCTGTGCAAGAAGCTTCTTCATCTCCCAGCACCTACTGCAGCCTACATCCTTCTGAATCTGCTTAATGTATTCATCCCTTGGTCCCCCTCTACGATTTTTAGCCTCCACGCTGCCCTCCAGTACTAAATTGGTGATCCCTTGATGCCTCAGAACATGTCCTACCAACCGATCACTTCTTCTAGTCAAGTTGTGCCACAAACTCATCTTCTCCCCAATTCTCTTCAATACCTCCTCATTAGTTATGTGATCTACCCATCTAATCTTCAGCATTCTTCTGTAGCACCACATTTCGAAAGTTTCTATTCTCTTCTTGTCTAAACTATTTATCGTCCATGTTTCACTTCCATACATGGCTACACTCCATACAAATACTTTCAGAAACGACTTCCTCACACTTAAATCTATACTCGATGTTAACAAATTTCTCTTCTTCAGAAACACTTTCCTTCCCATTGCCAGTCTACATTTTATATCCTCTCTACTTCGACCATCATCAGTTATTTTGCTCCCCAAATAGCAAAACTCCTTTACTACTTTAAGTGTCTCATTTCCTAATCTAATTCCCTCAGTATCACCCGACTTAATTCGACTACATTCCATTATCCTAGTTTTGCTTTTCTTTGATGTTCATCTTATATCCTACTTTCAAGACACTGTCCATTCCGTTCAACTGCTCTTCCAAGTCCTTTGCTGTCTCTGACAGAATTACAATGTCATCGGCGAACCTCAAAGTTTTTATTTCTCCTCCATGGATTTTAATACCTACTCCGAACTTTTCTTTCGTTTCCTTTACTGCTTGCTCAATATAGAGATTGAATAGCATCGTGGAGAGGCTACAATCCTGTCTCACTCCCTTCCCAACCACTGCTTCCCTTTCATGTCCCTCGACTCTTATAACTGCCATCTGGTTTCTGTACAAATTGTAAATAGCCTTTCGCTCCCTGTCACCTTCAGAATTTGAAAGAGAGTATTCCAATCAACATTGTCAAAAGCTTTCTCTAAGGGTAAAATGCTAGAAACGTAGGTTTGCCTTTCCTTAATGTTTCTTCTAAGATAAGTCGTAGGGTCAGTATTGCCTCACGTGTTCCAACATTTCTACGGAATACAAACTGATCTTCCCCGAAGTCGGCTTCTACCAGTTTTTCCATTCGTCTGTAAAGAATTCGCGTTAGTATTTTGCGACTGTGACTTACTAAACTGATAGTTCGGTAACTTTCACATCTGTTAACACCTGCTTTCTTTGGGATTGGAATTATAATATTCTTCTTGAAGTCGGAGGGAATTTCGCCTGTCTCATACATCTTGCTCACCAGATGGTAGAGTTTTGTCATGACTGGCTCTCTCAAGGCTGTCAGTAGTTCTAATGGAATGTTGCATACTCCCAGGGCCTTGTTTCGACTTAGGTCTTTCAGTGCTCTGTCAAACTCTTCACGCAGTATCTTATCTCCCATTTCATCTTCATCTACCTCCTCTTCCATTTCCATAATATTGTCCTCAAGAACATCGCCCCTGTATAGACCCTCTATATACGCCTTCCACCTATCTGCTTTCCCTTCTTTGCTTAGAACTGGTTTTCCATCTGAGCTCTTGATATTCATGCAAGTGGTTCTATTTTCTCCAAATGTCTCTTTAATTTTCCTGTAGGCAGTATCTATCTTACCCCTCGTGAGATAAGCCTCTACATCCTTACATTTGTCCTCTAGCCATCCCTGCTTAGCCATTTTGCACTTCCTGTCGATTTCATTTTTGAGACGTTTGTATTCCTTTTTGCCTGATTCACTTACAAAAATGCAGTATTTTCTCCTTTCATGAATTAAATTCAGTATCTCTTCTGTTACCCAAGGATTTCTACTAGCCCTCGCCTTTTTACCTACTTAATCCTCTGCTGCCTTCACTATTTCATTCCTCAAAGCTAACCACTCTTCTACCGTATTTCTTTCCCCGATTCCTGCCAATTGTTCTCCTATACTCTCCCTGAAACTCTGTACAACCTCTGTACTCTATGAGAAAGAAAACCGACCAAATACGACGTTTAACGCCACACGATATGGCGGCTGCTACGTTCTGCTTGTGACGTAAAACGATATCGCATCTGATTGGCCCCGTTTCTCTCCACGAGACGAAAATTTAACGAGCCAGGTCCTTCACTTGACGCTCCGCGACGTAGTGGAACGTGAAATTCCACGCTGTTACGCCATCATCTCCGCGCCCACGAGTATTTTCACGCCCTGCGAGAGGACGGCTAAAGTCAATAGTATATTGATATAATTTCATTAATGTTTTCACTCATATTTTTGCTGGTGATTTATTTGCCTGGCACATAGAGCACAGAAACAGCCACAGCACAATTATCAGTTAACACTTCCACATGCAGGAGTTTTCATTCCAAATACTTATTGCTAAGATAAACTTATTTCAGTTGATGAAACAGTATAAACAATGAAAACAGCCTTTTTTTATACAAGTATATTTATTTCATAGCATATATTAAACTGTATGATATTCCTTGATTATTCAGTAGCACCATTAGAAAGGGTGAATGGAAACAATAAGGTAAAATAGAACAAAACTTCCAGAAAAGTGCTATGCTGTCGTGTCTGAAGACAAATTGGAACGCCATCCAAAGATTTGCTTGTCGAGGTCGGTAGTGAGACAGTCTAACAGGGAAATTGTGGCTTTCAAAGTGGGCGACACCGTCAGATGATGTTTTGTTCACTCTATGACAAACATCGGATCTGGTGTTGAATTTGCTCACTTCGAACTGTCTTTGTAAGGACCAGTCTAAATTGTGTTGTTCCAGTTTATGTATAGGGTAAGCAAATTTGCGATCCCGTTTCATTAACCAAAAGTTCAGTTTTAAAGTGTACTTCAGTCTGACATATTTTTCTGCTTATTGAAAATTAGGGTTGTGTTCCGGAATTTATTGGGTGAATACGAGTAGAAACAGTAATCATCAGTGTTTCTCCAGAAGGAGACAATAATTTAGCGAAAATGAAGAACCACCCGTCACTGTTTTCAACATAGGAGATTATACTATAATTAAAGTATATGGAAAAAGAAATCGGTCATTTAGATCATATGCATGTGAAATTTATTATTAGAAAGCAAAAGTTACTTTGATGTTTGGTTTAAAAAATAAGGCCGTTTATACCCGTTTATTTTAACAGGTAAGAAGTCATTGTTTTGTCACGGTGACGTTTGAAAGTCCTTCGTTACCGCTGGGGGTATGATTCAGATACATAATTTTTAAACATGAGATCAGTGACTTAATGTGTTACCGAGCGAGGTGGCGCAGTGGTTAGACACTGGACCCGCATTCGGGAGGACGACGGTTCAATCCCGCTTCCAGCCATCCTGATTTAGGTTTTCCGTGATTTCCCTAAATCACTCCAGGCAAATGCCGGGATGGTTCCTCTGAAAGGGCACGGCCGACTTCCTTCCTCATCCTTCCCTAATCCGATGAGACCGATGACCTCGCTGTCTGGTCTCTCCCCCCCCCCCCCCCCCAAAAATACGTATTGTATTAACAAAGGAAGTTCATTAATTTAATGTTACAATAATATTATTCGAGATATAATAATCTTTTTTTGGAAAAATAGAGTAAAAGACCACAATTCATGCAATATTTTTAGTTTTTGTGCTGAATATATGTGTCAACCAGATAAATTGTGGTTCTTATTCGGCTGGGTCCAAAACAGATATTCACATTCCATATTTACCCCAAAAAGTAATAAATAGAATATAATGATAAGATTAACACTACTGTTCCTATTTATTCCTTCTGCAGGTTGGATAAAAACAGCACATTGTTTATTATTTTTAAGTCATAAAATCATAAGCTGGATCCCAAATTTAATTATAAAAGCACAGAATACATTAAGTTCAGGTGAGTCACGCCAATGTTCCGTTAACACCAAATTCGTCTAAACACCACATTCGACTGTTGGGACGGATAACCTTGCCACTTCAATGGAAGCCTGCCTCGTCACTAAAAATGAGACATACAACGAATATTTCTTCCTCTTTGGCTTCCAGCATTGCCTTGGTATAATGCGCTCGTTTGACGTAGTCTTTCTGTTTAAAATCCTGTAAATTGAAATTACGTACGATTTAATGTTCATTTCGAGAACACTACAAACGTTTGTCGTATTTGAGCTCCCTTCTGGCTTTGTACGTGATATTCCTTGCACCACATTCGAACGAGAGGCGAATTTCTTCAATTTTTTTTTTCAGATATGCGTGGCCGATCGCTACGTTTTCATTCTAACTGACCTCCTGTTTCCTCAAACTGTCAATGCCTTCTGCGAATGTTGTTGGCATATGGAGGTGCTTGAATGTATCTCTAGAAATTTTCATTCTACTGTGATGACACAACGACAACAGACAACTGTTAAACACTAACAAGCAGAATGACTTCTGTTCGGGCCCGTCATTTTTACTTACAACATGAAACTTCTCAGTTACGCGTCACCATGCATGTGCCTGTGTCCGACTCGCTTGCGCAACGATCCAAAATTATGAACTTTATTTCACTGTTTTTATAATACTCGTATCAATGTATCGCTATGCGCTGACTAATTACAGACGTATGTAATCGCTATCCTAATTTTCTACTCCTCTGTAATGTGAAGCATCCTGAACCATTTTAAGTTTTCAGTTTTTTGCTAACTGCCGTGATTCAGATTTCGTTGAGCTGATGCTTTCTCCGTACCACCAGTGATGCACGCGACCGCTATGGGAAGGTATTAGGTAGTTGGCAAATGTCGCTATGAAGTGCCGTGACGTTGCGAAATGTTTGGCATCCAAGAGCGGCCGCTTCGTTAACATAGTGCTAATGGAGAAGTAGTTGCGGCGAACTTGGTAACTTCACAGCACGTCTCGTGAATAGATCTACCGGATCGGCTGCACCCACTGATTAAAATAGCGAAACCCCCCCCCCCCTCTCTCTCTCTCTCTCTCTCTCTCTCTCTCTCTCTCTCTCTCTCTCTCTCTCTCTCTCACACACACACACACACACACACACACACACACACACACCGAGAGAGAGATTTTGGGGGGGGGGAGAGGAGAGACAAAGAGAGAGAGAGAGAGAGAGAGAGAGGAGAGACAGAGAAAGAGAGAGAGAGAAAGGGGTCCTTACTCTAGAAGATCAGTCACAGGCAGTGTATTTACTCTGCAGTAACAGAAAAAAAGACGAGAATATAACCTACAAACACACATAGGGTTTAGACAGCGTTTGACAATGTGAATACAAATAAAATTTGTACTACGTATAATGGAAAGCAGTGGATAATCCAGAGCAAATTAACAAAGGCCCTATGAAACCTATACAAAGAACAATAAATTGTCATACAAGTAGAACTGAAGAAATTTTAATAAATAATGGAACACGACAACAGTGCTGAATATCACCCACTATTTTTAATATTTATTTAAGGGGCAGTCAAATGAAAACGAGACATATGGTAAAAGTGAGAAAATTGTTTATTATTTCAAAAATAATCGTCATAACCGTTAATGAATTTATCTCACTGTGAGATAATATGGTCAATGCCATCATGGAAAGATGTTTGCCGATGCCTACAGGATCACGATTGTATCCAGACGTTCACTTCTTCTTCCGAAGCAAATTGACGGCCACTGATGTTCTCCACTGCTCCAAAAATTTGGGAATCGCTTGGGGAGAGATCGCGACTGTAAGAAGGATGTGTAAGGGCTCCCGAGCGAAACTTTTGCATTTTAGTCGAAACAAGTTTGGCCACACGTGGGCTGGGAATCCTTTACACTTTCTCCATAAAGTCCCGAGCTCTCTCCATGAAATTTCCATATTTTTGGAACCCTGAATAACGATATTCGTGGTCGTCGATTTCCCTGGGACGAAGAGATGCACACCTGGGTACAATTTTTTATGGTTCCTTAGGTAATCGCAAACATTTTACTATGAAGGCAATGCCATCTTGCCTCACAGTGGGGTAAATTTATTACCGGTTAAGACGATTACTTTTGAAATAATCGATAGTTTACTTACTTTTTTCCATTTGTCTAGTTTTCATTTGACTGCCCATTATATTAATGGCATTACCCAAAATTAGAAGTAACACATACAAAAACGTATCAAAATATTAAAAGACATCATGTTAAATCTTTTACTTTATGAATATAATGTTTCCTTACTGCAAGAAAAAGGTGACTTACAACGTTCAATGAACTACCCAAATTATCTTCATTACGATGTTGAGATTTCTGAAACCGAGAGTGAAGTAATGGTTTTCCGGTTCAAAGATCCGGTCCGATCGAGAATCATTGTGGATAATGTCATTTTAGGAAAACAGCCGCCCTTAACTTATTTGAGATGTGAAATTGGCTTAGACAGTAATAAAGATCTAGATATAAAATTGGCTAGATTTGGAAATACAGGGTGTATCAAACACGAATTTACAACTTTGAAAGCTCGTATTGATTTATTCATTAAACGTTGAGAAATGGCGTTGGTGTAATTTTGTAGTGAAATAAATCAAGTTGTTTTTTTTTGTTTTTTTTTTTACCAGATAACTAAACAGATTGAAAGCGACCTCCATTTGTCATGTGGGACACATTACGTATGAAGTCGATTTCTTGCCGAGCACGCTGCAGTATGTCTGGCGTGACTTTTTCAATTGCGAGGCAGCTTCTAGCTTTGAGCTCTGATAGAGAAACTGGTAAGGGTGGAACAAACAAGACACCTTTACTGATCCTCCAAAAGAAAAAGTCAAGAGGTGTCAGATCCAATGATCGTGGGGACCGTGCACTTGGCACACCCCGATCCGTACGCTTAAGTGGAAAGCGGACATTTAGGAAATCTCGGATGTCAAGCAGTCAAAACATGACCTACACTCCTGGAAATTGAAATAAGAACACCGTGAATTCATTGTCCCAGGAAGGGGAAACTTTATTGACACATTCCTGGGGTCAGATACATCACATGATCACACTGACAGAACCACAGGCACATAGACACAGGCAACAGAGCATGCACAATGTCGGCACTAGTACAGTGTATATCCACCTTTCGCAGCAATGCAGGCTGCTATTCTCCCATGGAGACGATCGTAGAGATGCTGGATGTAGTCCTGTGGAACGGCTTGCCATGCCATTTCCACCTGGCGCCTCAGTTGGACCAGCGTTCGTGCTGGACGTGCAGACCGCGTGAGACGACGCTTCATCCAGTCCCAAACATGCTCAATGGGGGACAGATCCGGAGATCTTGCTGGCCAGGGTAGTTGACTTACACCTTCTAGAGCACGTTGGGTGGCACGGGATACATGCGGACGTGCATTGTCCTGTTGGAACAGCAAGTTCCCTTGCCGGTCTAGGAATGGTAGAACGATGGGTTCGATGACGGTTTGGATGTACCGTGCACTATTCAGTGTCCCCTCGACGATCACCAGTGGTGTACGGCCAGTGTAGGAGATCGCTCCCCACACCATGATGCCGGGTGTTGGCCCTGTGTGCCTCGGTCGTATGCAGTCCTGATTGTGGCGCTCACCTGCACGGCACCAAACACGCATACGACCATCATTGGCACCAAGGCAGAAGCGACTCTCTTCGCTGAAGACGACACGTCTCCATTCGTCCCTCCATTCACGCCTGTCGCGACACCACTGGAGGCGGGCTGCACGATGTTGGGGCGTGAGCGGAAGACGGCCTAACGGTGTGCGGGACCGTAGCCCAGCTTCATGGAGACGGTTGCGAATGGTCCTCGCCGATACCCCAGGAGCAACAGTGTCCCTAATTTGCTGGGAAGTGGCGGTGCGGTCCCCTACGGCACTGCGTAGGATCCTACGGTCTTGGCGTGCATCCGTGCGTCGCTGCGGTCCGGTCCCAGGTCGACGGGCACGTGCACCTTCCGCCGACCACTGGCGACAACATCGATGTACTGTGGAGACCTCACGCCCCACGTGTTGAGCAATTCGGCGGTACGTCCACCCGGCCTCCCGCATGCCCACTATACGCCTTCGCTCAAAGTCCGTCAACTGCACATACGATTCACGTCCACGCTGTCGCGGCATGCTACCAGTGTTAAAGACTGCGATGGAGCTCCGTATGCCACGGCAAACTGGCTGACACTGACGGCGGCGGTGCACAAATGCTGCGCAGCTAGCGCCATTCGACGGCCAACACCACGGGTCCTGGTGTGTCCGCTGTGCCGTGCGAGCCGGCCGAAGTGGCCGTGCGGTTAAAGGCGCTGCAGTCTGGAACCGCAAGACCGCTACGGTCGCAGGTTCGAATCCTGCCTCGGGCATGGATGTTTGTGATGTCCTTAGGTTAGTTAGGTTTAACTAGTTCTACGTTCTAGGGGACTAATGACCTCAGCAGTTGAGTCCCATAGTGCTCAGAGCCATTTTTGTGCCGTGCGTGTGATCATTGCTTGTACAGCCCTCTCGCAGTGTCCGGAGCAAGTATGGTGGGTCTGACACACCGGTGTCAATGTGTTCTTTTTTCCATTTCCAGGAGTGTATATATATCCCAAAGAAAGCAACTGCAGACAGATGTGAAAATTACCAAACTATCAGCTTTCATAAGTCATGGTGCAAGATATTAAAGCGAAAGCTTTAGAGAAGAGTGGAAAATCTGGTAGAAGGGATCTCGGGGATGGTCAGTTAGGATTTTGGAGGAATGTAGGAACACGCCAGGCAATACTGACCCAAAGACTTCTCATAGAAGACAGATTAAGGCAAAGTAAATTAAAGAAGGCTTTTGACAGTGTTGACTGGAATACTCTCTTTCAAATTCTAAGTGTGGCAGGGGTAAAATACAGTGAGTGAAAGGCTATTTACAATTTGTACAGAAACCAGATGGCAGTTACAAGAGTTGAGGATCACGAAAGGGTAGCAGTGGTTGAGAAGGGAGTGAGACAGGATTGTAGCCTATCCCAGATGTTATTCAATCTGTATATTGAGCAAGGAGTAAAGGAAACAAAAGAAAAATTTGACGCAGGAATTAAAGTCCGGAGACGTTTGTCGATGACAATGTAATTCTGTTAGAGATAGCAAAGGACTTGGAAGAGCAGTTCAACGGAATGGACAGCGTCTTGATAGGAGGATCCAAGATGAACGTCAACAAAAGCAAAACGAGGATAATGGAATGTCGAATTAAATCAGATGATGCTGAGGGAATTAGATTAGGAAATGAGACATTTAAAGTGGAAGATGAGTTTTGCTATTTGGGAAGCAAAACAACTGTTATGGTCGAAGGAGGGAGGATACTAAATGTAGACTGGCAATGGCAAGAAAAGCCTTACTGAAGAAGAGTAATTTGCTAACGTCGAGTATAGATTTAGTGTCAGGAAGTCCTTTCTGAAAGCATATGTATGGAGTGTAGCCATGTGTGAAAGCGAAACATGGACAATGAACAGTTTAGACAAGAAGAGAATAGAAGCTTTTGAAATGTGGTGCTACAGAAGAAGGCTGAAGATTAGATGGGTAGATCACGTAACTAATGAGGCGGTACTGAATAGATAATCATAAAAAAGTACCCCTCTCTTTCTTTCTTTCTTTGTTTCACTCTCTCTCTCTCTCTCTCTCTCTCTCTCTCTCTCTGCCCCAGTACTCAACACACACATCACACACACGCAAACCCACACAAAACACACACCACTAACGCCAAATACAATTCAAACTCGCGCGCCTCACCCAGCAGAACACGTTACGAAACAAATGAACGCCACACAGCCACAACAACACGTAATGGCAGCGAAAACTCCGCCTATGTTTTGAGTAATCGGAAAAAGTGCATTGCCACGCGAACACAGGCAAAGAAGTAAGCCTATTTCCTTCGCCAACAATACAGGAGAAGGCACCACAACTTCAAAACTGTAAGTTACAGAAAGAAAACGTGATACAGTCTTATTTCCGTTCGTAAATGCATAACAAACAGAAAATAAATTACGTTTTTGCTGTTTGCAGATGACAAGTTGTATATTGTGTAGCAGAACAGCTACCAAAATAAATGTACAGTAACATCATGTAACGTATGTTACTTAAGCTTACACCCACTTTTCGCCAATTAAGTTATAAATGCAACTTTCACATAATGTTGTAAACAACGCAAATGTTAATATGTTAACAACAAATTTACACTTAAAAATAAAAAATAGAACCCACTGACGATAGCACAAAAGTGCTGAAACATGTATGGGTGAAACAGAAGAAAAAAAGGTGTCTTGCGTAAGGCGGAACTTCTCATCCCAGGTACTGAATAGAATCGGGGAGAAGAGAACTTTGTGGTACAACCTAATTAAATAAAGGGGTCGGTTGGTAGGACACATTATGAGGCATCAAGGGATCACCAATTTACTACTGGAGGGAAGTATGGGGGGTAAACATCATAGAAGGGGACCAAGAGATAAATACAGTAAGCAGATTCAGGGGGATGTAGGTTGCAGTAGTTACTCGGAGATGAAGATGTTGCATGGAGAACTGCATCAAACCAGCCTTTGGGCTGAAGACCACACACACACACACACACACACACACACAGATATATATATATATATATATATATATATATATATATATATATATATATATATATATACTCCTGGAAATTGAAATAAGAACACCGTGAATTCATTGTCCCAGGAAGGGGAAACTTTATTGACACATTCCTGGGGTCAGATACATCACATGATCACACTGACAGAACCACAGGCACATAGACACAGGCAACAGAGCATGCACAATGTCGGCACTAGTACAGTGTATATCCACCTTTCGCAGCAATGCAGGCTGCTATTCTCCCATGGAGACGATCGTAGAGATGCTGGATGTAGTCCTGTGGAACGGCTTGCCATGCCATTTCCACCTGGCGCCTCAGTTGGACCAGCGTTCGTGCCGGACGTGCAGACCGCGTGAGACGACGCTTCATCCAGTCCCAAACATGCTCAATGGGGGACAGATCCGGAGATGTTGCTGGCCAGGGTAGTTGACTTACACCTTCTAGAGCACGTTGGGTGGCACAGGATACATGCGGACGTGCATTGTCCTGTTGGAACAGCAAGTTCCCTTGCCGGTCTAGGAATGGTAGAACGATGGGTTCGATGACGGTTTGGATGTACCGTGCACTATTCAGTGTCCCCTCGACGATCACCAGTGGTGTACGGCCAGTGTAGGAGATCGCTCCCCACACCATGATGCCGGGTGTTGGCCCTGTGTGCCTCGGTCGTATGCAGTCCTGATTGTGGCGCTCACCTGCACGGCGCCAAACACGCATACGACCATCATTGGCACCAAGGCAGAAGCGACTCTCATCGCTGAAGACGACACGTCTCCATTCGTCCCTCCATTCACGCCTGTCGCGACACCACTGGAGGCGGGCTGTACGATGTTGGGGCGTGAGCGGAAGACGGCCTAACGGTGTGCGCGACCGTAGCCCAGCTTTATGGAGACGGTTGCGAATGGTCCTCGCCGATACCCCAGGAGCAACAGTGTCCCTAATTTGCTGGGAAGTGGCGGTGCGGTCCCCTACGGCACTGCGTAGGATCCTACGGTCTTGGCGTGCATCCGTGCGTCGCTGCGGTCCGGTCCCAAGTCGACGGGTACGTGCATCTTCCGCCGACCACTGGCGACAACATCGATGTACTGTGGAGACCTCACGCCCCACGTGTTGAGCAATTCGGCGGTACGTCCACCCGGCCTCCCACATGCCCACTATACGCCCTCGCTCAAAGTCCGTCAACTGCACATACGGTTCACGTCCACGCTGTCGCGGCATGCTACCAGTGTTAAAGACTGCGATGGAGCTCCGTATGCCACGGCAAACTGGCGGACACTGACGGTGGCGGTGCACAAATGCTGCGCAGCTAGCGCCATTCGACGGCCAACACCGCGTTTCCTGGTGTGTCCGCTGTGCCGTGCGTGTGATCATTGCTTGTACAGCCCTCTCGCAGTGTCCGGAGCAAGTATGGTGGGTCTGACACACCGATGTCAATGTGTTCTTTTTTCCATTTCCAGGAGTGTATATATATTCCGTTAAAACAGATTGCGAGAGAGGAAATGCTGTACTGTGCTCTGCTGCGAAAATGTGCGCACAACAATGAACTATATTGTTTTCTTCTTCGCCAGTCGGTTTTCACAGAAAAGAGGAAAGTTGTATTTATAACTTATCGGCTTATGAGTAAGATACTACTAAGGAATCTGAATTTTCGATAATAATACATAGGATTCAAGGTCAGGGAGAGGGGGGAATAGGAACTGGACAGAGAGGGGGGAGAAAATGGACATAGAGAGGGGAAGGACAGGATGGACAGAGGGGGAATAGAGGGGGTGATGAACAGAGAGAGAGAGGGGGAGAAGGAGATTAGGACTGTATCCAATCCCCATACACATTTAGCAATAGCGAAGCTTTGCCTGGTGCTTTTATAATAATAGTAATAATAATAATAATAATAATAATAATAATAACAACTTCGAGCGAGTCAGTCACCAGGTGCAAGTCTTTCAACTGGACGGCACTACGGCGACTTTCTTGTCCATAAACCACTCTAGTTATCCAACTTGCAAAATGGGACCTACAATTTAACTTGGAATCCGAACCACGTGTCGTTCCTGAAGACTCCTCACATCGTTGCTAGATCAAGGCTAAATTGAAGGCAAATAGAAAAGTTCTGTGGTTCGAACAGGATTGGATACGACGACCTCTCGGTTCTCAGGCACGGGCGTTGATCAGACCACCTGGCCCAACGAGATTATAGCTGGCCTGATTGGGTCCCAATTGGGAATGTTTAAGAAAGGATGTGTAGTTTTGTTACTTTTCTTACACCCAAGGAAATCTCCAGCAAACCTTTGTCAGAAACGAGGTATGAAAACTAGTTGTAATTTAATTTTGGGACAATATGTCCCAGGAAAAAAAAACATTGAAAGTCTAGCGGAAGTGTATTTGTTTATGTGTAGACAGAATAAAGATGATGACCTGCACGGCATGTGCGTTGTACCTACGTAACTACCAGTCGCAGTATAAACATCTTGTGAATGGATTCCCTGATCTGTGTACAAGTGCTTATTACAACTTAACGTCCACTCAGAAACCATGTTGTCTCGTTACACAATGCCTGAGCGTAGCAACTGATCCTAATGCATTCGCAAGCCGATCGATCAGGGGTCAGACAAACAACGCTCCTTAACCTCCCCTTCCACCCTCTCCCCACTACCCACCATCGCCCCACTACCCACTCTTCCTCCCACTCACACACACCCACCCACCCACCCACCCACCCACACACACACACACACACTTTAATCGTGCACTATTCTAGTTTCAGCCATGAGGGAAAAGAATGTGTGAGCACAAATTGCCTGCTACTCGATAGTCTCGGCGAGCAGTAAAGGTACTTCAGATACGCCATATTCAGCTGAAGTTGAATTGAGGTCGGGTGATTTAGCGGGTCACTCTAGGTGCGATAGGGTCCTGGAGTGTTTGTTAGACCAGGACTGACACGACTGCCGTCACCTTGGAAGATGGTAGTCCCACAGCGTACTCACCTTCAATATGTTGAAGAAGAGGGAACACAATGTTGAAATAAACGTTCAGTGGGCTAAAACCATAACGTCAAGAGTACAGCTATATACACATGATCATTATGCTCTCAGTCTCGCTGTCACTATTTAGAAATACGCTGTAAGGGAGGGGGAAAAAAAACGACGCACGCCGAAGGAGTTATCCGAATGGGACGGAAATCGGTAGATGTGACGTACATTCATAGACGAAGAAATGATTACAATTTCAGAAAAAGTGGATAAATTATTCACAAGAAAGAGCTTGACGATGTCAATAACGTGTTGGTCCACATCTAATTCTTAAGCAAGCAGTTATTCGCTCGGCATTGATGCACAGAGTTGCTGGCTGTCCTCCTGAGGGATACCGTACCACATACTATCCAAATGGCGAGTTACATCGCCAAAATCCCGTGCTAGTTCGAGAGCCCTGGCCAGAATGCCCCAAACTTTGTCAATTGGGGAGAAATTCGACGACCTCGATGTCTAAGGCAGGGTTTGGCAAGCACGAAGACGAGAAGCCAAACTGTCGTCGTGTCCGGGCGGGAATTATCTTGCTGAAATGTAAGCCCAGGATGGCTTGCTATGAAAGGCAACAAAATGGGGCGTAGTAAATCGTCGACGTATCGCTGTATTGCAAGAATGCCGCAGATGACAACCAAAGGGGTCCTGCTATGAAATTAAATGGTACTCCTGACCATCACTCTTGGTTGTCTGGCCGAATGGCAGGCGACAGTCAGAATCGTATCCCTCCGCTGTCTGGGGCGTTTCCAGACAGCTCTTCACTGCTCATTGTGGCTCAGTTCTAAGCGGGACTCATCACCGAAGACTGTTCTACTCCAGTGAATGAGATTCCAGGCCGAAGACGTGTCTTGAGACGCCCCAGATAGCGGTGGGATACCAACCTCACTGCCGCCCACGACACAGCCCGGCAACCAGAAGTGATGTAGTACAGACCCCTTTCGTTGCCATCCGCAGCACCCTTACAGCACAGCGATGTCTCCGGATCTCTGCCCAATTGAGAACCTTTGGAGCATTGTGGGCAGGGCCCTCCAACCAACTCAGGATTTTGACGATCTAACCCGCCAGTTGGACAGCATGTGGCACGACATCCCTACGGAGGACATCCGGAAACTCTATACATCAACACCGAGCCGAATAACTGCTTACATAAGGGCTGTATGGGGACCAATGCGTTATTGACTTCGTCAAACTCTTTCTCTTGACTCATACGCTTTTTCTGAAATTGTAATAATTTCTTCGTCTGTACATGTACATCACATCTACCGAGCTCCATCACATTCGGATAATTCCTCCGTGGTGCATCATTCGATTTCGCCTTGCACTATAGACGTTTGCAAATTGTTGTAATTATACATACAGGCAGGCGTAGTGCAGTGCAAGTCATAAAGCAAGCAAAAAAATCTTGCCTAAATGAATTGACATTTTCGCAGCAATAATAATGGTAAAATAATACTAATAACAGCAAAAGTCTAAGAGCAAATAAGTGAATCCGAAAGTACATCATCATCTATTTGGATACGAAATAATGCCAACCAAAATTTTATGGGTACATTAAAAAATTGAACCAAGGTAGATTAACTAGACACGATGATGATTTCTATAAAAATTCGGAGTAAAACTAAAACTGAGACAATAAAACGGACGGGGAAAAAAAAGGACTTGTAAGAAGCAGTGATAATACATACGAAATACAAAAGAGAAATTATTGTAGGTAGAAAATTTACACTTGGACAATTATGCAGGCCAAAAAACCCAGCAATACTGGAGCCGTTTGATCTGAGGACAGGAAAATAACTCATTCTGAAAAAATAGTGTGGGCGCAAGGAAATGCTAAAAGAAAATTTCGAAATTCTCTTTGTTGTACATTAGGTGTTTCAATAGAACTCAAACAGGAAATATAATAAATATTCTTATCGTATTACTTACTAAAAATATGTACCTAGCTGTATGAGTAAAGGGGCAGATTAACTGTCCAATGCAAAATTATTCCAAGTGTAAGGTATATTATTTTAAGATATTCTGAATCCATCTGTTTCAAATAATCCAACCACTTCCAATCCTTTTTTATGGGAATCGAAAGTGACAGAATTCTTAGATCAGAGAGTGAGTTGGACAGTATCTCGTGCGATGTGGTGAGGTTGTTGGAGGTGTGGAAAGGTGACGAGGACTAGACTAAACTGGAGTCAGGTCGTGAGCTTTGCTGCAGAGCAGGAATGACATTCAGGTGCATGCGTAACTGAGGAAAGGGGAAAAAGAATAATATTACAAATAAATCATACAAATCTAAAGGCTGTGAATTCACTTACTTGGGGATTACAGTTGTGAACAACTGAAATTGGAATGATCACATAGATAATGTTGTGGGGAAAGCGAACGAGAGACTGCGATTTCTTAGCAGAACACTTGGAAAATGCAACTGATCTCCTTTTCTTTCCCTTCCTTTTCCGGAGTGTTGTTGCTCCGTGTCAGACCCACATCAGATAGGATTGACGGAGGATATCGAAAAGTCCGAATAAGAGCAGCTCGTTTTGTGTTATCGCGAAATAGAGTAGCGAGTACCACGGATGTGATACTCGAATTGGAATGGCAGTCATTAATACAAAGGCGTTTTTCGTTGCAGCAGGAGCTTCTCAAGAAATTTCAATCACCAACTATCTCTTCTGAATGTGAAAATTTTTGTTGGCGCCCACCTTCATAGGGAGAAATGATCATCATAATAAAGTAAGAGAAGCTGGTGCTTGCACAGACAGATTTAAGTGTTCGCTTTTCCCGCGCACTCTTCGACAGGGTAATAACGGTAGAGAAATAGCTTGAAGCTGGTTCTACAAACCCTCAGCCAGTCACGTAATTGTGAATTGAAGAGTAATCGTGTAGATGTAGATATCGAAACTTTCGTATCTCTTTGTGGGACCCAAGTAATACGACTTAATTTTTTGTTGTTGTTTGTTATCCAGTGGCAAGCATTCAGGTTTTAGTGTTGAACGATTAGGGAATTTAGGCTACGAACTTCAGTTTGGTACTATTAAGCCTGATGCACACTGTTCGTATAAAATCGTTTGCTGCTACTGTAATTTTCTTTTCTCCCAGCTAAAATCACGAATTTCGAGTCATCTTCATACCTTTGCATAAAATGTAACAGCAAAATAGTTACCTGCTGTTTGATTGAAAACACAGGGATGATGCTCTCCAGTGAAGGGCGGTTGAAAATAACATTTTTGTTACTATTATTAATGTTTGGGCTCTACTGGACCACATGATGTACAACAAGAAACATTTTCAGAGATTTCCCTTGTGCCTCCATCACTTTCTTTCTCTAAGAATGGGTTCTGTTACGATCGCCAGACAAAATTGTTCCAGGCTTCTTGGCTTTTTTTTACCCATTCGTGAACTTCCTGCTTCTATTTTATACTGTCTGGCACACCAATTTGTGCTATACCTGATTCTTTCAGGACTCCTTTTACTGCAAAAATCCATTTTATCGTTTGAATCTCAGCTTCACTACAGGTTTCATAGAATTCCACAACCTGTCTTGTTGACCTAGTTGGCTCCATTGTTTTAATGCAGACACAGAGTTTTACCCCATTTTTCCTTCATATCCGAGTAAATGTTAGTATACATTTTACTTTCCTAATCTGCTCTTAGCCTGTATGCTCCTGCTCCAGCAGGATCTAAAATTTTCCTGGTTCCTTTCCATAGTCTCTTCTGTATTTCATAAACATCTTTCTGTTTAAAATGAGTGTCTAGGCCCACAAAGAAACTCTGGTTTGATGACTGTGTTGTAGTATTTCAGTCTGACAGATTATTAGACTTTTTTTTTTTTTTTTTTTGTTACAGGTGTCTTTTGGAAGCCTGAATGCTGTTTATATTTTGTGACAAAGAATTTCGTAACCAATCTTTCCCAGATTAGTTTCCTGAATAGTTTCGCTTTAATATTTGAACCGAGAACCCATCACGGTTTTCTCGTATTTTCTTTTAGTATTTAGGTTCCAGGATTTCTCTAGACGTATTTTTATTCAAATGATACTGGAAACGTACTACTTCTGCTGTTCCTTTAAGAACTATTTGTTTTTGTGCTGTTTCAGTGTGCTGACATAGAGGCGCCAGGTCGTCTGCAAAAACTAAGCAGCTTATTCTAATAATGATTCTAAATCTACATCACCATATATACTTCACAAGCCACAGCGTTTGGCGCAGGGTACCCTCCACCATTACCAGTCATCTCCTTTACTATTCTACTAGCAAACAGAGCAAGGGAAAAACGACTATCTATATGCGCCCGTAGATCCCTAATTTGTCTTATCTTCGTGGTCCTTACGCGAAATGGCAGTGGAATCGTTCTGCAGTCAGCTTCAAATGCCGGTGCTCTAAATTTTCTCAGTAGAGTTCTTCGAAGACAACGCCGCCTTCGGTCAAGGGATTCCCATTTGAATTCTCAAAGCATCTCCGCAATACTTTCGTGTTGTTCGAACGTACCCGGTAACAAATCTAGCAGTCAGCCTTTGAATTGCTTCGATGTCCTCATGTAATCCGACCTGGTGCGGATCCCAAACGCTCAAACAGTACTCAAGAATGGGACACACTAGTCTCCTATACGCGTTCCCCCTTACGGATGAACCATACTTTTCTAAAACTCTCCCAATAAACTGAAGACGACCATACGCCTTCCCTATCACAATCCCCATATGCTCGTTCCATTTCACATCGCTTTGCAACGCGACTGGGTCAAACAACACACTTTTAATGCTGTATTTGAACATTATGGGTTGGTTTTTCCTACTCATCTGCATTAATTTACATTTTTCTACATTAAGAGCTAGCTGCCATTCATCATACCAACTAAAATTGTGTTTAAGTCAACTTGTACCCTCCTACAGTCACTCAACGACGATACCAACCCGTACACCGCGGAATCATAAGCAAACAGGCGCTGACAGCTGTTCACCCTGTCCGCCAGATCATTTATGTATACAGAGAACAAAAGCAGCCCCATCGCACTTCCCTGGGCCATTCCTACCGGTACCCTTATCTCTGATGAACACTCGCCGTCGAGGACAACACACTGGGTTCTGTTGCTTAAGATATCCTCGAGTCACACACAAATTTGGGAACTTATTCCGCACGCTCATACCTACGTTAACAGCGTGCAGTGGGGCACCTTGCAAAATAGCCGGTCACTGTGGCCGAGCGGTTCTAGGCGCTTCAGTCTGGAACCGAGCGACTGCTGCGGTCGCAGGTTCGAATCCTGCCTCGGGCATGGATGTGTGTGATGTCCTTAGGTTAGTTAGGTTTAAGTACACTCCTGGAAATTGAAATAAGAACACCGTGAATTCATTGTCCCAGGAAGGGGAAACTTTATTGACACATTGCTGGGGTCAGATACATCACATGATCACACTGACAGAACCACAGGCACATAGACACAGGCAACAGAGCATGCACAATGTCGGCACTAGTACAGCGTATATCCACCTTTCGCAGCAATGCAGGCTGCTATTCTCCCATGGAGACGATCGTAGAGATGCTGGATGTAGTCCTGTGGAACGGCTTGCCATGCCATTTCCACCTGGCGCCTCAGTTGGACCAGCGTTCGTGCTGGACGTGCAGACCGCGTGAGACGACGCTTCATCCAGTCCCAAACATGCTCAATGGGGGACAGATCCGGAGATCTTGCTGGCCAGGGTAGTTGACTTACACCTTCTAGAGCACGTTGGGTGGCACGGCATACATGCGGACGTGCATTGTCCTGTTGGAACAGCAAGTTCCCTTGCCGGTCTAGGAATGGTAGAACGATGGGTTCGATGACGGTTTGGATGTACCGTGCACTATTCAGTGTCCCCTCGACGATCACCAGTGGTGTACGGCTAGTGTAGGAGATCGCTCCCCACACCATGAAGCCGGGTGTTGGCCCTGTGTGCCTCGGTCGTATGCAGTCCTGCACGGCGCCAAACACGCATACGACCATCATTGGCACCAAGGCAGAAGCGACTCTCATCGCTGAAGACGACACGTCTCCATTCGTCCCTCCATTCACGCCTGTCGCGACACCACTGGAGGCGGGCTGCACGATGTTGGGGCGTGAGCGGAAGACGGCCTAACGGTGTGCGGGACCGTAGCCCAGCTTCATGGAGACGGTTGCGAATGGTCCTCGCCGATACCCCAGGAGCAACAGTGTCCCTAATTTGCTGGGAAGTGGCGGTGCGGTCCCCTACGGCACTGCGTAGGATCCTACGGTCTTGGCGTGCATCCGTGCGTCGCTGCGGTCCGGTCCCAGGTCGACGGGCACGTGCACCTTCCGCCGACCACTGGCGACAACATCGATGTACTGTGGAGACCTCACGCCCCACGTGTTGAGCAATTCGGCGGTACGTCCACCCGGCCTCCCGCATGCCCACTATACGCCCTCGCTCAAAGTCCGTCAACTGCACATACGGTTCACGTCCACGCTGTCGCGGCATGCTACCAGTGTTAAAGACTGCGATGGAGCTCCGTATGCCACGGCAAACTGGCTGACACTGACGGCGGCGGTGCACAAATGCTGCGCAGCTAGCGCCATTCGACGGCCAACACCGCGTTTCCTGGTGTGTCCGCTGTGCCGTGCGTGTGATCATTGCTTGTACAGCCCTCTCGCAGTGTCCGGAGCAAGTATGGTGGGTCTGACACACCGGTGTCAATGTGTTCTTTTTTCCATTTCCAGGAGTGTAGTTCTAAGTTTTAGGGGACTGATGACCTCAGATGTTAAGTCCCATAGTGCTCAGACCCAAACCTTGCAAAATGCCTTCTGGAAATCGAGGAATACTGAATGTGCTTGCTGCCCTTCATGCATAGTTTGCAGGATATCATATGAGAAAAGTGCAAGTTTAGTTCGCACCAGTAATATTTTCTAAAACCGTGCTGATTCGTGGTCAGAAGCTTTTTCATCGCAAGGGAACTGGTTATATCCGAGAAGTCTACAGCAAACCAATGTCAAGGATATTGGTCTCTAATTTTTCGGGTCCGTTCTATTACCATTCTTATGTGCAGGAGTTAGCTGCACTTTTCTGGCCGCTGTGACAGAGTGGTTCTAGGTGCTTCAGTCCGGAACCGCGCTGCTGCTACGGTCACAGGTTCGAATCCGGCTTTGGCATGGATGTGTGTGATGTTCTTAGGTTAGTTCAAATGGTTCAAATGGCCCTGAGCACTGTGGGACTTAATATATGATGTCATCAGTCCCCTAGAACTTAGAGCTACTTAGACCTTACTAACCTAAGGACATTCCACACATCCATGCCCGAGGCAGGATTCGAACCTGCAACAGTTGCGGTCGCGCGGTTCCAGACTGAAGTGCCTAGAACCGCCTGGCCTTAGGACAGTTAGGTTTAAGCAGTTCTAAGTCTAGGGACTGATAACCTCAGATGTTAAGTCCCATAGTGCTTAGAGCCATTTGAACCATTTTTACCTGCACTTTTTTCCAGTCGCTTGGGACTTTGCGCTGGATGAGAGATTCGCGATAAATGCAAGCAGGCCAGGGATGCCTGTTATTATGTCCTGCAAATGAGTGCCTGTGCAATGGTCAAACGACGGCATATTGGTTCTTCCTAATTTCATTGGCTCGTCCGTTTTAAGCTCTGATTTTAGTTTGTCACAATTGAAAATTGTGGAAATGTAAATGAGAGTTTGGTGTCATTGGCCGGGAGGTCCCTTTACGGGGCAGGTTCGGCCGTCGTGGTGTAGGTCTTATTACATTTGACGCCACATTGGGCGACCTGCGCGCTGGATGGGGATGAAATGATGATGAAGACAACAGAACACCCAGTCCCCCCGTCCCTGAGCAGAGAAAAAATCCCCGACCCACCCGGGAATCGAACCCGGGCCCCTTATGACGCCAGTCCGTCACGCTGCACATTCAGCTATCGGGGTGGACCGAAGGTAGTGGAGAGAGTGCATCACTTTCTGCCACTAATTTCTACTTTTAGACAATGGCTCTGAGCACTATGGGACTTAACTTCTGAGGTCATCAGTCCCTACTTATAGACAATCATCGCAAACAAAAGATTTAACTTCACACGTTCAGCGCGTTGCTACGACACAGGAAGAACCGTTACTAACCGGCGACAATTAGTTGCAGAGGTGAGAGACGCGAACTAAATCGAAAGAAAACATCTTGTGGTGCACCAGGCCTTTCGCAGAATCCTCCTTCAAATGCAAAGTGACTTGGCCTCAGCGATGACTTGCAAATAAGCGGGCGTTGGCCTGAGTGTATTTCCATAAAAAAGAAAACGAAAAGAAGTGAAGCTTTGTGAAAAGATTGCCACTCGGAGAAAAATTCCTAGCAAACGGAGGCACCCGCGCAACTAACTTCTGTGTTTGTCTTTCCTGCTCGCCTCATTTCAACTTCTGAATCCTACAGCTCAGTCGTCTGCTCGAAAGAAATACTTGTGGTAAAAACACACAACACACACACACACACACACACACACACACACACACACACACACACACACTCGAAAAACGTTAGTCGGCTGCAGGACACATCACAGCGCAACACCGAGTAACGTAGCATCTAGCCCTTACTCTTCATAATGCCGATAAGGCAAGGAAAACATTCTACACCAATAACTGTTGTCAACCCAAGTGTAATTACCCCCCTGAGGGGTAACAAAATGTTTTTATTCACGAAATGTATTCGCAGTTGCGAATACAGACAACCATCAGCTGTATAATGGACTGACGACAATGAAAATCTATGCCGGACCGGCAATAGAACCGAGATTTCCCGTTTTACGCGAGCTGTCGTCTTAACCGCATTGGCTGTCCATGTACGATCTACAGGCAGAGTCATATGTCGTCGTTCATGCATCGTGCACGTCATGTAATTCCCGTATAGCCGAGTGGCACATTTTTATTCAAAGTCGCTGCCTGGTATCAAAATATAAACACTATGTTGCGGTGACTGTGTTGTTAAGAAGTTCGATGCTTTGTTCATTCGGACATGCATCGTACTTCTTAACAGCACAGGCACGCAATATCGTGGATTATACTTATTAGATGATAACTATTAACACTATTTCATAAAACTGTAATGCTAGTTACAGAAGTTACCAATAATTACATTTTTACTACTACTACATTAACGTGTGACACGATGTGGTAGGGATTACAAATGTATGAGTTTCATCATCCTCACGTAGTAAACCTCCTACACAGATATTAGGGGCAGCCAAATGAAAACGAGACTGACGCAATAAATCCGTATACATGTAAGTAGGACTCGCGTACGGGGTTTCCGTACATACCTAACTGCATATATACACAGTTCGACCATCCCCGGGTTTCGAGAATCTGGACGATTTTTGCTTGTTATCGATATCGATACTGACATGATACTGGCCCTGGGTATTCCCACACTTCGGAGAATGTGTTAATTTTAAGTTAAGAGTTAAAATGTTTGGTATAATTTCACATTTGCTATTGTACTTCTTCATTTACTTTATTAATTCTGGAGTTGTACTAATATGCTACGCTTACTGTTAATTGGTCCGCAGCTCCTGGTCTCGCGGTAGCGTTCCTGCTACCCGCGCACGGGGTCCCGGGTTAGATTCCCGGCGGGGTCAGGGATTTTTCCTGCCTGGAGATGACTGTGTCGTCTGTATCATCATCATTCATCCTCCTTACGGTCGGAGGAAGGCAATGGCAAACCACCACCACTAGGACCTTGCCTAGTACGTCAGTGCGGGTCTCCCGCATTGTCCCCTACACTCCTCGGAGTATGGGACCTCATCATCATCACTGTCAATTGGAAATGCGCTGACTTCGTCAGATATTGTCTGTGTTGCGATTACTTGAAAGATTTGACGGAAGTCTTCAGAGATGAAAACGGTACAGCTGCCCATAGGGCTACTCCGTTACGCAAAAGTCGAATTGTTCTTTGGAACACTTCAGTGTATACTTTATGGGTACTAGAAACTCATCCCAAGCAATGGATGTGCAATCCTGTGTCAATTTCCTTACCCCTGACACCGCTAGTCGGCAAAGGCATCATTTTCACAACTGCAGGGGACTTCGTTTCATCGTAACTCAGCGATTCAGCATGGAAGATTTGTAAGTTATATTCACAAACACGTCTGCCTCTCGTGGTCTCGCGGTAGCGTCCTCGCTTCCCGAACACGGGGTCCCGGGCTCGATTCCCGGAGGGGTAAGGGATTTTCACCTGCCTCGAGATGACTGGGTGTTGTTGTGTCGTCTCCATTATCATCACTCATCCCCATTATGTTCGGAGGAACGCAACGGCAAACCACCTCCATTAGGACCTTACTACTGCGGTGGTGCGGGTCTCTCGCATCGTTCCCCTATGCTCTGTCAAGAAGCACGGGACTTCATTTCATTTTTTCATACACAAACACTTCGCCTACCTGTTACTGACAACTAAACCAAAATCCTGAGATTTCTGACAGTTTACGAGTGCAATGTAAGTATGTAATAGAATTTTTTTTTGACATTATTACAGTTCAACAATTTTCGGATTTTTCCCTGTGCTTGTGCTAGGAAAGCTTGCTTCTTGCCAAAGTTCTTGATTCTACGTCAACGGAAAGTACCCTATAGGTTTTGACGATTGAGTTTGCGAGTATCAAAATATTTAACATAAATGGCCGTATCTTTTGACTGCTTCGACTTAAAAGCTTAAATTATTTACTCCGCCAAGGAACCGTAGACCATGATATTTGACATAGGCTTCAACTTGATATCGCTACCTGATCTTGAGAAAAAGGAATCTTAACAGATGGCCGTACCTTTTGATTGCATTGACTTAGAATCTTAAATTTTTTTCACCACCAAGGGACCGTAGACGTTACTAAGTGACATAAATTTCAATTCGATACGTCTGCCCTTTGGTGAGGAAAAGGGATCTTAACAGTCGGACAGACAGATGAACAACAAAGTGATCCTAAAAGAATTCTGTCATTACCGATTGACGTTCAGAACCCTAAAAAGTAAGTTAAGGGTTTATTATTTCCAAGGTAATTGCCATACCTTTTAATAATTTACTCCACTGTGAGACAAAATCGTCAATGCCTCCATGGAGAAATATTTGTGTTTGCCTAGAGGACCATGACTGAATCTAGGTGAGCACTTCTTCGTGCGAAGCAAATCGACGGCCACGAATGCCTTTCTTCAGGGATTCAAAAATATTGAAATCACATCGCGAGAGATCGGGCTGTATGCAGGATGCGGAAGGCCTGAAACAACCTTGGCAACATGTGGGCGGACCTACATGTTGCCAAGGTTGTTTCGGGCCTTGCGTATCCTCAATAGAGTCCCTTTCCATTACCATTGTTTTATTTATCTTATAATCTTATCTGAAGACGCTATCCATCCCATTCGGCTGCTCTTCCAACCCATTTGGTGTCTCCTGCAGAACTACGGTTCAAATGGTTCAAATGGCTCTGAGCGCTATGGGACCTAACTGCTGTGGTCATCAGTCCCCTAGAACTTAGAACTACTTAAGCCTAACTAACCTAAGGACATCACACACATCCATACCCGAGGCAGGATTCGAACCTGCGAACGTAGCGGTCGCGCGGTTCCAGACTGTAGCGCCTAGAACCGCTTGGCCACACCGGCCGGCCAGAATTACGGATCGCCTATCCTTGGAAGCTATCAATGGTGAATAACCGAACACATCGATGTTAATTTAAAAAATCGGCGGGTGTAAGAGTAATTTCAGGAGTTCCACAATGGAGTTTGAGAGGGCCTTTACTCTTTGTAATACATCTCTGATATGTGTTGTAGACAGCAGTAACCCTCCCGCTCTCGCTTTGAGTAGGCTAATTCTGAAATTACTCTTACATCTATCGATTGATTTCCGTTAAGAACGACGTATTGAGTTCTTTGGCATTATTAGACGCGAACAAAAATTCCATCTATGTTCTGATAAAGGACTGTCACAACCTTTGTAGCGCCTCCCTTTCCAAAAAAGACTGAAGATGAATAGCGATCCCTAAAGATCATGCAGTCTGATTTACCGTAGTTTGCAAGGGGCTTCAAATAAAAATACTCTAGAAAAAATAATTTATTTTCGTCTGGTTAGGCACCACAACCTCGATAAATTTGAGGAAAGAAATCATTTCGGGATGAGTTTCAAAAATGTGGTTTACTCAGCGCTTGTAGTTTTGTGCATGGCCCACTTTCAAGTGCATCTAAAAACATAACAGCACCTCATAATGAGAAGAAACTTACAATACAAAAGCCATGTAGCTACACTGGACGAACTGTTTACGCAAACATAGTTATTATCTACAACAGATGTGCATACATGGTCCTCGTCTTGTTATTCAAAAATTGCGTACCATGTATAATTATGCATAACACAGTCGTAAATGTCCACGATCTAAAATGTAAAATGTTCGTAATGATAGCAGTTGCGAGAATTGTAGTACTAACACGCTATTAAAGCGACGCGTCTAATCAGTAGCAAGAAGAAGGCAAATCTTGTGATGCATAGCTATAAAACACATCTACACACAGCTGCTTAGTAGTACAGCTTTAAAACACAGCCCGGTGGAGTTCAAAAAATGTTCAAATGTGTGTGAAATCTTATGGGACTTAACTAATAAGGTCATCAGTCCCTAAGCTTACACACTACTTAACCTAAATATCCTAAGGACAAACACACACACCCATGCCCGAGGGAGGACTCGAATCTCCGCCGGGACCAGCCGCACAGTCCACGACTGCAGCGCCATAGACCGTGTAATGGTACTTGAATTACGTAACTATTACGGCACCTCACCTCAACCTCTTGATACCAGCAATATTCTACTGTGTTTCTGTAAAATAGTTAACATATTTCTGTGACAACATTCAGATTTGATTTCATTAATGTAGAGGTACTTCGATACATCGATATTTATATATTGCAATGATATTGTTCTTATGTGTATTCTTTCTTATGTCAGTATGATCATTGACGCACTTGTAACTCTGATTTTTGGGCGCGTAAGCGGTTATTAGAGAGTCAAGCTTTGGTCGTCGTGTTAAAAAGACGCAAATTGTAGTCAGTTTATGAAATGTGAACTTTAACAGTGAGGAAGATATTTTCAAGTATGTTTTATATTGTGAAGTGATGTTTTGGAACGAGTTACATGATATTGCAACAAAAGTAATAAAAAAGAAGTGTAACTTAAATTCGGAGTGCTGATTACTTTTTTACATCACCATTGTCCTAACTTGCAAAAGTTTAATCTTCAAGAATGGTTCATGAAACACATCTATAAAACTTTTGAATATCACAGAATAACACCTAGACCTCTTTGCATCCGAGCTTGGAATCATCACTACCTAGATTTTCGACGATTGAGCGATGAGTTCACAACGAAACCAGCGTCGGAAACACGAAATGATGGGTGCCTAGTTTATCCATTATTTCAAGAAATGACTTTATTAACTGTGCTCTAATGACACCTGCCACATAATATAACTTTGTTGTTGCCCGAAAAGGCAATATTTAGCAGCGTGAGCAACACTACAATCACAATTAATTTTTGACCTTTGTTGTGGTAGCGTTAGAACCGATCGGCTAATCCCGCGCCCCGGTGGGTGATACCTTCCTGGAAATCAATTTATCAGTATACAAATCATAACTGAGATGTCAGAATTTGCACATGTATGCTTTCAATAATTTTCCGCCGCTCTGTGAGCCGACAACAAGCACAAAGTACTAAATGAAAAAACTAAGAGCAAAAGTTTGTCTCAGCTTCACGCAGCAGTTAATAAACAAACTGCACACACTGCACTAAATTACTGGAAATAAAATTAGAATATTTTCAGTTTCGTCCACTTTGTAAATGAAGCGATGGACTGCTGAGAATAAAATGGAATATATTCTTCAAATACGAGTCGTGTTGCTTATTGATTTACACTTTAATGTTTCCCATAATTAACGGTGCGCCGTTTGACTTATTATAGCTGCGTGTATGGAGTACTTTGGTCTCATCGATGGTTAAAGGACAATCACTAGAAGCGTAGTCCCAGCACAGTACAGTCGATTTTCCCGACAGCTGCCGCTGCGTGAGCAGGTGAATGTGAGCATCAGCGATAGCGCTGGACTACGAGGATTCTGTGGAGGGAGGGTGTAAACACTGCGGATATCTTCAGACGATTAATGGCAGTGTGTGGAGAGTGTTCATCGCCACGGAAAGTACTCTTGCAACACGACAACGCTGGTCCCCACACGAGTCCGAAACCTACGATTGCCGTCGCTGAAAAGTGGTTCCAGCTACTGTCACAAGCACCGGATGCTCCTGCCGTGGCCCCTTCAACTTCTTAGAGTCCCCTCGAACCATGTTTCTGGAGTCTGTCGCAGCCACCGCATGATAGCTGCCCGCAGTTCCCGCAAGTCTGTGAAATCGTGTCTACGCGGAGATTTGTTTATAGCTCCGAATAGATGATAATCAGATGGTGCCAGGTCAGGAGGATAGAGTTGCTGTGGCAGTAACTGGAAGACCATTTCAGCGATGGCGTCCGGCTCTTATTGGGACGAGAGCTGTTGTGTTGCAGGAGCATTTTTCGTCACAATGCACACTCTCCACACACTGCCATCAATCCCCTGTCGGTATCTACAGTATTTACACCACATCGTCCAGCGCCGTCCTTGATGGTCACATTCCACGTATTGACAGTTGTTGGGAATATGGGCTGTAGTGTGTAGGGATTTCACGTCTAGTAACTGTACCGAGCGAGGTGGCGCAGTGGTTAGCATACTTGACTCGCATGCGGGAGGTTCAATCCCGCGTCCAGCTATCCTGATTTAGGTTTTCCGTGATTTCCTTAAATCTCTTCAGGCAAATGCCGGGATGGTTCCTTTGAAAAGGGCACGGCCGACGTCCTTACCCATCCTTGCCTAACCTCGCAGTTTGGTCTCCTCCACCAAAATAACCCATCCCAACCCCAACTCTAGTGCCTGTCTTATCATCTGCAGTTGGACCAACGTACTCCATACTTGCAGCTACAGTGACGAGTTAAATGGTGTACCATGAATGATGGGAAAAAATAAAATGTAAACCAATACCGAACTTCCCTCATAAATTATAAGGATTGCACCTCATAGAGCTAAATTTCCTAAGGGTCCTTTAAAATGTCTAAGTTAACTGCAATATCCCTACCTCGGCCTAACTATAAAAGCATCAGTCCAAAATTGATACCACGCAAAGACTGACTAAATCTTTTCATTACCTTCTTGTTCCTGCCATAGAATGGCGGATGATGGACTCAGTACACTGTTCCATGCCTCCACTGGAGACGTACAGTTCTTAGTGTACAGCATTCCCTGGAACTCAGATCTGGGTGGTGGCTCAGAAGATTCTTTGCCAATTACATGAAACGAATTTTTCGAAAAATTATTAATAAAAGACATCTTTCCCACTTGTAGCTCTTCTGACATCACTCAGCATCAATATGAAATTAATATTTTCGTAACTTGTATTTGAAATTAGTATTGCAAAGGGGAATTAAAAAATCGTACATATCTGGACCATTACATCTTGTGTAGATATCTGGGCTTGTGGTCTTTACGCGGCCAACTCGGCCCCCTCCGGCACGCTGATAAAACCCGACGTCGCCGAGGCGGCGGTAATTTGCGACGCCGCTGGCAGGGCTGTGACAAGCTCCCCGCGATAGGATTGTGGCGGCTGAGGGGCCGAGAGGCCGGGACAAGGGGAGCTATCGATCAGTGGCTGCTCGTCTCCAGCCAGGCAGCCGCTCCCACCGAGACCTTCCACAAGGCAGGCGTCGCAGCTGCCTGCCCGCCGCTCGCTTACTAGCGGTCGGACAGCGAGCGAGTACGAGTCCAGTGTTGAGGGTTGCATACATCAGGAGTCAATGCGCGGCTCTTACGTCACTGCTACACTGGCTTGCTGCCTTCGCGCCCGTAGTAGTTCCTACTCCTCGACTCGTGACTGAAGCATGCAAGAGTCGTGATCGTACCGCTGAAGTTGAGTGCACGATCTTGCTGTAGTGATGCCACTGAAAAAATTACCAACTCTCAGGATCAGATGGCTCTTAACAAAGCTATGTTTTGTGGGAGCCTGGGGGTTGTAAGATGAAAATTAAGTAATGCAGTGTGTACAATTGTAAAGTTGATCTATAAGAGGCAGACTGATATACTACCAGAAAAAATTACTACACCATTTTAGAGGTTTCCAATTCACTCATGATTTATTGGTGCAACAGTACATGAAATAATTACATTTTCAGACTAAAAGAATAAGCTGTTCTGAGGTACCAGGTGTCGATCCATGGTGAAACACCCATATTAGTACATAGTGTAGCTTCCATGGGCGGCAATGTAGGATCTGATTCTGGCATCCAGTTGAGCTTACAGATGGCGGATACTGTCCTGGGATATGTTATACCATGCCTGCTCGATCTGCTCCCATAGTTTTGTATGAGCTGTTGTTTGACAAGTCACACTGGTCTTAACTCAGCCCATCATATCTGACATGTGCTACATTGGAGACACGTTTGGAGATCATACTGGCCAGGGAAGCTGCTGCACATCTTGAAGAGAACCTTCACTTTCATGGGCATTGTGTGTGCGGGCATTGTCCTGTTGGAACAACACATTACTTTTCGCTGGCCAGTGTGGCCGAGCGGTTCAAGGCGCTTCAGTCTGGAACCGCGCGACTGCTACGGTCGCAGGTTCGAATCCTGCCTTGGGCATGGATGTGTGTGATGTCCTTAGGTTAGTTAGGTTTAAGTAGTTCTAAGTTCTAGGGGACTGATGACCTCAGCAGTTAAGTCCCGTAGTGCTCAGAGCCATTTGAACCATTTGAATATTACTTTTCCTGTTGCGAGAACGGCAAAAGAATGGATCTAACAGTATTCTGCACATACTGAGCGCTGGTTAGCGTTCCTTCCAGAAACACCAAAGGTGAAAGAAAGTTGAACCTTATTACACTATAGCCGGCCGCGGTGGGCTCGCGGTTCTAGGCGCTCAGTCCGGAACCGCGCGACTGCTACGGTCGCAGGTTCGAATCCTGCCTCGGGCATGGATGTGTGTGATGTCCTTAGGTTAGTTAGGTTTAAGTAGTTCTAAGTTCTGATGACCACAGATGTTAAGTCCCATAGTGCTCAGAGCCATTTGAACCTTATTACACCCCAGACCACAAAGTCTGAGTTGTGACCAGTGTGTCTTCGATGAAGGCACTCTACGAACCAGCGCTCACCGGGTCTACACCGTACATGTAAACGACCGTTACTTGCGTGCAGAGAGAATCAGCTTCCATCGCTGAAGACCATGGCGTCCATTCCATCATCCAACTGATCCACTGACGGCATCAGTCAATCCGTGCAGGTTGGTGCTGTGGCGTGAGTGGAAGATGCTAATATGCATTTCGCAACAGTTCACGTTGACACGTCTGAGATTACAAGCCCTCTTACAGGTGCTGTGGTAGCTGTATGATCTGCCACTGCTGATCTTACAATACGACTATCGTGGTAGGCGTCTGTGCTGCGTGGACATCGAGAACTTCGGCTACAGGTATGAGAATGTTCACATGACCACTGATACCAGCAGCTGACGCAGCACGTCCAACTTGTATGGCAATTCTCCGAAAGGACCATCCAGTCAGTGGGAAGGTCACAATGTGACAATGTGACCCCTTTCAAACTCGCTCAGTTGGTTGTATGTCTCCGTGGCATGGTTGCCTGCTTGGTTCACACGTTTGCATCACACTGACCCTCCTGGTTGCGACAATCCCCTATTAAAGGGTAAACACAGATGGTGCTCTGGTACCTATGGCACTACGCTGTCTGATGGTTCATGACGCTGATAGTATTATCAGTATATCTACTGTTCCCCTAGTGGCATATGTCGTCACTGGATCAAAATCGACGTCGCTTTTCCAGGTATACTAACATTTTTTTCGGCAGTATATATATATATATATATATATATATATATATATATATATATATATATATATATATATATATATATACTGATTAAAAGTATTTGCATCAAATGTCTAGGGATTTTTAGGTCACATCATGGGGAAAAACTTTGGTCAGAAACAAAAACATCGCTAACACTCCCCGTCAACGCTTAGCTTCCTTCTGTAGTGGTCATGCGCCTGAGAGGCAGTAGGATCTATGAGCTCTCCGGCGCGCATATTTTATATGCGTTGCCTACGATCCGTTCATTTGCTGCGTATGGGCTGGACTCAGCAAAATTAAGCTTACTGATGTCCGTCTAAAATATATTTCTCCACCTAGAGGCACTCATTACTTCTTTTTCTTCTTGAAAATCACGCTAATAATTCACTGATGTAGGTAGTAGTAAGCACTCCTGTTTAGTAGATGTTAATAGTATATATATTTGGTGGTTATAATTACACTAACGGTGTTACAAATGCAGCAATGCGGGCTGGATACATCGCAGGACACTGAAACATGGTTGATATGTTCATTAATTGGTGTGCTCATACAATATACTGAAAAAAAATAATAGTTCCACTTTCCGCCACCAGGTGAAAATTCTGTGCTGTAAGCAGGCAGAACATGGTGTGGGTGCTGGGAAAGGGGAGGAACGATCAAACACGTGATAACGGTGGTTCTGGTATGTTTATTAGGATGTGGTCGCAAGTTACAGCGTATGTCCAGTATAGTCTCCTGACTCAGCAACACACTGTATCAATAACACGGCATGGTCGACAGTAGCTCGCAGCTTATGTGGTGTAATCAGAGTGATATGTTGTCCTGTACCATCCTTCAGATCAGAAAAAGTCCAGATACATCCTTGATAGACACCATCTATCACACATCCCCACAACCACAAGTCACATGGATTCAGACTGGAGTATCTGGAAGACCACAGATATTGAAATTGCCTAGAGTTGATGCTGTCGTTACCGAAGATTCCTCGAAGCAAAACTTTCACCTGGCAAGCGACATGTAGTGTCTCGACTCATGGAAATGGTGATAGTGGTGTGGACACAGTTGCGTTCTTGCAAAACTGGAATCATGTTACACAAGCAGGTCCTTATAAAGTGCAGATGTTACTGTCCACCTAACAAGCTCGTGAGGTGTCACCTCCTCGAAGGAAAACGGACTGAGAATTAAGGAGCTTGCGAAATCACAACAACACAGTTACATAAGCTGATTGTAATAGCTGTTCCTGCACAACATGCGGCAGAGTAGTTATGTGCATTCATGGCACCATGTAGAGTAAAATGTGCCTCGTCCGTCCAAAGAAGATTCTCCGGTCATCCATCCATTTACACTACTGTCCATTAAAATTGCTACAGCAAGAAGAAATGCAGATGATATACGGGTATTCATTGGGCAAATATATTATACTAGAACTGACATGCGATTACATTTTCACTCAATTTGGGTGCATAGATCCTGAGAAATCAGTACCCAGAACAACCACCTCTGGCCGTAATAACGCCCTTGATATGCATGGGCATTGAGTCAAACAGAGCTTGGATGGCGTGTACAGGTACAGCTGCCCAAGCAGCTACAACACGATACCACAGTTCGTCAAAAATAGTGACTGGCGTATTGTGACGAGCCAGTTGCTCGGCCACCATTGACCAGACGTTTTCAATTGGTGAGAGATCTGGAGATGTGTTGGCCTCGGCAGCAGTCGAACATTTTCTGTATCCAGAAAGGCCCGTACAGGACCTGCAACATGTGGTCGTGCGTTATCCTGCTGAAATGTAGGGTTTCGCAGGGATCGAATGAAGGGTAGAACCACGGGTCGTAACACATCTGAAATGTAACGTCCACTGTTCAAAGTGCCGTCAATGCGAACAAGAGGTGACCGAGACGTGTAACCAATGGCACCCCATACCACCACGCCGGGTGATAAGCCAGTATGGCGATGACGAATACACGCTTCCAATGTGCGTTCACCGCGATGTCGCCAAACACGGATGCGACCATCAAAAAAATGGTTCAAATGGCTCTGAGCACTATGGGACTTAACATCTGTGGTCATCAGTCCCCTAGAACGTAGAACTACTTAAACCTAACCAACCTAAGGACATAACACACATCCATGCCCGAGGCAGGATTCGAACCTGCGACCGTAGCGGTCACGCGGTTCCAGACTGTAGCGCCTAGAACCGCACGGCCACACCGGCCGGCTGATGCGATCATCATGATGCTGTAAACAGAACCTGGATTCATCCGAAAAAATGACGTTTTGCCATTCGTGCACCCAGGTTCGTCGTTGAGTACACCGTCGCAGGCGCTCCTGTCTGTAATGCAGCGTCAAGGGTAACAGCAGCCATGGTCTCAGAGCTGATAGTCCATGCTGCTGCAAACGTCGTCGAACTGTTCGTGCAGATGGTTGTTGTCTTGCAAACGTCCCCATCTGTTGACTCAGGGATCGAGACGTGGCTGCGCGATTTGTTACAGCCATGCGGATAAGATGCCTGTCATCTCGACTGCTAGTTATACGAGGCCGTTGGGATCCAGCACGGCGTTCCGTATTACCCCCCTGAACCCACCGATTCCATATTCTGCTAACAGTCATTGGATATCGACCAACGCGAGCAACAATGTCGCAATACTCTAAACCGCAATCGCGATAGGCTGCAATCCGACATATCAAAGTGGGAAACGTGATAGTACGTATTTCTCCTCCTTACACGATGCATCACAACAACGTTTCACCAGGCATCGCCGGTCAACCGCTGTTTGTGTATGAGAAATCGGTTGGAAACTTTCCTCATGTCAGCACGTTGTAGGTGTCGCCACCGGCGCCAACCTTGTGTGAATGCTCTGAAAAGCTAATCATTTGCATACCACAGCATCTTCTTGCTGTCGGTTAAATTTCGCGTCTGTAGCACGTCATCTTCGTGGTGTAGCAATTTTAATGGCCAGTAGTGTACATGCGAACCAAAATATGAAGGCCAAAGTCACGGCATTGTATCCCATCTCGGGGCTTCATTTAGTGCACATTCTGTATCTTGTAAGGATACCAAAGTAAAATGCGCTGCAAAATCTTTTTAAATGTTGCCCAGGGAGAGACAATTCTCGTCCCATGCACAGAATTTGAGGCTACAGCAACCTCCTCACCAATTGCCATAAGAAAGTGCCTCCTCTCTGTCCCTGCTACAGCACCTAACTGACCTGTTTCTTCAAATTTCTTGACCATATTCTTTATCCCGTTTATTGAAACCGGGCCTCTTCTGTCGGCGATATTCCCACAAGGCAGCGTTGCTACTGTATAAAACAACTTTATCAGTAGTGCACGGTCTTCCTTCTCAATAGCCACTGCCGTTCGTGCCGAAAACTTCAGCCTTCTTAGCCCTTTACACCAAGTCACTTCACAACTGAAATAACTACGAGCCGCTAAGTGATAAGTAGCATACTGGCGCCAAAACGGGACACATTTGACATTCTGACTGCTTACAGCGACATATTTTCACCTGGTGGCAGAAAGCGGAACAACTACTTTTTCCAGAACACTGCACGAGTACACAGATTAATAAACATACCTATGATGGTTCAGTGTCCTGTGATGTTTACACCCCGCGCTGCAACACTCGCAACAGCCTCAGTTTCATTATAATCACCCGGTGAACAAATATACATATATATTGATCCGTCACATCGTGGAACCCAGCACTGGACCACTCATTGAAAACAACAACACGTCACTTGAACGTCTCATCCATGAGTCGCTTTGGAGCGCCACTTGTGACTTCAAATGGACGTGGTGTGGACGACGAATGGACGTGTCGCCGCCACGTCACCTCTGCGTGTATTGCTTCATTTGTTAACATGGAGGTGGCTCGAAACAGCGCCGACAACGCCACGTCTCTGTTCGCAGACGATGCTGTTCTCTATACGAAAATTACAACGCTTGAAGCCTGTAGCGAAATTCAAGGGGACCTGCAGAGGATGGATGATTGCTGCAGGTGCAGTTAACCCTGAAGGTAAATAAATGGCAAGTGATCACTGGAAGCATCAACTACTGTAAAATACCGGGGTTAGCCATCCAGAGCGAAATGACACATAAAACAAATTTTAGGAAGTGTAGATTTAGGGAAATGTAATTAATTCAAAAACGAGGTGGCTTACGGAACACTTATTCTAGTAATTCTTGTGTATTGCTCATCTATCTGGGAGACTTACCAGGTTGGTGTAATGGAAAAGATAGAGTACGTCCAACGAAAAGCGACTCATGTTATCACTTAGTACGTGCGGAGCATTGCCGAGACGCTCAACAAACACCACTGGCACACGCTACAAGAGAGGTGTTGTGCAACACGGAGAGGTTTCTGTTCAAATAGTGAAAAAGTACATTCCGGGTAGAATGAGGCAACAATTCCAGCCTCCCAAAAATGTCTCTAGAAATGGACACTACGAGAAAATGAGATAAACTAAAACGGTCGTTAACCGACAATCGTTATGGCGCCATTTGCGAATGGAAAAGCAACGATGATGCTTGGTTTGTGGGGCGCTCAACTGCGCGGTCATCAGCGCCCTTACAAAGGCCCAATTTTTTTCACACTCCAATTTTTTACGCAGTCCAATCTAGCCACTATCACGAATGATGATGAAATGATGACGACAACACAAGCACACAGTCCCAGGGCAAAGAAAATCTCTAACCCGGCCGGGAATCGAACACGGGACCCCGTGATCCAGAGGCAGCAACACTAGCTGCGGACATGGAAATACCCTCCGCCACGCACCGTAAGGTGGCTTGCGGAGGAGAGACGTAGGTGTAGATGTCTTGAGTATTGGTCATCGGTACTTAATGGCTGTAGCAAGCGTTGGTGTATCATATTTGAGTCTCAATGTTTGTTCTGTTCTCTCGAAGCATCCAACAAGGGCATACTGAAAAGTAAAGTCTCTGAATTTTGTATGTGAAAGCTCTTAAAGCTGTTTAAACAAAAAAAACTTTATTAACATTTTGCATCATTAATTTTCATGTCCACATATTTATTTGTCAGCATAGTCACCTTCCTAGCGAAAGACCAGTTTGTTGATACCGTCGCCGGAGAATGTTTGACTTTGTTGAAGGAGCTGCAATCTCATCTCTGTCTGTAACACTTCAGTGCTATTAAAGAGAAATCTTCGTAGGTGTTCTTTAAGTACTGGAGACAGATGAAAATCGGATGGGGCAAGTAGGGACTGTATGAAGGACGCTCGATGACAATGAACACAAGGCGTCTGATTGCTGAAGATGCCGCACATTACTGATGTCGACACAATCGTCACTGTACATAGCTTTTATTCTTCTATGGATTTCAATGGGCGGCACGTTTTCTGCTGTTACAAACTGGATTACAGCACGTTGTTTCTTGCGCAGTAACATAGGTACCTTACACACTACCCTGTTAAACGCTACAACTCGGAGCCCTCTAGCGGCAGAGGGTTGCAACTTGTGTCAGCGAAGCACGAAAGTCGACCAGGGTACAGGCATGACATATGGTACCCCAACCGATATTGAGAACAGAATAAAAAATTTGGAGACATTGCTTTCCAGCACGCCCTTACCGCAAACACGAATCTATCGCCATTGTTGGGGATAGGTGCAAAACTGACGCCATTAAATTAATTTTAGAAATTGTATTCCCACTGACAAGGGGAGGCCGCCAATTGTGAAATTCAGATTCGATTCATACTGCGCATAACAAAAGCTCACGGCCAGAGGTGTAATGTGTCAAAGAACCAAGATGCACTTCTCAGCCGTTGTCGAGAAAATCGACAGTTAAAAGAAACCGTTGCGGTGAAATACTCTCTACGATTAATAATTTTTTGCAGCGTCGTGGCGCAGCGGTAAGCGCTCGGGTTTGTAATCTAAAGGTCGCCGGATCGAATCTCGCGTCATGCAACCTTTTTTTTAGTATTTGTTTTTTGTAGTTCATATATATATATATATATATATATATATATATATATATATATATATATATATATATATATATATAATTTTCGGCAATCAGTTGCAACAATTATGCATATAATAAGTTGTTGAAAGTCGTTTGTCGTGGAAAAACTGGCGACTTCGAATATCATTATGTTTTCCGCAAACAAAGTTGTATTTCACAAATGTTATTAATTGTCTTCATAATGTTAACCACGTATAGTTAACGGAAGACGTAGAAACGGTATTCCGAAACGAATACGTATAGCTTAAGTCAAACGTTCGAATTAGAATGGAGACCCCACGAACACAAATTTGCTGCGGCAGGTATGAAATATAAACTCCGTTACTCGCTCGTTACACTTGAAGGACAGATGTTGAATGGGCCGAAACGAGCCGCCGCATAACAGCGTAGTTGCCTACTAACTTCGAAAGAAGGTAGATGCGGTCCCTAGCGCAACTTATAACATCGTCGAAAATCAGTGCGGACGGGAGAGCTTTGGTACACCCTGTTAAAAAAAACGGAAAAATGGAGGCGGTACAATTGGAGAGCGATCCGCCTTCACCAACATGCATAATCAATTCATTAATAGTTTATATATATATGTGAATTACAAAAAACTAATAATAAAAATAAATTGCATGGCGCGACATTCGATCCCGCGACCTTCGGATTACGAACCCGAGCGCTTACCGCTGCGCCACGACGCTGTAGAAAATTATTAATCGTAGAGAGTATTTCACCGCAACGGTTTCTTTTAACTGTCGATTTTCTCGACAACGGCTTAGAAGTGCATCTTGGTGCTTTGCCACATTACACCTCTGGCCATGAGCTTTTATTATGCGCAATATGAATCGAATCTGAATTTCACATTTGGCGGCCTCCCCGTGTGAGCCACGGACATACAGTATATGGAAATTAAAATATGAATGTTAAAAGAAATGGAGGATGAAGAGAGAAATAATTTGCTGAGTGATACCAGAGTCTATGTACCCGCCAGGGTAGCCGAGAGCGTTAATGCGTTGTTTCCTCGACTCGGGTAGGCGTGCCGACCCCGGATCGAATCCGCTCTGCGGATTAACTACGAGGGCCGGTATGCCGGCCGGCCTGGATGTGGTTTTTAGGAGGTTTTCCACATCCCGCTATGCGAATACTAGGCTGGTCCCCACGATCTGCCTGTATCACGACTTGCCGACATTTGAAGATATTCGCACTATTGTACGGCTTACACTAGACGCAGACAGTGGGGTACACTAATTCCTTCCCGGGGGGTTCGGGGTGGCCGCAGGAAGAGCATCCGGCCATCCTCTGCAACTAACACTGCCAAATCATAGTAACCCGGCCGACGCCGCTTTGCAGCGGGACAAAGGCTGCAAGAAAGAACGAAATATCAGAGCCTATGTACGAGGTGCGGCTAGAAAAAACCGGACTGATGCTGGAAAAAACATTTATTTACAATTATTTACAATTTCATGTTATCTCCTTCAATGTACTCTCCTCCTCGGTCTCTACACCGCTCCATACGAATTTTCCACTGTTCATAGCAATGCTGCAGATCATTTTCGGTAAGTCCATACATTACTTCCGTCGCTTTTTCTTTTACTGCTTCAACAGTCTCAAATCTAGTTCCTTTCAAAGCTGACTTGACTTTAGGGAAAAGAAAAAAGTCACAGGGGGCCAAATCAGGTGAGTAGGGTGGATGATCTAAGATGGGAATGTTGTGTTTTGCCAAAAACGTCTTCACTGACAACGCACTGTGAGCTGGGGCATTGTCTTGGTGAAGGATGCATGACTTTTTTCTCCACAAATCGTTCCGTTTTCTCCGTACTCGCTCACGTAGGGTAGCCAGGACGCTAATGTAGTAATGCTGATTCACTGGTTGTCCCTCTGGTTCAAATGGCTCTGAGCACTACGGGACTTAACATCTGTGGTCACCAGTCCCCTAGAACTTAGAACTACTTAAACCTAACTAACCTAATGACATCACACACATCCATGCCCGAGGCAGGATTCGAACCTGCGACCGTAGCAGTCGCGCGGTTCCGGACTGAGCGCCTAGAACCGCTAGACCACCGCGGCCGGCTGTCCCTCTGGTACCCAATCAATGTGCACAATCCCTTTGATGTAAAAAAAAAAAAAAAAAAAAAAAAAACAATCATCATTGCCTTGAATTTCGATTTTGACATTCGTGCTTTTTTTTGTCGTGGAGAACCAGGAGTTTTCCAATGCATCGATTGGCGTTTAGTTTCGGGATCGTAAGTAAAAAAGCACGATTCATCGCAAGTAATAACATTTTGTAAGAAGGTGGGATCACTTTCAATGTTTTCCAGGATGTCAGAACAAATCATTCTTCGGCGTTCCTTCTGTTCAATTGGAGACACTTTGGAACCATTTTTGAACACACTTTGTTCATGTTGAAACTTTCATGAAGAATCTGCCTAACACTTTCCTTGTCAACTCCTGTTAACTCAGACACTGCTCTGATTGTTAAACGGCGATCTTGTCGAACAAGTTTACCGATTTTTTCAATGTTTGCATCAGGTTTTGCTGACAATGGTCTGCCAGTGCGAGTGTCATCACTGGTGTCTTCGCGGCCATCTTTAAATCGTTTAAACCACCCAAACACTTGTGTTCGCGATAAACAATCATCGCCGTACACTTGTTGTAACATTACAAACGTTTCACTTGCAGATTTTCCTAGTTTGAAACAAAATTTGATGTTAACACGCTGTTCTTTCTGTACACTCAACATTTTCCGACGCACAGACAAAACGTCAACTACTTAAAACAGACGCCACGGGCAGACTGAGTGCAGGAGGCAGATGAAACTCGAGCAGTAGGCGGAGCGAGAGTCACGTGACAGGCCACGCGACTTTCAGCCTTATTGCATTCGTTTTATTGTTTCACCAGTACTAGTCCGGTTTTTTTCTAGCCACACCTCGTATGTGTAGTCTACATATGTTAGTCAATATCTCTCGCAGTTATCGGACGAAAAGTGGGTAAAATCTGGGCAGAAGTGAAGCTGCTTTATAGGCTGAACCTTTAAAATGTAACACCACGAAAGCCAATAGTAGGGAAGAATGTTTGAGAGGATAAAAAAGATCATATGCAGATACGGCTGGAAATGCAATGCAAGGGAGGCACACACCCTTGAAGCTGCAGATAAAAGATCTTGGACAGTGACCTGGTGTGGCAGCATGAGGTAAGCCAGAATTAGATGTGGAACATTCTCCATGTCAGCTGCTTCTGTCCATAACATTTACAATGTTTTGAGGCCTTGTTACCTACAGACTGCCCCAACAGTGATGGTTTAGCCATTGGTTCGTTGAACAGACCACCAAAGTACTGGGATTTCTGTAATCCATCCTGTTCACAGATCAGGCTACATTTAGGAGGGTTTTCTGTCCTCAACTTTCACAACACCCGCGAGTGCTCTCTGAAGAATCCCCTCAATATTGTGACATTGAACCGTCAGCATCAGGTCAGCATCAGTGTATGGGCAGGGATAATTGGCGACCACCTCACTGACCTTTCCACAATGTTTCACAGACAAGGCATATCTGCACTTCTGCCAAGTGGTCCTACCTTCCCCTGCTGGAGAAAAATGCTTTGGTAGTATGAATGGTAATGTGGTGCCCCAGCATAGTGCTCTCTTGAGTCCAGAGGTGCAACACTAGTATGGACAGAACATTTCTACTTGTCTGTTTTCACGAGTGCTTTCAATAATTAAACCCTGCAATGTCTATAAGATCTTTTACCTACACCTTCAACTCGCTTGTAACTCGCTTGGAAAGCATTTCCAGCTGAATGTACATACGATCTTTTTTAGTTTCTTATCCAGGTAGGGATCGTTTTCTGCTGTGTTTCCCCATTTAGCAAAAGACCCTTGCATAATGAAAGCTCATGCATCGGGCTCCTCATTTTAATTTGTATTTGAGTGATGGTTCATGTAAGAAGCAGGAACGTCTACCAGTGCTTGTCGATAGCAGCAGGGTCATGGTCCGTCAAGACTATGATTTATCATTCCACGATATTGCTGCTTATTTCATGCAAATATGGAATCAAAGGGTTCAGTTACGACATTATCAATGCAATGCAGGACATCAACTGCCTCACCTGATTTGCATCTAGGATGATACACAGCGAGTTGGGTGTGGAAGTGCAGATATTTCTACTGATGACGGACGCCAATACACTGAACAACAGTACATCAGTATTTACTTCATTTTCGGACTAATAATTATAGCTACTATGAATAGTATGGTTTGGAATTGGTAAGTATGTGTGGCAAAGCGAGCTATTCAAGTTTATTTCACCCTGGGCACCAGGTCAGGTATCGAAGTGTGGATGCATTGACACCGAACAGACAGTCTCTGACAGGTGTAGTCCACTTCACAGTGCAGTTATGATCATGTTGAAAACATATAATAAATTATGTGATGTGTTCACAAGTTATGTACCTTGAGTCAAGCAGTGGGCTTGTTTGCACAAAGACTGGTATGCATCGGGACTGTGTAACAATTTCTGGAGCACCACGGATGATCAGCACACTGACCATTGCTATGGCTTCCCTTGATGCGACAGCAGAGACAGGTGCGCCAAGAGTGATGTGGCCAACGACAACAATCGAAACAGGAGTGGTAACATGTCGTCTTTTCAAAATAGTCCCAGTTGTGTTACAGCATCACAGTGGACATATCCATGTGTAGAGGCTTTGGGGGAGGGTATAGGGAGGAACATTGGCAGGTTGCATTCGCCCGCCATCATCATGCGGTCCCAGCATTCGGCATGATGGTGTGAAGTTTCACTGGTTGTGCAACACAGTCACCACTGGTTCGCACATCCAGTGTTTTAGTCTTTAGCCAACCCCTATCTCTGAAGTTTTTGTGGTGTTATCTTTCAACAACATAATGTAAGACTGCATGTTGCCCCCACTGTCCTGGAATACATCGATACAGAGTGTGTTCGAGAGTTGCCCTAGCCAGTGAACTCTCCAAATTTAACAGGCAATGGAAACATCAGGCCTTGTGTTGCCGAGAGACTGGAACAGCCAGTTACCACAGTTGACGAACTCTGGCGTAAAGTTAAAGCAGACGGAATGACGTATGTACACCTGTCATCCTCGCTCAGTTTGGCTCAATGCCCAGCCCCGTTAGAGGCGTTGTTGCTGCCATAGGTGTACTAAATTTCGCAACTTGAATTCACCCAAATTCAATCGTGTTCCAATAGCAAAGGCGTTACTGCATTGGTGACATTGGTTCGCAACAGATCACCTAAGTCAAGTGCTGTCAGTCTTGGCTAGTACTCGGATGGGTAACTGTCCAGCTCTGCTGAGCACTGTTGGCAAGCGGAGTGCACTCAGCTGTTGTGAGGCCTACTGAGGAGCTACTTGATTAACAAGTTGTGGCTCTGGTCACAAAAGCTGACAACAGCCAGGAGGGCAGTGTACTGACCACGTGCCCCTCCATATCTGCATCCAGTGACAACTATCAGCTAAAGATGACAGTGGTTGGTTGGTGCCTTGGGCCTTCTCAGGCCTGTTCGGATAGAGTTTATTTGTTTTACTTTATTCCAATATTTGCTCTAATATACTGCAGGCTAAGCGCTCGCCAGGGACACAGTTTAATCAGATGCAAAGGGTCAGCATTCGTCTTACAACACAAATGCTTTGAATGGCATTTCTGGCGATAGGGGCAGAACAGGCGCCATGTAATTAAGTTTTGAAATTATATTCCCACTGAACCACAGACGTACATGGAATATAATGTATGAGTGTTAAAATAAATGGTCAATGAAGAGAGAAGTAATGAGCTGAACGATATCGGAGCCTGTGTGTCCATAGTATGCGTAGCTCAGTTGACAACTCTCGCTGTTATGGGATGAGACTGAATAGAATCTGGACAGAAGTGAAACTGCTTTATAGGCTGCACCTTTAAGGTGATGACAGCATGCAACAGACTTCAAACTGACGTGAAGTGTTGTGCGTGCTTTGATAGGGAGATGATTACTGTCAGTGTAACTGCATATTGGAGGTAGAGTAATACCATCTACATTTTATATGCTGGGTGGCTTTGCTAAAAGAGGTCAAACTGTAGGATTGAGGTTGGAGATAAAAGATCTTTGACCCTGACACCGTTATCAGCACTAGGCAAGTGGCCCACCAGCACAGGGTTACCCAGAATACCATGTAGAACATCCTCAACAACAACTGCCGCTATCAGCGTCACAATTCGTGCTGGTCTTACAAATATAATCATGTACTGTTCCAGTGCCAACAGGCTTGCCGCAATGGTAATGCTGGTTCCCATAATATCAACGAAGTTAAGCGCTGTCGAGCTAGACTAGCACTTGGGTAAGTGACCGTCCAGTCTGCCGAGCTCCGCCGAGAAGCAGCGTGCACTCACCCCTAGTGACGCCAATTGAGGAGCTACTTCATTGAGTAGTGGGTGCGGCCACGAAAACTGACAGTGGCTGGGAAATCGGTGTGCGGACCACATGTCCCTTCATATCTGCATCAAGTGAAGCCTATCGGCTGAGTGTGACACGGCGGTCGGTCGGTTCATTTGGGCTTTCAGAAGCCTGTAGGACGGAGTTTGTTTTGTACAATACTGGCCATTAAAATTGCTACACCAAGAAGAAATGCAGATGATAAACAGGTATTCATTGGACAAATATATTATACTAGAACTGACATGCGATTACATTTTCACGCAATTTGGGTGCATAGATCCTGAGAAATCAGTACCCAGAACAACCACCTCTGGCCGTAATAACGGCCTTTATACGCCTGGGCATTGAGTCAAACAGAGCTTGGATGGCGTATACAGGTAAGCTGCCCATGCAGCTATAACACGATACTACAGTTCACCAAGAGTAGTGACTGGCGTATTGTGACGAGCCGATTTCTCGGCCACCATTGACCAGACGTTTTCAATTGGTGAGAGATCTGGAGAATGTGCTGACCAGGGCTGCAGTCCAACATTTTCTGTATCCAGAAAGGTCCGTACAGGACCTGCAACATGCGGTCGTGATTATCCTGCTGAAATGTAGGGTTTCGCAGGGATCGAATGAAGGGTAGAGCCACGGATCGTAACACATCTGAAATGTAACGTCCACTGTTCAAAGTGCCATCAATGCGAACAAGAGGTAACCGAGGCGTGCAACCAATGGCACCCCATACCATCACGCCGGGTGATACGCCAGTATGACGATGACGAATACACGCTTCCAATGTGCGTTCACCCCGATGTCGCCAAACACGGATGCGAACATCATTATGCTGTAAACAGAACCTCGATTCATCCGAAATAATGACGTTTTACCATTCGTGCACCCAGTTTCGTCGTTGAGTACACCATCGCAGGTGCTCCTGTCTGTGATGCATCGTCAAGGGTAACCGCGGCCATGGTCTCCAAGCTGCTAGTCCATGCCGCTGCAAACGTCGTCGAACTGTTCGTGCAGATGGTTGTTGTCTTGCAAACGTCCCCATCTGTTGACTCAGGGATCGAGATGTGGCTGCAAGATCCGTTACAACCATGCGGATAAGATGCCTGTCATCTCGACTGTTGGTGATACGAGACCATTGGGATCCAGCACGGCGTTCCGTATTACCCTCCTGAACCCACCGATTCCATATTCTGCTATCAGTAATTGGATCGTGACAAACGCGAGCAGCAATGCCGCGATACTCTAAACCGCAATCGCGATAGGCTGCAATCCGACCTTTATCAAAGTCGGAAACGTGATGGTACGCATTCCTCCTCCGTACACGAGGCATCACAACAACGTTTCACCAGGCAAAGCCGGTCAACTGCTGTATGTGTATGAGAAATCGGTTGGAAACTTTCCTCATGTCAGCACGTTGTAGGTGTCGCCACCGGCGCCAACCTTGTGTGAATGCTCTGAAAAGCTGATCATTTGCGTATCACAGAATCTTCTTCCTGTCGGTTAAATTTTGCACCTGTAGCACGTCATCTTCGTGGTGTAGCAATTTTAATGGCCAGTAGTGTATTATTCCAGTAATTGCATTCACCTGAAGTAACATTTCGTTTGCTATCCTTTCTGGTGTTTCAGTTTTAATGCCCAGCCGTGCCATTTTGCTGCGATACTTCAGGGTAAGCGGTCGCCAGGGGCACAGTTTAATCGGATGCGAAGGGTCAGCATTCCTGTGGCTCGGCTTGGCACAGGGCGGCAGCAACAGGTGCTCTCTGCCGTTTGTCTTACGGGCAGAACAAGAAGTGCCACCGGCTGGCGGACAAAGCGGGCCCTGTGTGTCCACACAGCCGCTGCCGCGTGTGCCGTGAGTCTGGCCCGCTACGCTCTTTGTGCCGTTTGCGTAATGTCTCCCCTACTTTCTTTTTTTCAGCCATTCCTCCTCTTCTACTCGGTAAGGGCCTCTGTGGGGAAAGCGCTCAGCCTTATTGCGGTAAGACTTTTCATCTCACAAAATTGGCCAGCAAAATATTTGCACCAGGTGTTTATCACCAAACATGTCTGACAAGGGAATATTCTCAGGTGTAAATAATCGGTCTTGATGAAACTTGGTGGGTATCTAGAGCGAGAAAAATAAAACAACATGTATTTACCCTTTTTACCAAGTTTCACTACTAAGTGCTGAAACACAACCTGAAAGGTAATACCGCATATTAGGTTTAGAGGGCGTATCTTCACCCAAACCATGAAATATAATACATGTGTTTCATATAAAATCACGAGAACTAACGTTATTGAACGCTATGTAATCAACTTTTGTAACAATCAGAAATATTGAAAAGTACCTCAGCACCATTAATTAATTCTGCGAAGGGAAATTTTTTTTTACAACATATATTACAGAAACTTCCAGGCAGATTAAAACTGTGTGCCGGACCGAGACTCGAACTCGGGACCTTTGACTTTCGCGGGCAAGTGCTCTACCAACTTTTTTTTTAATTGTAAATCTCATTTTGTTCGTTATAGTTCGTTGCAATTGTTCGTGGCGGATGTCCTCTGACGCCCGTTGAGTTCATCATTTTTCCATTAACTCAGTTTTTTTATTACAGAGGGCAGCTAACCCTCTGACCGAACACGCTGAGCTACCGTGCCGGCTGGCGAACTGAGCTACCCAAGCACGACTCACGCCCCGTCCTCACAGCTGTACTTCCGCCAGTACCTCGTCTTCATATCTGCGCACACTCCGCTGCAGAGTGAAAATCTCATTCTATATTACAGAACTTTTCACACCACATCAAAATGGTGCAAATGGCTCTGACCACTATGGGACTTAACATCTCAGGTCATTAGTCCCTTAGAACTTAGAACTAGTTAAACCTAACTAACGTAAGGACGTCACACACACCCATACACGAGGCAGGATTCGAACCTGCGACCGTAGCGGTCTCGCGGTTCCAGACTGCAGCGCCTAGAACCGAACGGCCACTTCGGCTGGCTCACACCACGTCCATCCATGTGTAATAAACCAGTATCTGAAATGTCATTTTTGGAAAATAAGTTGTACAAAGTGTGCTGTAGGTGTATTTTCAACATGCCTAATTAAAATATCTACATGTTCATAGTTATTCTAATATTTATTTAAAATATATTTGCATCATGTTTTAAATTATTATTTGATGTGTTAAATTCATGTTTTCTTTGTCTTTTAGTTTACCATTTCATATACATACATTTTATTAATTGGAAATAATAAGTAACTCATTATTACGATACAAAATTATTACATAATAATAATTTGTAAACAAATACGTAACACATAATGCTTTTCTACACCATGCACATGTAGATAAACAACTTACATGTTAGAAAAACGTTATGTGATAATTTTTAGATCTATTGCTGCTGAATGACTGTGATGTCAGTTTGTCCTTTAGAAACACTCTAATCAAGCTGCAAACACTAGTTTATAATTATGGTAATATAATCAATTCTCTTCACTGAGGATTTCCAGTGTACTTAAATATACCTTGAACTATTTAGAGGGTCACCCATCACAATCTGAGAATTATTCTGAATTTTGTTTTATGTTGTGCTATCTGTCATGAGTTATGTGAAGAAATTTCATTCATTTTATGTGCATGGTGTAAAAGTTTTATGTTAAAAATATTTGTTTACAGATTATCATTATTGTAATTATGTTGCAACAAAATAATGAATTACTTATTATTTTCGATTAACAAAATACACATATGTGAAATGGTAACCAAAAATAGCAAAATATAAATTTAAAATGCAAAAACACAATTTAAAATATATTGCAAAAATAAGTAAAACAGATAATTAGAATAATAATGAACATTTAAGTATTAGTTATGTTGAAAATACTCTGACAGCAGATTACACACATCTTATTTTCCAAAAATGGTCTCAGAAAGAAACCAACTTTGTTACACATGGATGGATGTGGCATGAAAGCTTCTTTAAGTTACATTGTAACCAAAGTTTTCCATTTGCAAAATAATTAATGGTGGTAGGCTATTTTTCAAAATTTCAAAATATTACAAAAGATGATTATACAGTTTTTAAGAAAGTCAATCTCTTTTCAGTTTCTATGTGAAACACATTTTTATATTTCATGAAGATGTTCCATCTAAACCAAAAAATCAAAATTACCTCTCAGGGTATCTTTTACTCCTTAAAAGTGAAATCAGGCGAAAACGAAAAAAGCACTTTGATTTATTCTGGCCCTTACACATACCTGGCAAGAATCATCAAGATTGTTTATTTGCATTGGGGAATGTTCGCTTGTGAGTTGAGAATTATGTAAATTACAGCATGTTTGCCAACGTATGAAGAGGTGTTGAAAATTAGAGAAGAGAAACTGAAGACCAAATAAAATGTAAAGATCACAAAGAAACGAAAAGCTTCAAAAAAGGAAGAGAAAACATATAACTTACATGTGGAAACTTGAATGAACCAGATGATACGGATGCTGATTTGAAAAAAGAAGTTCTTTTTGTGTGTGATGAATTTGTAAAAGATAGAGAGGGGTGGTACAGTTGCAAATATTGCATGTAGTCTAGAGGGTCTATTCAGAATTATGTGAGTGGAACAGCCCACATAACATTGCATGATATATATTTACACAAACTGCTACAGTTTTCTTTGAGGTTGTTCAACACTGGACTTAATGCGTTATTTCTATGTTCTGCCTTTGGATTAAGCCACTCTGAAACAATATTGAATTGTAAAAGAAATTGCAAAAGCAGAAAATTTTGCGTTATTTAACCACACCAGATACAATATTTACTGCCATTTCAGGCAAAATAACAGAATGCAAAAATTAGAATATATTTGGTGTCATAAAAATTAATTATGCGAAAGTCATATATTACCAGAGCGCTCATTTATGGATACATGGATGGAAGTTTGGAAACATATTCTATAATTTTAAGAATAAAATGTTATGATTAATAATAAAATTACCTTAACAAACCTATAATAGTATTATTTATTGATTTCAAGAACGCATTTGATTTGGTAGACAGAGAAATCATAAAGCACATCGTTAGAGGGTTTGGTGTTAAAGCAAAATGAGCAAACATAATTGACGAAACTGTAACATATACGATATCTAAAGTTAAATTTATGGGATAAGATTCTCAGCCATTTGAAATAAAAAGTAGTGTTAGTCACGGGCATGGTGTAGCATCTTTACTGTTAATGTGTATGTTAGAAAAAATAGTAGGTATCTTGAATTTGGAGCTAAACAATCGCAAAATTGAACCAATAATTTTAGGAAGGAAGACAAATTGAATTAATTTTAACTGCCTAGCTTTTGTAGGCGATTTTACAGTACTTTCAGGAAATCTGAACGACACAGTTATTCAAATAAACCTTCTGGAATAAATAACGGATAGAACTAGTCTCAAAATTGCAATCAAAAACAAAATTCTTAACAAATATAAAAAAAACGCAGCAAAATTCATACAAACACAGATAGGTAAAATAGAGGGAGTAAGTAAATTTAAATATCTTGGAGAAACTATACAACAGAATGGACTAGGAAAATTTGCAGTAGATGTAAGATTTAACAAACTGTAGAGAACATATGGCTCAACAAAGAATATTTACAAGAAGAAATGCATATCTAGAAAAACAAAACTAGAACACTGTACCACTGTGGTATTAGCAGAATATTTATAAGGATTTGAGTGCCTGACAGTAAACTATGAGCGGGACAGAATAGAGGTATCTGAAAGATGCATTACTAGAAAAATAGTGCGTGCAATACAAACTAAAGATGACTGAAAAACGAGAAGTAATGAGATCTATAAAAATAGAGAGAAAATATCAGAAGAAATGGCTAGAAAAGAATACCTTTTTTGACATCTCTACTGAATGAATGAGAACAGGCTAATGAGACAAATATTCCTGTGTTTCTGGGCGAAGAAATCGACGATAGCATAGATTACAGAAATAAGGGAAGAACTAGAATGAAACAACATCAACGAATCGAAAACAACCGATAGAAACTATTTTAAGACCAAAATACTAAATTTAGAACTATTTCAAAGCAGAAGAAACAAGAAATCAGGAACAACATGGGCAGAAAAAAAGGAAAAGACAACATGGGGAGAAGATAGGGAAGTACTGGAAAATTAGGAAACGACTACAAGGGAAGAAGAAGGATTGAAGTAGTAATCGGTCCCAGCTGGCATGTCGAAGAAAAAAAAGATATCCCATAGATGAGCGGAATTCCGCCTTTCTCACGCGCTCACAGTAGCGCAATTTGTGTGTTTTGTACGAACGCTCCAAACGAGTAGAGAATATCTCTGTAAACATTCGGCGTTATGGTGCTCCCAACATTGGAGCGCCGCACAGTGACGTATCTGCGGGCCCTTGTGGGGTGGGAGAAGCGAAGCGGCCAGGCGAGTGTTTGCCGGTCTGGCCTCCACGTCTGAAGAGGCCCTCGTTCCCTGATTTATGGTTAGACGCGCCCACAGTACACAGTTTGGCCCGGAGAGAAACACCAGCAGTCTGAGTGGCTCTGAGAAAGCAAAGCCTGGAAAGCAGCAGACGAGCCACTAGCCACTTACTCCGTCGCGCGTTAAATTCTTCGTACTATGCACTATGGGTGGACGAAACTATTAATTGCAAGTAATACGTTCCAATTCCAAGCCGGTAATAGTTGCCAAAAACTTTATTTGTCATTTATATTACAATTCTCAGAATGTGAATATATTGGATGAGTCAGGAGGAATGGTACATACTTCGGGAAGTGTTAGTAGAAACCAATTGGAGCAAAACGGCCTTATAACATGTGTCCAATTTTTGTTCGTTACAGAATACAGCTGCCAGAATGTAAGGCTGGGAAACATATACTCGAACACGGTTTAAACAAAAGCAAGTGATTAAGATCAAAGTTGACTTTCGTAAATTCCACCTCTGACTTCAATGCGTTTTCGAATTCTCTTGCCAACAGTACGAGTAGCACTTTGTGGTCGTCTTGGCGTTGTTACATGCGATGATTCAGCTGCCCCTACCAACGCGTTTTATGCAACCCGCAACGCCTTCAAAAGGCTCGCTACATGCAATGTATTAGTCGTACAGAAAAAAATTTACAGGACCTTTTTTCAGTAAATTTAATGTAGTTAAATTTTATATACGCGCAGAAGCGACGATTGAAAATTTCTACCAAGGCCAGGATTCAAACCTAGGTCTTGTACTCCCTTGGCAGATGCACTACCCATTATGTCACCCTGGCACAGTGGCATGCTGGGTTAGTCTGTGCAATTGTACTAAACCACTGTGATGAGGTGGTGTAGTGATTAATATACCTGCCTAGTGAAGCTTGAATCCTGGCCTTGGTACAAATTTTCATTCATCGCTTCAGTCTGCATATGTACATCATAGATGTCTGAGACTTCAAAAGGTCTTGGGAACTAAATAGCTTCAGTAGTTAAGTTTTGTAATGGGATACATATTCGCCATTTTCGAGTTCTTAGAGAAAAGGGTTTGAAGATAAGTTTGGTATGTTTTTCTTGAATAATTCGAAAACTACAGCCTCTAGCGAAAACGTATCCCAGTACAAAATTTAACTTCATTGAATTTCCTATATAAAAGTCCTGTTCTTTTTTCTGTAGGACTAATAGTCTTCGCGTAGCAAGTGAGAGATTGTAAAATCTTGTGCATAGTATTTGAAGACACTGTGGGTTGCATAAATCCTGCAGCAGAATCAGCCTACATGCGCAGTACTATTCATAATCCAAACGAGAATTTCATCCCTTGTCTTTACTTTGTACACTCCACCTTTGAACCACCGACAGAGGCACTAATCGAAAAGAGTAAGGGACGTTGGTGGTCAATAAAAGTGAGCATTTCTGCAGATTCATCTTACACAGCATCTTAGGTTCCGATGTATCATCTGACGACTGGAATGTGCAGGGGTCTCGTCATTCTGAAGTTGGTATCTCTCTTTGTATGAACTGGCTAAAGGAATTACTCACAATAATTCTTCAAGTTCGTTTTCAAGAAAGGCTAGGAATGGGAGACAAGATAGTAACACAGCATGGCCACTCAACTGATTATCTATCATGCCACACCACGAATTTACAGAGAAGTCCTCCTGAAAATGAATATTCTAAAAGTCATCTTGTTTTCGTTAGATAACCATTGTGAGTGTTACTGATACTGTCTCTAGTGAATATGACTTCATCAGCAAACAGTATTACGCAACTAGCCAACGACAAAATTTCATTCGTCTCCCTGCAACCACATCAGGACAGAGGCTGCGCATACCTGATGCTCATTACATTACTGTGCCGGCCGAAGTGGCCGTGCGGTTAAAGGCGCTACAGTCTGGAACCGCAAGACCGCTACGGTCGCAGGTTCGAATCCTGCCTCGGGCATGGATGTTTGTGATGTCCTTAGGTTAGTTAGGTTTAACTAGTTCTAAGTTCTAGGGGACTAATGACCTCAGCAGTTGAGTCCCATAGTGCTCAGAGCCACATTACTGTGTGTGGAAACGCTATACGTCCTTACGAATTTCCAGCACGTTGGAGTGGCTTGGGTCAGCAACTTCTGTTAATCAGTATAACGAAAAACCAGTCCAAACTTGCAAATTTTCTCGTTTTATTAATTCGATGACTAATTACGGGCAGATACCATTTTCAAATCATCATAACGTAGTGGAAAACGGCATTTCCGAAGATGTAAGAAATGTACAATGAACATTTACAGTGTATACGGATACCCATTATCTGTATGCATCAATCTAGCAGGATTTCCTATCGATATATCCCATCTGCTGAATTAGAGAGCATTTGAAAACGTCATCCGGTCCCGTTAAGTTAATTCGTCGGTGGAGGTGATTTGTTCTATTCAAATTTATGTCATGTAATTACAGCATCGAGCTTGCATCTGGAACCAGTTACTTCAAAAACTATCAGAGTGTTATTGTGAGACAAATGGAAGTTTTGTGATGACAATATTTTGGAAGTTTTGTGATGACAATATTTTGGAAGTTTTATATTCCATTTAAACGCATCTGCGACATGGGGTTCATAATATTACACCAACAAACTCGAACAATATGAGAAGTTCCAATACGATGATTAATGAAGATCGTGAATTACATAGGAAGTTACAAACGTTTTAACGTGATGCTGTAGCAACGATGAAGTGATAAATGACTTTGCTTCGAGCGATGGTTATAAATCGCCAACAGATGTCAGGGTATAATAACTGAGATTGCCAACGCTGGCTATATGTTAAATTAATGGCAGGGACGGCAGGAAGCTGGTTGAAATTGTGGCTCTGTTATTTTGATTTATGTTTCTACAACTTCTCTCGCTCTCAAATTAATACTTATTGAGACACAATGATCTTGCGCATTTTCTCAAAATAAATTATACCCTCAGTTTAATTTTATCATTCTCCTGCTCGAATGAAAATAGTAGACTTCTAGATACTCCTGTTCCTTTCATTGAGAGGCACTTCCATGATTCCAAATTACTGGTGTTAGTCTGCTCAAAGACGATGTTCATACAATGCTGTGCAAGGGGTTAGCTGGATCGTGCATGCGAGTTTTTTTTAAATTTCGCGACCTGTCTGATGGATGAAGAGTAAAAAGCAAATCTGGTAGAATGTATTCTTATCGGGCTCTGATTCTTAGTATTATAGCTCTATTGAATTGTAAACTGTGTGTCACGGGAAGAGCTGTCCCATTTGGAGATGTCTCGTGTTCAAAGCCCAAATGCTGCAGTTTTCCTAGTAGCTTTTGTCAGTTAGGATCATATCCGCTTTACGCATACACTGTTTTTTTTTTTTTGCCTGTCGGGCGTTACCTCACAACGATCGATTCTTTACGTATGCAGGCAATGTTTTACTAGGTTCCCTTAAAAACTAGAAGCAGGAAACTGTCTAGAAACGGAGTGAAGATATATAAAGGGGCGTGTAACCTATGGGGCATTTTTGTTCGACATTGTTATTTTCCTGTGTGTTACTTAAAAATACATAAAAGGGCAGTAGTTTTATCATTCAGAAAATGCAATTTATATTCCGTAAGAATATGAAATTCACAATGGACTAACACTGAATGATGTGTGGTTCCAATTATGTGAAAAAAAAGAAACTGAAAAACAAAGAGAAATTGTTGTCTCCAGTTCTCATTTATGTTTCTTTTTCCTACCAATGTTACGAATACTATCGGTAATCTTCCTATTTACTATGTCACTGATGTAGTAAACCAGATTATCGAACCATGGTTTTGGTAGAGCGTACATTCCTACTGAAACGTAAATGCCCCGCGATAGGTTCAGTAATGTCCCGATTTTAATAGTAAGTCATATTTATTTCCTTAACTTAAGGGAAAGTTTTACGATAATTTGCGCACAAATCCAGGCATTGCACTGTTAAAAATGTATTTTTATTGAGGATAAAAAGTCATATCAACACCTTAGGTCATATTTCGTCCACTTTTGCCATAATAGATCATATTTCGGCAAACGTTTGTCAAAAATGCATATATTTGTCACATATGTAAGAACACAACGATAAAAAACCGCATGGCAATGTTTTAGGTGATAATGTCACGAACAAACACAACAATTACTACGAAGCTTTTTTTATCAGCACTATAGTAGACAAGCGGCGTAACACGTTAGTCTATTCACTGACGTAAGGCATTGTTGTATGGGATCTACGAAAGGCTCTGAAAGCCAACAAAGGCGTCTTACCAAGTAACAAATATCGCTCACGTGATCACACTATTCAGTTCGAATACGAAGTTCTAGTTCAACATTTCAAAAGTAAAGTGCTCCAAAGCTTGCAGCTGCAAGGTTTTTTCGCAATTTTGGAGAGTTCTTCAGCACTGACGGGCAAGCATTATTTTGTAAGCTACGTGAAGTTAAAATAGTGCAGAAAAGGGCTTTAATGTGTAACAACACTGTAATACCGCAACATACAGCAGCTGCCTGAGGAGATGGAGACAAACGCTGTTATTTGAGCAGACAGGACCATCGTCAAACGCGCAATCATTTTCCATGGACTTGTTTGAGATCATGGTGTCTTGCAACATCGCATTTGAGGAGCTGAAGAATCCACGTTTCAGACATTTCTTGGAGAAGTATAAGACATCCAGTTATAGGTGAGTCTACACTGAGAAAGAATTGTTTATCTGTATGCTATGAGAAGGTGCACAGCAAAATACGAATTAGTGTTTCTGACCAAAATGTCTGGGTGTCCATAGATGAAACTACCGATGTGGGTGAGCAAATGTTGTTGTTCTAAATGTTCTGGAGAAATGTTTCTTAAAGCGTGAAGCTCTCGAGAGAGTAAACAACTCGACAATTGTCATTTTGTTTGACAACTCCCTGAAGCTACTGTGGCCGCATGGTGTGAACAGAATTTTATCACGTTTTGCTGCTTGTAACAGATGGTGGTTCATACATGGCTAAAGCAGCCAAGGAGCTTCAGGTTCTCTACCCCAGTGTGGTGTACGTCATTTGCCTTGCACATGCTTTACACAGAGTTGCAGAAAAGGTGCGATCATATTACTCTGATGTGGACAAATTAGTTTCCTGTGGCAAGAAAATCTATGTAAAAGCTAATAAGTAAATTCAAGGAACAAATGAAGGAACTGCCCCTCCTCGTACCTGATGGAATATTTGGCTTAATGCTGCTGAATATTACTGCACCATCTACACCAAAATAAAGACAGTCTTTTGTGAGCTTGATAACGATGAATGAAATGGTATCAGAACTATAAAATAGTTCTTTACGGATACCTTGTCTAGGCAGTTGGTATCGCCTACTCTTCAATGGTGTTGAAAGCCGTCACAGGACAGGAAACTGCTGGCAGTCAATTGTGTGACGCCGCAGATGTGCACAGTGAATTGAGTCTAGCGCAGTAGTAGTAGTAACTAAGAGTTCGCCAGTTTTTTCGTCTAAACATGTATCTAAATCTGATGCAATTTCTTTTGGAAAGATAAAGTTCAACAGTCTCTTTTATCAAATATTTATATTTATTAGCTCTACTTGATTTTATTTTATTTGGATTATTGTCAGAATATAATGCTCCTGATTAAATCAGTATATCTGCATAATTTTACAGATCAGAACTTGTGAATTGTGTGTTCATATCATCCATAGTTATTTGTGTTTTAGTTAAAAGATTCATTAATCCATCAGTTCCTTCATATGTTCTATTACCAACTGTTAATTTATTGCCTTCAAATTTTACAGGTCATCTACCAACAAATTTAAATGTGCCATCAGGCTTTAATCCAGAAACTTTATCTTGACTATGACTGATGTATTCTAACTTTCTTTCACTTATGTTTATTTTTTTTAACATATTCTGATGATGGTTTGTCTTTTAACTGTTTTCTTTCTTCATCATAATTTTCTAAGAACTTAGTTATTTCTGATTCGCTTAGTGTGTAATCTCTTGTGATTGCTGGAACATCATTAAATTGAAAAATGTTCTCCAGTCCTGGAATCCTGGACATTCTTTCTGAGAACGGCACAATATTTGAAGACAACGAACCAAAGCCGACGTGCAGTGACCTCACCACCTTCAGAACGCTCCTGTGAGGTCTTGTGATGTGGAGAGGTGTTATTCCAGCTACAAAACTAGCCTCAGCGACAATCGCAGATCTCTGAAAATGGAAACCCCTGAACTGCATCTTGCGACTCGGTGCAGCTCTGCAGAAACGAAGACAGATGAGACGTTTTAGCTAATTTGGAATACTTTAAACAAGTAGTGTGTAGTAATACTAGAATTGTTTTACTGTGTGGAAAAGTGTTATTGTTCCACTGAGAGGAACCCCCACTACTTGTGTTTTCTCCTCCCCTGTCACGCTACTGCGCAGTTAGAGGCCGAGTTACTTTGTGCGCACTCTACACGGACCCGCACCGCCTTCGTCAGTCGCCGGCCCGACCTGACTGCTAAGTACGAACTCGTGGCCGCCTGGACAGGTGTTTTGCAGAAGCTGCCGGTAACCTTGCCCACACGCTATTCCGGGAACCGCGCGTCCATTGTTTCCGTAACGGCGCACGAGTGAGGGATGCCGCAGGGCGGGCAAGGCAGCACCTCTTAATTACGGCGCAGCGTGCAACACAACAGATCCATCTGCGCGGAGGCCGCACGTCAGGTCTGCGGTAAACAGCGGCGATGGCCGCGCGGAAGTGGAGTGCGTTCGTGGCGCGCGCCGACGGCGGAGGTCAAATGGGGCGTCAGAGAGGGCCGGTCGAAAACAGCTGACGCGGTAGCAGGTAGAAGTTAGCGCTTGCCGGATGTGGGTTTCCGGGAGCCCAAGGTCAACAGACGCAACAGAAGGCGGCTGAAGTGGGCACATCTCCAGAGGAGCGATAGAGCGGAACTTTGCCTATGACCTGCCGATATAAATGACTATAGTCCGATTGAAACTACTTGATAGCAGACACTTCAGGCGCTGGAGCTGGTGTCTTTCAATCAGAGCGCTCAACGTCTCACACGAACCGTTCACTGTTGCCAAACTAACACAACAGCTGGTCAGTCCACTTTCAGTTCCTTGTTCAGCATTCTTTCTTGATGTGTTTGGATCGCGTATCATGGGCCTGGCACTCTTATTTCATGATTTATCACACATGACAACCACACCAGAAACAATAAGAAAAAAAAGTTTAAATGTGTGTGAAATCTTATGGGACTTAACTGCTAAGGTCATCAGTCCCTAAGCTTACACACTATTTAACCTAAATTATCCTAACGACAAAGACACACACCCATGCCCAAGGGAGGACTCCAACCTCCGCCGGGACCAGCCGCACAGTCCATGGCTGCAGCGCCGCTCGGCTAATCCCAGGCGGCCAGAAACAACACACAGACACAGACACACACACACACACACACACACGCACACATACACAACGATGCTAATGAAGTACACTCTCTTTATACGCAGCACTAAGCAAAGACTACTGCCAATTGCTGCACAAGGCGCGATTAAGCGTCAAATAGTTATCTTAGTCACAGAGCTCGGCTTGAACTAAATAAATTTCACACGACATTGCATGAAGCCGAATTTTTAAAGGCTGCAATCCAATATAAACCTAATAAACCTAATGTATAGAAGCACGCCCGGATAGCCGAGTGATCTAACGCACGGCCTTCCGGTGTGGGAAGGAGCGCCTGGTCCCCGGCACGAATCCGCCCGGAGGACTTGTGTCGAGGTCCAGTGAGCAGGCCAGTCTGTGGATGGTTTTTAGGTGGTTTTCCATCTGCCTCAGTGAATGTGGGCTGGTTTCCCTTTTTACCATCTCAGCTACACTATGTCGGCGATTGCTGGGCAAACAAGTTCTCCACATACACGAACACCACCATTACTCTATCACGCAAACATAGGGGTTACACTCGTCTGGTGTGAGACGTTCCCTGGGTGGGTAGCAAAGTATAATCAATTGTAAAACTGTTCAATTGTATAGATTTAAAAATTTAATAAAGATTAATATTTTTATACTCCCCATCCATTGTCATCCATTCATAAACCTATTCCTAATTTTCGTGTTTCACACATTTTTCCTCTAGCTGCTGTTGCTGCAACTTTTTCACCTAAAGAAGCATCACTTGCATGCATTATTTCTTTTGCAACTAACTGAAATCCTTTATCAGCTTCATGTCTTTTTTCTAAATCTTTATGATTACAATAAGCAATGTCATGTTGTTTACAATCTTCATCTAATGGATTTATACCTTTATCTCCTCTTGCTAGTCGTTCTTCAACTTAAGTGAATGGTCCACAGTGATTAAATCCTGATAGGTGAATCTCAGGCATTGGGACATTATTTAAAACCTAACTGACTAATCCTTTACCATGTTTTTCGCTCTTCCGAAATGTAAGAGGAAGATTATTCAAAATTCTAATTAAGTATGAAATTCTTTTTGGATTTTTGACGACAAAATCACTAAATTCATTTGTCAACATTTGCATTATTCCAATTTTTTCATTGTGATATTTTTTATTTCCAGCTACTTCTTCACTATGAATTACTGCTAATCTATCAATTAATTGTCTAACATCATTCATCCAAACAGATTCAATTGGTTTTTCTATATATTTTGTAACTAAGCCTTCGCCAGTTTTTTGTCTAAACTTGTATCTAAATCTGATGTAATTTTTTTGGAAAGATAAAGTTCAACAATCTCTTTTATCAAATATTTATATTTATTACCTCTAATTTATTTTATTGCTCCTGATTCAATGAATATATCTGCATAATTTTACAGATCAGAACTTGTGAATTGTGTGTTCATATCATCCATAGTTATTTGTGTTTTAGTTAAAAGATTCATTAATCCATCCGTTCCTTCATATGTTCTATTACCAATTGTTAGTTTATCACCTTCAAATTTTACAGGTAATCTACCAGCAAATTTAAATATGCCATTGGGCTTTAATCCAAAAACTTTATATTCACTATGATTGATGTATTCTAACAATCTTTCACTTATGTTTATTTTTTAACATTTTCTGATGATGGTTTGTCTTTTAACTGTTTTCTTTCTTCATCATAATTTTCTAACAACTTTGTCATTTCTGATTCGCTTAATGTGTAATCTCTTTTGATTTCTGGAACATCGTTAAATTCATAAAAATAATAAGGAACCATTTGTTTTTCAACTTCTCTATTTTCTTCAACAGCTTTCAGAACATTGTCACCTAATTCTTCAATTCCTTGTTTCACTTGTTCAATGGCATCGATAACTGGTTGATCTTTTCTAAACTTTTCATACTTTGTTCTTGGTTGTTTTTTCCATTTTTTATTCTTCTTTTAACTTTTCTTTTACTCTCCTGTTGTGTCTAGCTTTTTTTAACGATTTCTGTATCGTATTTTGTAAACATTTATTTAAGAATAAATAACATGAATTAAAATATTTATGTTGTTATGAAATGTTGTATTTTATTCCTAAACTTACCTTCATTTGGTTTTCTGGACATATCTATTGTGAAAAATCCAGTCATCATTCCAACATTTACTAAACAATTCTTTAAAATTATCAAACTTTAAATCTCCTCCAACAAACTCATGGTAAATATGATTTAAATTTGTATCATCTTATGTAAATATATTTAAAAAATTTAAAATGTCTCTAACTAACTGTTTTAGTATTTTTGAATAAGTTTGAGCTAAGTAAAAACAATCTATACCTTTGTGTCTGCCTCTAGTAACTTAATCTCCAACAATATCTTGATTTTCTAGAATGAAGTCATCAAATACAACAACTGAATTATCTAGGCATTGACCTAATAGGACAATTTCTTCGTTATTTCCAATGAATGTAGCTATTTTTCATTATGCTTGTCTTCAATTTTTTCATATCTTTTTATAAATTCTTAATATTTTGGCTGATCTAAACTTTTTGAATAAACACACAAATGATTAATTTTATTCCAGTTCAGCCATCCTGGAGGTAAAATATAATTATCAATCATTAATGTTGTTTTTCCACATCCACTTGGTCCAATTATTGCACATCTTATAGAATTTGGTAAAAGATTACCATGTTTGTTTTTCGACTTCTTTTCTGGATTTCGTACTTTTGGTTCCCAATCAGTTTTGCTCATTTATTAATAAAAATTTTTAATAGTAAATGAGTAGATTACTTCAGTTAAGTGATAAATCATCTGTTTTGGGAAAACAATTAACTGTTCCAATACAGGACAGTTTTAGTAGTGTTTCATTAGTTGTTTTTTTTTCAACTTTTCTAACTCCAAATATTACATCGAAAATAACAAACTTGACTGTCATGGAGAAACAACAGAAATTCCTGTAGGTCAGCACAGTTTGAAAAATTTAGAAAAATTTATTCATTCGAAGAAACCAAGAATTCACATTAAAGCTGATGAAATTTTAAACAGAATTGTTATTGAAAGTGATGTAAAATTGTATATGGATATAGAAGATAGTATTGGAAGTTTACTTGGTTTTAGTAATCATGTTGTTCAAGCTAAAGAGAAAGTTGCAGCTAAAGGTGTTCCTAAAATAATTCCTTTTGAATAAATCAATATAAATTTCAATCTTGCTGATGGAATGTTTGGGAAGCGTACTGATCATTTTCATAGAGAAACTAATATTATTGCCTCATTCAAGTCTAATGCAGAATTTGGTGGCTGAATAATTCATGAACTGAATTATCCTGTAAATATTCCAATTTTTGATCCAATTCAAGACTTAGGAATTACTGTAACTGATGAAAATGATACTTTAATTGACTTTAATGATGATTGTGTAGCAGTCATTTTAGAAATTTCTTAATATTTTTTATTCTTAAATGAATCATGAACAAAGTCGAAAGTTATCAGTTTTATTCATTCCCTGTGAATGAAAAGACTAAAAATAATTTGAATCTCCCTAACAAGAACACAGAGATTAATATAAATATTAAAGATGGTTGGGTTCATCCAAATTATGCTCTATTGTACATGAATTTCAGTAATATTGGAACTGATGGTACAGATTATCCAACTTATGATGGAAAATCCAATAAAAAATTAATCGATAATTATGTAGCAAAACTGTTTGATGTTATCACCATAAAGACAGGTAACAATATTTTGTCTAGAATGGAATTTCCATTTATTTCTTCATCAGCTCTTATTCAACTGACTTCGACTATAGCCAATGAGTTAACCATGGAAGGTCATATTCTTAATAATGGAAAGATAAAAAGTAAGAAAAATGAAGTACTTTATCCATTAGAATTATTTGGTGGACTTTTTAAAGATTATAAAGAAACAATGTGGGAAGGATATTTAACAGTTATTTTTACGTGGTTATCGAGTGCTGGAGATTCTATTTTTCGTTGATCAGATCGTAACCTAGCTGGAGTTGAAGATGTAACTACACTTCCAAAAGAGGGAAAAATTAAGGTAGAATCAATGGAAATTCGTGTTCCTGTTGTTAAATTTGAACCAGAATATTCTCTTGAATTAGAACAAGATAGACTTAAATATCCAAAAATCCCCATATCTCTCTTTGAGTCACAGACTGTAGAGATTGCTGGATTAGATGAAAAAAGAAATTTTGAGTTAGATATTACAAATTTTTTTAACTCTGCAGAATTTGATATGCCTTATTTCATCTTTGTTATTTTTCAGACAAAAAGGAAAAATAATCAGTTAGTTGACTCTTCCTTATTCGATCATGTTAAATTACAGAATATCTATATTAAAAACGGAAGAAACGAGATTTTTCCTCAAGAAATGTGGAATACAGATCCGCCAAATATTTATTTAAAAGCTTATGATGCTTTCTTAGATTTTAAGAGAACTACACAATTGAATGGTGATGTTAATGTGAGACCATTCAGCTTTATCGAAAATTATCCTGCCTATGTTATAAATATGTGTAGAAGAATGAATGTGTTAGCTACACAGAAAACTACAATGAAGTTGTGTGCAAATTTTAATGATAAAATTCCGAAAGATACACTTATGTATGTGGTAATGTATGGTAAAAGGAATTTGACATATGATTCACAGCACATAATTTTAGTTGAAAATTTTAAAACAAATTTATTTTTTATTGCTTGCATCCGTTTATAAAAAGTTTTAGTAAGTAAGTGACTTGTGTGTGCAGCCTAGCTGTCTATAAGAAATAAGTATTTATAAGAAAAGGAAGAACATCATTAAATCATCTGCAACTGCGCTCAACATACCCACTTACTAATGTAGTTGCAGCGCTAGTTGTTAACGCCAGATTTGAATGTTGAAATATATACAGATACAAACTTTGACAATTCGGTCGGTCTTCAAAACAGTGATTATACTGCGGATGACGGATCCTGATCGCTATGAAAGTCTGCAAATGAGTGCACGGTAGCAGTGATCCGGTTTCGCAGATCGTTCAGAGAATGAGATCAGAACGCACAAAATGGGCTGTGTGCATCGATGTTTGAAGTTACGTACACCCACCGCTGGAGCTCCGGCGAAGAGATGTTTGTATAGCATTCACAGCGGTGTAAGCGTTCGTGGCAGCGCCAGCAAGCCGCGGTGGCGGATGTGGGAAACACGGCGATGTGACTGGCGGAGCGCGTGTTTTAAAGTGCGGCCGACCGGATAGCAATCGATACCGCATAAAACGAAGTCTACCATTCGTCTTCCCATTCTAATTATGACAGAAATTAAGGGCAGGTGAGGAGGTTACAAAGCCACGTACATGATAATTGTAAAAACATGCAGATATAAGTAGCTCACTTAACTAGTGTTGAAGCTCTGAAATGGGTGGTGAAGAGTGCTTGAGCTGTTCAAGTCGAACGGATTATTAAAGTGGCAATATTCATTCGGTCAACAGCGGAAAATTATACACAATAAAAGATGAAATAAACGAGGAAATGAGGGTTGGCATAGACAAATGGTTCAAATGGATCTGAGCACTATGGGACCTAGCTGCTGAGGTCATCGGTGCCCTAGAACTTAGAACTAATTAAACCTAATTAACCTAAGGACAGCACACACATCCATGCCCGAGGCAGGAATCGAACTTGCGACAGTAGCGGTCGCGCGGTTCCAGGCTGTAACGCCTTGAACCGCTCGGTCACAGCGTCGGCTGGCAGAGACAGTTTCCGTCAAACGACGCTAGGATGTCAGCAGAATTTTCAGTGTCACTTGAGCGGCTATTCACTTGAGTACAAGGTTCAGCCTTCCCTAAACGCCTGAGGCTTCGACACTCATGAACACTGCTTCAATATGGCACGCAGAGTGTGGATCCATGTGGTCCGCAGGCAGATTATAAAATTATGGACAGGACCTCAATACCGTGTGGAGGGGAGGGGGGTGTCGAGGGGGGGCAGCATTATTTAGCATTTAGTGGCTCTCGTTCGCCTTCGTAACATGCATAGAATCAGTAATCATATGATAGTCAAAACTAATTATTCCACATGCGATTATCGTTGCTAGCCTCAAAGGTTTGTTAATCTCTAATTACCCCAATTCTGCTGCATGTTTTGTTGCCAGCGTTGGAGAATGTGACCTCACAAAATCTTCCCATTTCTCTACAAAGCAGTTTCATCCTCTTAGAAAACAAAATCTGCTTAAATCCTATTAAACACAAAGCCATGTTCATACAGCTGTATTACTAAATGGCTAAAAAGGTCACATGGACAACAGGTTTCACTTGCAGGTAGCCTCTCCAGTGGCTCCTAGGGGCAACAAAAATTTCGGTTTCACTATTTCACATTACTACTGACCGAATTTAACATGCTATCAAAATCTACTCATTCAGAGGTACATTCTTACTTTAAGGGTTTTACACAATAAGTCAGGTATTAAAGTTAGAACAGTGTATATGTTCTGAGGCATAACGACTCACTGCGCACAGGTTATTCAGTATTTGAGAATGAGAGCACTTAGTGACGTCCACCAAACTTTAAATGTAACTTCAAACCCTTGCTAAAAGGTATTACATGCTTAACGTCAAATATTTAACAGATTAACTCTTTTGTCAAGTAATCAGACATTTGAAGCTACTTTATACATGGGAGTTCGATTCTCTTAAAAAGTCGTTGCCTAGGATTTACTAGAAGTGTTCAATCCTGGGGAAATCCGTTTTACTGCTATTTAAAATGTACGGCGCGAACCTAAAGTCTATGTACAATTATCAATATTTATTTTACAAAACTATACAACTTACAGATCTGAGGTTTCTCAGAAATGAAAAAAATAAATCACCAATTTCTTTTTACAAGGTCAGTTAACTTCAAGAAGTCCGCCGTTTGTTGTTCTAAGATCGTCTAATCGATATTAGACTTCAGGCTATAGGTTAGACAACAATCCTTAAGTAAGACCGTAACAGCATCTGTTATCCTTGTTCTTGATGGATACAGATCAGGTACTTGTCCAGCGTAATCCTTGTCCTTTACATAACACCACAAAAAAAATTTAAAGGTACTGTATCTGGTGATTTTCAGGTCAGGCAATCCACCTGTCAGGAAAGGTTTCATTAAGAACATTTCTAATATGCGATCTCCAATGCGGTGGTACACCATCTTGTTGGAAAATCACATCAGGCTGCAAGTCTCTCAGTTGCGGTTCCTCAAACTGTTCTAGAACATCCAGATAGATTTTAGCTCTTATTGATTTTTCGACAAAAATGAAAGGGCCTATGACTCTGTCGTGCATTAAACCGGACCGCAAATTCATTTTAATGGAATTTGATCTCAGGGAACGTATGGACTTTACGAATCCCCTGTCCTCACACTCTGCCTGTTAACTTTCGCTGATACATGGAAAGCAGCCGCGTCTGAAAAAGAAATTCGTTGAAGATACTCATTGATGGTGTCCATTCGTGTCAATATGTCAGTCGCGAAAGCTGCTCGACTGGTTCCGTCATCTGGTTGTAAGGCGTGTCTTATCTGGATCTTATATGCAGATAGGTGGAATCTTTTGTGCGGGGTCCTTCACACTGTGGTCCTAGGAATCCCTAATTCACGAGGTGCGTGTCGAATGGATTCGGAAGGGCTTCGTAAGAACACCTGTTACACACCTCCGACATTTTGTTCACCGGCCGAAGGCCGCCCTATTCGCGGAAGATGAAACACACTTCATGTACCACGCATGAATACTCCTGCTCTTTCGTATTTCGAAAATTTCGCTGAACCGTAACTGGAGACATTGTCTCGTTATGACACAGAACACACTGCGCCTTCTTCTAGCATTACGCCATTTTACAACAGCAATTGTAGTGTTCTCTACTCAGCTTCTACCTGTACACAAAAAAAAAAAAAAAAAAAAAAAAAAAAAAAAAAAAAAAAAAGAAGAGAAAGATACACAAACTTACTTCATGATTTATTATTTCATTTGTCATAAACCACAAATTTGTAACGTCTATAGTTTTTGTAAAACAAATATTGATAATTATACAAAGACTTTGTAAGTAGGCTGTTTAGGTTTTTATGTTGGTAACGCCACGCTGCACTCTGTATGAAAATCACTGACTGTGCTGTGTGCAGTCTGTGGCTGGTTTGCATTGTTGGAATATTTGCTATTGTAGTGTTGGGCAGTTGGATGTGAACAGTGCGTAGCGTTGCACAGTTGGAGGTGAGCCGCCAGCAGTGGTGGATGTGGGGAGAGAGATGGCAGAATTTTGAGAGCGGACGATCTGGACGTGTGTCCATGAGAAAGAGTAAATTTGTAATACTGTATATCATGAACTGATATATATATGATGACTTTTGAATATTATTAAGGTAAATACCTTGTTTGTTCTCTATCAAAATCTTTCATTTGCTAACTATGCCTATCAGTAGTTAGTGCCTTCAGTAGTTAGAATCTTTTATTTATCTGGCAGTACTGGCGCTCGCTGTATTGCAGTAGTTCGAGTAACGAAGATTTTTGTGAGGTAAGTGGTTCATGAAAGGTATAGGTTATTGTTAGTCAGGGCCATTCTTTTGTAGGGATTATTGAAATTCAGATTGCGTTGCGCTAAAAATATTGTGTGTCAGTTTAGTGTCGATCAGAATAAGTAAAGAGAGAAATGTCTGAGTACGTTCATTTCTGCTCAGCTGCTTGAAAATCAAATGACGTAAGAGGTTTATCAGCACAGTAATTCACTAATTTTTCTAAGGGGACGTTTCATATGGCGACCCTGCCAGGATACGAACCTGGAATCTTCTGATTCGCAGTCAGTTTAGTGTTGATCAGAATAAGTAAAGAGAGAAATGGGTGAGTACGTTCAGTTCTGCTCAGCTGTTTGAAAATCAAATAATGTAAGAGGTTTATCAGAACAGTAATTCAGTAATTTTTCTAAGGGGACGTTTCAACTTTAGGCCCACACTGAATTCCCTGGTGCTGTGTTTGAACATGACTAACTGTTCGAACCGTTTACGACCCATTCCGGGAAATGTCGGGTTCTGTTCGATCTTTTGGTCGCTCTGCGCTCTAATAGTCTCTGTTGATTCTGTCACAACGACATGACAGCGTTTTTAACGTACTGCAGATTTTAACAACAAAAGTAAGTGCGAAACATGAACTGAAACTTATTATAAGGTGTAGGTCATGCATAAGAACGGCTAGCAATAAATAAAAAATTGCAATCATGATTCTGTACAGTTCTCCAGCTTTCGCTCTTTCTGTGATCTAGTGAGGTCTGACGGTAATGCCTCAAATATGAGTCTTACCGCTGCAATACATCCTCGGGAGAAAAATTACAGTCACTTTATTACGATACATTTCGTATGTTCGGCATCTAATTCTTGATTAAATGTCTTGGTTGTTTCATCAGAATGTTGCCGTCTTGTTTTCAAATTGATTACAATCTGGTACGGTTTCTATCTGTTCATCTAATATGTGAACGGGGACTGAATTGCTTAACAAATAAAATGATATACTCGGATCAGCAAAGTATTATTTTTCGGAGGACATTTTCGTCTTTGTATGTTACTTTTGCTCAAAAAAACAGCATAAATATTTTCTTATCCTCTCATATCGGTACTGTATGAGACCTCACACTGTGCAGGGTACGATTTAATGCTATTCCCTCCAGTTTTCACGAAATTGTCAAATTTTATATAGAGCTATAGCTTATTGTTGTGGGTAGTTCGTGGTTTCTTGCGTATCATTTGCACTCGCGTCGCGCGAGTGATATATCACGTGACTGTTCGAACAAACTCGATAACGTATGGAACGCTACAACGTATCGGGAAATCTCGAGCCCGTTCGAACACGAGTATCATTTTCCCAGTCTTAGTTTTTCCCTTACACCATTTCATTTTTATCACATACGTACATCGTGAACTATTTCATGGATGGAAAACATCTGACAATCTGTTTCCAAAGAAGTTCCTTTAAAGCAGCACGGTTCTCGAGCTATACCACGTTATTAAATCAGAAATCTGTCAGACTCCAGCTAATATGAACGGGAGAACACGTATAATTTTTCCATGTCAGATACTTTGGCTGAGAATGTGGGTAGCTCTCGGAGCATCGTCCGGGCTCAGGCTCTGACGTAGCCGAGACGACGGCGACGTCGACGCAGCCTGCGCTGAAGAGGTCGGCGGTATATCATCGCAGAGTACTGCAATGGCGCACGTGGAGGATCCGCGTCTGGACAGCACAGCCAAGAATCCGGCACATCGCGTTTCTCATCTCGGACTGACAAATCACAGAATTCTGCCGGACTGGCGGAGACGAATAGAGAGAGAGAGAGAGAGAGAGAGAGAGAGATGCGGCTGGGCCTGAGCTGTGCGGATTGTGAAAGAGCATTCCGACAGTAAGCTCTCGGGAAGAAAGAGTACACCCGCAACAGCGCACTGCTAGAGGAGCTACGCTTATTTTCTCCTCCTCAGCCCTTATCTAGCGTATATGCTATATCCGACTTGCATTTTTTTTCTAGCTCTGGGGATAAACTGAAGTCTGCGTGGCTGGTTGTCGCATACATTTTACACCATGTGCTTTCAGTGCATCACTTGCTTTTGTTTCTGCATGTTGCAGATGGCAGCATCTGCTTGAAGAAAGATGTTTATCACAGTGTCAGCGTGTCTTCGTGAAATAAAGGTAACGTCTGTTCGTTTTTAGTAATTTTGAACTCTTAACGTGCTTAGAATACGCTTTAATATGCTTCAATACTCTGCGCTATCGAGTAATTTCATCAAAACATTGCAGCGATACACTTTTTTCGATGTAGCACTGGGACTTCATTTGGGAACAACCTATACCTTAACATTTCAGTAGGAGTGCTTTCATATTTTTTACGTATTTAGTACTCAATTTTCTGAATAATGCACATACGTCAATTATTTTCAAACACAAATAGTATTACTTTAACATGACCTAAATTTTTGTTCAATCACGTCAGTTCTTACGGTTTATTTTCCCCCAGAATAATGCACTGGCCATAGACAGTGTAAGCTTTTCATTCATATAAACGTAGCTCATGTCTGAGGAGATTATGTGATCAATTATGCCATGGTTCTCGAAAGCCAGTGACTGTAAGAAGAATGGTTTGTTTTTCTTATAAAATAAGTGTTGCTGCTGCCAATCACGATATTTTTTCTCTGTTTTCTGTGCGACGCGTTTCGGAAAATAGTTCCTGTTATCAGGTGCGTTTTTGGAAATTGTCGAATTTTCAGCGATGTGTGAGCTACTGCATTGTTCTAGCGCGTTTGGAATTTCTTTTTGTCTTCTTCTGTACAAAACCATTCATACGAAGTCTGTTAAAAATTGGAACTTTTTTCGGAAAGAATTTTGTTTATTTGTTTAAACCAATATCATCCTCTTCAAAATATTCCCTATTAAATATTGTACACCTGTGCCAGCATTTCTTCAGTTCCCTAAACATTTCTATAACTCGACATTTCAGATAGCTGTTAGCTGTCTCACCGATGCATTTTTTATCTCATCTATGCGTAACGACGACCATTTTAAGTTTTCAATATTTTTGGGAACAGAAAAAAGTTTCATGGGGCCATGTCTAACGAATATGCACGTTGGGGCATCATTATGACATTGACTTTGGCAACAACAAAAAAATTGAGAACACGCAACTAAGTGTGCACAGTAGCGTTATCATGGTGCAAAACCTATGAACTGATTCGTCACGTATCCAGTGTTTTCTTTTTGCTGGTTACTTCACGCATACAGCGTTGAATTTGTATGTACATGATACTCCTTACTGATTATTCGATCTTACGGCAAGGACTGAGATTCTTTGGAAGAATCCTAAGGAAATGCAATCCGATAACAAAGGAAGTAGGTTACAGTACACTTGTTCGCCCACTGCTTGAATATTGCTCGCCAGTGTGGGATCCGTGCCAGATAGGATTGATAGAAGAGATAGAGAAGATCCAACGGAGAGCAACGCGCTTCGTTACAGGATCATTTAGTAATCGCGAAAGCGTTACGGAAATGATAGCTAAACTCCAGTGGAAGACTCTGCAGGAGAGAAGCTCAGTAGCTCGGTACGGGCTTTTGTTGAAGTTTCAAGAACATACCTTCACCGAGGAGTCAAGCAGTATGTTGCTCCCTCCTACGTATATCTCGCGAAGAGACCATGAGGATAAAATCATAGAGATTAGAGCCCACACAGAGGCATACCGACAATCTTTCTTTCCACGAACAATACGAGACTGAAATAGAAGGGAGAACCGATAGAGGTACTCAAGGTACCCTCCACCACACACTGTCAGGTGGCTTGCGGAGTGTGGGTGTAGATGTACACTCCTGGAAATTGAAATAAGAACACCGTGAACTCATTGTCCCAGGAAGGGGAAACTTTATTGACACATTCCTGGGGTCAGATACATCACATGATCACACTGACAGAACCACAGGCACATAGACACAGGCAACAGAGCATGCACAATGTCGGCACTAGTACAGTGTATATCCACCTTTCGCAGCAATGCAGGCTGCTATTCTCCCATGGAGACGATCGTAGAGATGCTGGATGTAGTCCTGTGGAACGGCTTGCCATGCCATTTCCACCTGGCGCCTCAGTTGGACCAGCGTTCGTGCTGGACGTGCAGACCGCGTGAGACGACGCTTCATCCAGTCCCAAACATGCTCAATGGGGGACAGATCCGGAGATCTTGCTGGCCAGGGTAGTTGACTTACACCTTCTAGAGCACGTTGGGTGGCACGGGATACATGCGGACGTGCATTGTCCTGTTGGAACAGCAAGTTCCCTTGCCGGTCTAGGAATGGTAGAACGATGGGTTCGATGACGGTTTGGATGTACCGTGCACTATTCAGTGTCCCCTCGACGATCACCAGTGGTGTACGGCCAGTGTAGGAGATCGCTCCCCACACCATGATGCCGGGTGTTGGCCCCGTGTGCCTCGGTCGTATGCAGTCCTGATTGTGGCGCTCACCTGCACGGCGCCAAACACGCATACGACCATCATTGGCACCAAGGCAGAAGCGACTCTCATCGCTGAAGACGACACGTCTCCATTCGTCCCTCCATTCACGCCTGTCGCGACACCACTGGAGGCGGGCTGCACGATGTTGGGGCGTGAGCGGAAGACGGCCTAACGGTGTGCGGGACCGTAGCCCAGCTTCATGGAGACGGTTGCGAATGGTCCTCGCCGATACCCCAGGAGCAACAGTGTCCCTAATTTGCTGGGAAGTGGCGGTGCGGTCCCCTACGGCACTGCGTAGGATCCTACGGTCTTGGCGTGCATCCGTGCGTCGCTGCGGTCCGGTCCCAGGTCGACGGGCACGTGCACCTTCCGCCGACCACTGGCGACAACATCGATGTACTGTGGAGACCTCACGCCCCACGTGTTGAGCAATTCGGCGGTACGTCCAGCCGGCCTCCCGCATGCCCACTATACGCCCTCGCTCAAAGTCCGTCAACTGCACATACGGTTCACGTCCACGCTGTCGCGGCATGCTACCAGTGTTAAAGACTGCGATGGAGCTCCGTATGCCACGGCAAACTGGCTGACACTGACGGCGGCGGTGCACAAATGCTGCGCAGCTAGCGCCATTCGACGGCCAACACCGCGGTTCCTGGTGTGTCCGCTGTGCCGTGCGTGTGATCATTGCTTGTACAGCCCTCTCGCAGTGTCCGGAGCAAGTATGGTGGGTCTGACACACCGGTGTCAATGTGTTCTTTTTTCCATTTCCAGGAGTGTAGATGAACTGAAGGTGGACTATAACGTAAAACCTGACAAACGCGGCGAACATAGCATTCACATTTGTCCGCACATGCCGAGGCTTCTTCGTTCTTGGCGATGCAGAATGCCTCCGCTGGACGATTGATCTCTAGTTTCGCCTTCATATCCGTACACCCATGATTCGACAGCTGTTACGACTAGTTTCAGAGTTCTGCATCGTTGTTGACATCATATAGAGACTGCTTATAAACTTGCATTTTCCACTGGTTTTGTTCGAAAATGAACAATTCCGGAACAAAATTTTCTGTAAAACTTTTTATACTAAAGTATCAGAACAAATATCATTGCATGAGCCAATTGATATGCCAATATTAGAAGCGATTTCTCTCATTGTGATTCTGATATCGTTCGTAATTATTTAAATTACTTTTTTCCCCACGATTTCGTCGTTTAAGGATATGCTGGTGTGGCCATGGGATGTGTCATCTTTCACGCCTTCACTGCCTTAGACAAAACGCTTGTCCCACTCACAAACCATAGCAGACAAACCAGACGCAATGTTTATCATTTCTAAAACTGCTCTTCTCTTTATTCGTTGAAAGGGTACAGTACCGCCCAACATTGAAAATAGGTACAACATACTTCATTATTTTTGTCAGAACAACACTTTTTTTTTGTAAAATAACTCAATTTCAATTAATACAGCGAAGCCGGATACCAGTGTGGGAAAGAATGACAATTTATTTATTTAATTGATCACATGTGCACTCCCACAAAGTAAATACCTACATCCAGTTTGGTGAGATCTGTGAAATGAATGAATGTATGATCGTCTGCTAACCGCAGATAGTAAATGTGAATATATGATCATCTTTGAGACGATCCTTTGGCCACCTTTGGTGGGACCAAATAGATGAAATTTACCTGAGCTTTGAGCGCCTGAAATGTGGCTGACCAATACGGTAGCAAGGTGCTCCTCCACTTCGACAGAGGTGTGAGAGAACCTGGAGAACGGCCATGTTTCAGCACTCTGCCACAGGATCTTGTGCTGTTAAGACCTGTTTTAGTTGTGCTCCGTAATGACAAAAGAGTGGAGACATGGTTTGCATGTGGAATATTTAAGAGTAGTTTGAAATATTAATTTCTCTATTTCAGGAACTTTTGTGGGGAGAATTAAATGTCAGGCAGGTAATATTAATGGGATTGTAGTAATCTTCGGAAGTGACCAACGGTCACAATGAAACCACGTGTAGCAATAAGTTGAAATACTTCCGTGTGCTTAAGTTAAGCTGACTTACTAGCGTGTGTACAATAAGTTGAAATATTTAAGAAATAGCGTGTGTACCATAAGTTGAAATATTTAAGAAATGGCGTGTGCAGGACTTGAAATTAGAGACGAGTACTTCTACGTGGTGAGTACTGTGTAAGTCTCAAACTGTGTATGAGACAAAAGATAAAGAGAAGTACTCGTCCATGGTATCAGTTGAGGACTCGCGTGTGTGATGAATACTTTCTTAATATTACTTTGCGTGATATGATTCCGTGTGACGCTAGATTCAAACTCTGAGAGAGAAGCAAGGTGAGTCGGCCGTCTATCCAGCAACGCCACTTGGCTTGCATTGCACAGGAAGACGTGCATATATCTCCAGAGTTCATAGTAGGAAAGTAGAATTACGAAGTGGGGCAGTGTCGTGTGAAACTGGGATAAATATTAATTGAAGTGGGAAAGCTGAAAGTGATAATGTTGTGACTATTCTCTGTGTAGTATTTCATATTGTAGTGTGGTGTATGTCATGTAATTTGGGTATGTGTGGTTTGCATGGGAGAGTAGCAAGGTAGTTTCAAAAGATTAGTGGGTTATGCTTGTTCCTTCTGTACTGCTCGGTCTGGAGGATAGTTTCGTGATGATGATTGTGAGAGTCGAAGTGTGAGAAATAATAAAAGATCCACCATCCTATCCAGAAAGTGCACTGTAGCGTTAAATAATTACGAGACCATAATATAGAGATTCACCAATGTAAAGCCATGCCCACTGGGCGGAATTTCTCATGTGTTATTGTTGTAGGTTATAGAATTTGTGTGTTTAGGTTAGAGAATTTATCGGAATAAATAAGATAGTGAAAAGAAAAAGATTGGTGGACTTTTCCTTCGAATTGTATGTTGTCATAATGTCCCGAATTTATAATGTGTGCGCCATTCATATTCAGTGCGGTGGCCACGTGTTGACAAAAGCCATTAAATAAAAAAGAAAGAAAATGTGGTATTGCCAGTGCGTAGTGTACAGTCAGAGTTCTGTAAATTATTGATAGTCAGATGCGTGTTTCCGTTGCGTATTAATCATATAGGAGGATAACTTGTAACTTAAGTGTGAGTACTAGAGTTCATGTTACTCGATAAATAAGAATGAATCCACTCGCTTGGCAGACCACTCATCTTGCAGGCCTAACTGCTTGATGCCGCAGTATGAGCAAGGCATGTGGGTGCCTCTCATCGTTCCTATGGGAAACTTTACAAAAAATTACCTCATACGTTTTTATGTGTCATTGTTGTTGTCTTCAGTCGGAAGACTGATTTGACGCAGCACTTCATGCTGTTGTAGTCTGTGCAAGCCTCTTCATCTCCGTATAACTACTGCAACCTACATCAGTTTTCAACCTGCTTTCTGTATTCATCTCTTGGTGTTCCTCTACAATTTTACCCGCCCCTCACTTCTTCCAATAATAAATCGATGATGTTTCAGAATGTCTCCTGTTAAACAATAATTTCTTTTAGTCAAGTTGTGCCATAAACTACTTTTCTCCTCAGTTCTGCTCAGTACCTCCTTATTAGTTATGTGATCTACCGACCTAAGCTTTAATATTCTTCTGTAGCACCACAGTTCAAAAGCTTCTGTGCTCTTGATGTCTGCTAATTGTCCATGTGTCACTCCTGCACAAGGCTACACTCCTGACAAAGAACCTCAGAAAAGCCTTCCTTACACATAGATCTATATCAGATGTCAACAAATTTTTCTTCTTCAAAAACACTTTTCTTGTTTAAACCAGTCTGTATTTTACATCTCCTCTACTTCCACTATCATCAGTTATTTTGCTGCCCAAACAGCAAAACTCATCTACCAGAGTGTGCACAGAATAACGTGGCGCAGTCAGCAGGGCACACATGGCGAGAGTGGTGGTGTGGGGGGAAAGGGGGGTTGTGGGAAGGTGCTGCAGGGGAAATGCCGAGTGCAGGAGGGGAAGTTCTAAATTAAAGCCTATGCTCCTATTTTGTCACTGTGCACGCTTCTGTATCTCCACAGTGAATGTACCAATGGGTCCAAACTTAGCTTACCACTTAGTGCGCATATGGACAAAACATCTGAACCGTCTTCTCCAGCCCAGGGTGTTAAACAGACATTCTAAATAAATATGAACTTGGCCCTGTAAGGCAGCTAATATCATGTGCAGATCGTAACAAAAGTCATTAGCAATGTTGCTGTCAAGTAACTAGAATGCATTAATTAATAAAGGTGAAAGTTTGGGGTCTATTGTAGAAAGATAAAACAACTATTCCCTTTTTTATTCTACATATAATTTATCAACTGTGCTTTCAGGGGTCAAGTGATACACAAAAATCATGTTCAATTACTTTTGACACTCAACAACAAAATATTTAACTCTTGGACATATTGAATTGACGATTATTAAAATCGTTATCTCTACACATAAATATTTTTTATCACAGGAAAGAATGATTAAAAATCTTCATCAACTCAATTACATCTACACTGTCATAGTTGGTCAACACACTGAGTTGGAGGAGAATAAAATTACTCAATGTGGGGTAGGTTAGTATCCTAGCTTTTGATATTCAATTGTTAAAGCCTACGCAAGTTGGAGCGAGCGATTCTAGACTCAACCTCGGATGTTGGCTAATGTGTGATGGTACTTTACTAAGTGGCATCTGCAGTGATGTTGTATCCGTGCGGGATCTGAAAAGCTAATTCCATACTCTGGACTTGACTGAATTCACTGTCTCAACTTTCCTGCGTTCCGTAGAATGTTAATGTTTCCCTAGGCGAAATAATGGATATTGCACACTCACTAAGGGTTGGAGCAATATGCACAATTTCTTTGCCTGCAGAAATTCCCACAGGAATCATGAACTACGTATTTGCTATCTGTCACCACAATATGTGAAACGTATCATCCTCACTTCACACAAAGCAAAGTTCTCAATGCCCTCGCTATTTTCCACACACTTGTGCAATCTGCTGTGAGATGAGAGAGAGAGATTTACAAAATTTTAGTTCTCAAAATGCTTTTATATAATGGGGATCTCCCCACTGTGTCGTGTCTGAGTTGCCCAGTATGGCTTCAGCCAATCACCATCTTGCTAGAGGTGAATTTTATTTTTCTTGCTGGGTTGCAGCTTAGTCCTGTTAATGCTGTGCAGCCACTTACCCTTGGTCCCGGCCGTATTTACGTTAAAAGGAATAATGTATTGTTCTGGCCTTACCCCTTTCTGCGCTGAAACTTGCCAGTCTCTTGTTAAATGGGGCTTTCCGATGCCATCAACCACCTGCTCAGTTCGTCTCCAAAATGCGTTTCACTGTAACTTGTTTATTCATGCCCCTGTCCATATATTGGTAGATATTGTTTTGTTAGTTTTTCGTACATGAGATTAACTGCAATTGACTTTTGTTGATATAATGTAATTATTTTCTGAAGGTCTCATACTATATCGTACTGTCATTATGGATCAAACTCATGTAAGGTCCTTAAAATCGGGATGCCTTACAATTATTTGTCAATATTATGTGAAGCCCCTCCACACACCAACTTTCATGATGGTCATTTAAAAAGATCTACTGCCAGTTCTGCTTTGATTAGTATCTAAAAGGAACTCTGCTGAAAATGTAACAAGAGCATCGATTTATTTTTCGCCTGCCTTGTTAACCATTTGAAGCTTGTTGAGTAAAACCTACATTTCTCTTGTTGCCATGTTAAAATTTGCTTCTTTTGTCAAAACACAGTGGAGCTTACACAATGTCACCTCACTAGCATGTTGTGCAGATGCAATTGCGAGACAACTCTGAAACAGTGGTTTGTTATGTTTGTTGAGAGAGGAGCTGAGCAAAAATAAGGTTAGCTTATGAAAAAAGCACATCCTCGGTACAAAAATAAACGTGTAGTGTCTTCATTTACGTAGTTCCAGAACCGAAAGTATCACTCGTTTCACCAACTATCGACAGCCATTAAAAGTGACATTCTTTCTTCAAAAAAGTTTTTAGTTAGTGGAATGACATGGTAGATAGTGAAGTTTTGTATAATAACCATATGGAAAAATTCTCTGGTCTTTGAGTGTTGTCATCTGTCAAAATCTCATTTCGATATCTCAAACTGTTTATGAAATATGAGGAATGTTATGGATATTTCATTTTGGTTTTTATCTCTGGTGCATTCAACTGAAATTGAGTGTGCTACATGAGATCAATTTTCTCGAGATTGGTGACAGATAGAGACCTCATCCCAAGTCTAAGGAAAACTTCAGGGTGTTTCCCTATTTAATATGCAGCATTATGTTATGTAATACACATCAAATGCAAAATCATAGCGACCACTATTTTTCATTGCAAACTTTTTCGAATTTCGCCCAGTGTCTTACTTAAATGAAAGTATTACAATAACTATGACCACTAACGAAATGATGGGCACGTCATGATGAAGCTGACGCATTAAGCTACAAGTTACGCAAAAATGAAGCTTTTAGCCATGTAGTCCCTGTAAAATAATTTCAGAAAGACTGCTTGGCGTGCACCTCGATTCTGTCATCCCAGTGCGCCACTGACCAGTCAAAAGTAGGCAAACGATGTTGTCCCCCATGTCCAAAGAAACGAATGAACACGCCCAGCGCTTTGGACGAAAATTAATCACTGCACATCGGCCACTGTATCCTCAGATACTGTTAAAACACATTTAATCTTTTTGACATATGGCAGCAGACAATATAACTGATATAACTAATACTGTACAAGTATTTTCCAGACATGTTTACCAACAGAACAATGAAAAAATCGCGCCCATTGGACTAATGCACCAAATGAATATACAAATTTGCTATTACTTTTTGAACAAACTTCTATTAAATATCTCTTGGGTATTTGACAGTCCACGGTACATGGTAAAAACAGAAACATTGTATGTTTCTCCTATAAGGTCGACTGTGGACTGTCAACTGTCGCTATGAATGAAGACGACTGGTCGCAGTTCATTATGGCGATGAAACGGCCATCACGAGGCTTAAAGAGAATGAAGCACACAAGGGACGAAAACATTTCCTGGTGCAGCCATGTACAAAGCAATAGAGACGCCTCAACAACACCACTGCTATGTAAAACTGAACTCATGGATCACACGACAATCAGTTAGCACTTAGCAATGACTGAGGAGCACTCAGCCAACATGAGCCAAAAATTTTGACCACTGTCCATTGATTCTGAATGTCTGCTGCTGGCATTGTGCACCCATCACACGGTAAGGGAAGTGTAAGGGGCAGTCAAAAATTTTTATTTGAAGACTGTACAGTCCAGAACAGATATGCCCAATAAAGCAACATTGTTGTGAGCATTGAGACTGCTGACAGTCAGTGAAGATAACCTGCAGAAACTTTGGTGTATATTTAAAGTGGTAGCCAAAAACGTAAATATGGTCATCTCTATTCAAAAAATCAAATGTTTGGCCCCATCTGTGATACCAATTACATAAAAACTGGAGATGGATAAAAAAATCTATCAACGAGTAACGACATTTAAGTATCTTGGAACTGAACTAAATGGCTCTGAGCACTATGGGACTCAACTGCTGAGGTCATTAGTCCCCTAGAACTTAGAACTAGTTAAACCTAACTAACCTAAGGACATCACAAACATCCATGCCCGAGGCAGGATTCGAACCTGCGACCGTAGCGGTCTTGCGGTTCCAGACTGCAGCGCCTTTAACCGCACGGCCACTTCGGCCGGCGGAACTGAACTGTCCAGCAGCGGAAATGTCGAAAAGGAAGTTAGAGAGCAAATAGCAAAAGCGAATAAAGTGGCAGGGTGTTTAAAAGATACTATTTGGAAAAATAAGCACACAGGAAAAAGTGCAAAGGCAAGAATGTAACAAAATAATAGTGAGACCAACTATGACATACACAGCTTAGAAAAGACTGATAAGATAAATAAAATCACAAAAACTTTTGAAAAGCACCGATATGAAAATTCTGTGAAGGGTTCCAGGGAAGACACTGCAAGACAGAGAGAAAATTGAAAGCATTAGAGAAAGATGTAAAGTGGTCTCCATTAATAATTGGTATATAAAAGGAAGCATGAATGGAACAAACACATAGAAAGGATGGATGAACAGAAGATAGTGAAAAGTATAAGAAGTAAATTACCAGCTGATAAAAGAAATATTGGCCATCCGAGGAAAAGGTGGATCGACAACCGCACTCAGGGTAGACTGAGGGATGCTGAAGGAAACAGACTTTCACCTAGGAAGAAATGAAGAAGATCAATAAGAAGAAGAAGAAGAAGATCATACCGATGCAAAAGGTTGAAGATATCCATTTGGTAAAGCACTGTGTCCTTCTGCATGAAGAATCCGTAACTGCGTGCTGCACGTCCTCATCTGACAGGAAACGTCGACCCTTCAAGATGTTTTTCAAGGGATTAAAGGTGTGATCATTGCATAGTGAGAGATGAGATCTATATGGTTGGTGCTCAAGTGTCTACCATTTGAGTTGACGAAACTTGTGTGTTATGAGATACTTGCGAGACGGAGAGGTGTGTTATCATGAAGCAGCAGCGACCAGTACATAACTTTGGGCACCATTCCATGACAGTGGTTTTCGAAAGATATGCTGCCTCATAAACATTCTTCATTCCCTGATGGATGTCTATCGGCGTTTATCAACCCCCCCCCTCCCCCCACAGTAATGGAGTCTCTCTGTTTCCACAAGTATGGTAAGTTGAAATTGTAATATAAATTGCGTTATATATTGTCTATGAGTTGATTACTTATGATTCACAAGCATATATTCACTAGATACTTTTCAACATTTCAGAAGAATTGTGACATAGAAACTTTCATATAAATTTTCGACTGAGGGTGAAAAGGAAATGTAACAACAATTTCAGTGAAACTGCCCCTAAGAAAGGAGTAGCATGGAAGATCCTAGATCCATCAACAGGAAAAGTAAACATTGGTGTCGTACAAGCAGTAAACTTTTGTCCCTAGAACACATTATTCAGATGGGTGAAAGGATTTCAGGAATGAAGAAGACGTTAATCTAGCACTGTGTTCTCCAGATATAAAATGTAAGGTAATTATGCATTACAACTGAAGTTAGGACAATAGAAGTGTACTTATTATTTGTGACAATGTGATCATTATGACTGAAAATTACATAACTTTTCAGAACTTTAAGAAAATAAACTACTATGAAGAAATCGAAACTTTCCGTACTATATGTATGTTGTCTAGCTTCAGTAATAATGTATTCACCAATATTTGGAACAAAAAATATTGTTTTTTAATTTGCCAATATGAAATTAAAAACGGGGTTACACAAACACGCCACAACAAAACGTTACATTAGTTGATTGCAGTAGAGAATGTTTAAAGGTTAAAAAGCATACGTGAGAAAACTGTGGTCCGAGAGGTAGCTGGTCCGCCATCTCCCCCCCCCCCCCCCCCACCTCGAAAGAACACATTGTTTACTCTTGCTGTTGCGCAACGGCAAGTCGTCCGTCTAATTGGGGAGACATTTGGCGGATCATCGGACACCTGTGGTTTGTGTTGTGTGGCAAGGGGGGGAGGGGGGCAGGGGAGGGTGATGGAGTGGAGAAGGGGAAATCTTGCTGGCTAATTGTGCCGCGTGACGCCGCAGTAGCCTGGGCGCGCGCCAGCCAGAAGCACTATTTACCGTCTCACCAACAGCACGAGCAGCGCAGAGCAGCAGGTATAAGAAACACTCTTGGGAAGACGCGCGGTGTTTCGCCAAGCAGCGACCGCTTCGCCAGTTGCGAGGGCTGGTCTTTCTTTTTAATTAAAAAACCTCTGTGCACCTTGAGCCCGTTTTCGTCCACACGGGGACTCTCTGCCGCCGCGGTGGAAATAGAAACAATGGTGGCACCGTCTGAGTCACGTGTCACGTCTGAGATACGCTTGTTCTTAGAGAGAGAGAGAGAGAGAGAGAGAGAGAGAGAAAGAGAGAGAGAGAGAGTGTGTGTGTGAGCCCATGTTTCGCTGTCCGACCTCAACTCGTTTCCCCATTCCGCAATCTCTGCACAGTGGTCCACACAAAAACCGGTGAATAACTTCCTGTAACCTGTTTTGCAATTGTTTTCTTGTCTACAGATTTTACTTTCGTCATCCAAATTTTTCCGAGAAATAAATTACCCGCTACGCCGATCGCCTGCAAGATGGTGCAAAGAATAAGCTGATGCACAGTGAACAAGATGGCCGACAGTACTTTGGAGGGTTTCGTTTCCTTTTCTTCTCATCGGACATTCTAGGTTTGAAAATTTGAAACTCGTTGTACGTTTCTTCAGTTGTTATCTCGACTGGTCTGTGCCCAAAGAAACAGTGAAGGAGTGTTTTTAACCCATGTGCAAAACATTGTCTCCCCAAAAAGCTTTCGCTGAAGTTATGCCATCGTAAGTATGTTCTGCTATTTCAATAAACTGAAGATGTACATGTTAACTGAAAATAAACCTATTTACAATGGAAATAATAATTTATTCCTTTTACTCCTTGTTGGGTTCCGTCGTTGTAGATTATATTATTTTAAAAAATACAGCAACCGGCTACATTTTTATGTAATTTTTAGAAATCCATACTTTCGTAGGTAATGGCAAAGCACTTATAGGATCACTTTGTTGTCTGTCTGTCGGTCTGTCCAATTGTTAAAAACCCATTTTCTCGGGCATGGGTACCAGAATCAAGTTGAAATGTGAGCCGTGCAGGCTTTCGTCCTATTGATTCTCCTGCTTTCGGCGCTCGTGATGCGGTCGCGAGGTGGCCCGCACGAGAGAGGTGTTCGATCGTGAGAACATGCAATGTGAGGGGCTATTAGTAAGAGCGTGTGGTTGGTAGTGGACATGAGAGGCAACCTTGGCGATGAACACTGTCGCGATGGCGTCCATTCAGGTTGGTGCTGGCTGTACTGAGCGCGTTTTGGGATGGACTGCATAGCGATCAAGTTTGGTGGTCATTACCCAATACATAATGTTGCGGGTCCTGACACGTGAACTACCTTCCCGATGCTGTTTGACACAGAATTCAACTGACGTAATAAGGTGATATCATTGCCCTCCGTGTTGCATGTGTAATGAACCCGAGACAGAGTACGGGCTGATATTCAATCACGAAAATTTGTTCACAGTTTATATTGTGGTTCACCCCTACGAAACTTGTTGAGCCGTTCTGACTGTAGTAATTCGTGTTGGCGTCTGATAGCGTCGATTTTCTGGTTTACCATTTAAACCTCGAAGTTTTCTGTGTATTATCTCTTAATCTTAGTGCTTAGCCTGTTTCAGAAAGCAGTGGGTATCGTTGAACACATCAATGCACGAATGCATGGTCATTCCGCCAGATCTTTCTGCGGAGTCTTGAGTGTTTGTTCAATGAAGGACGCGTAATTATTGTAAGGCTACCTTATCATTTTATGCCCTTCCTTCAAATAGTTTTATGTTAGAGTGATTTGAATTGCTTGTTTTTAAATACCTAGGTTTTGATTGTAATTCGATTACTACTTGGAGGCAGTAAAAATTAGTTTAATGTGTTTTGGTGCTATTTTGATGTTGTTTTATCTAATATTGTTCTATGTGTATTACCATATGTTCATTAGGGTGGGATTATTTATTTGATGAGTATAAGTTGCAGCATGTTCGTTATCATATTGAGACGCGTGACTTGTTGGACCATAATTTCTTACGATTCCTTGAACCTCTGAGCCTTGGTCGTGGCTTTGACGTACGCCTTCTGGCCCTTGTGTGACTTTCTTATTTAATAGATCCCAGCGTTCTGTTAATACTCGAGGTACATCGTGTGACAGTCGCCTGTTCTGAAGTTAATATTGTTTGAGGGAATATATGTGAGACAAAATCGGCCTTATACTTGTATACCTCCCACTATTAGTCGGGCCAACAACTGGTGGTCGAGTGGGACAAATGGCCTTGTCCATCCTGCCCTGTTGTGTACAGCGTTCGTGTTTCTACCTGGTTGGCGGCAGTAGCTCAGATATACACACATCAAAAGAAGTTTTGCATCACTCCCGGAACTCCTGAAGATAGATGTTGACTGTGGATATTGTATCACAGACACAGTCCCTTTGACTGTTCAGAGACGTCACTAAACCCGTCCAAAGATGTAAATTATCATGCATGGGCAGCGCCTATTAGATGAAGGTGGTCCGACAGCCGATCAGTACCAGTCATTCCACCAGGAAAGAGGCACACAGCTCGTGTTGTCTCTAGTTCAACCATGCCTAGGTGGTCAATACTGCGGTTCGATCGATCGCGTCCTCATTGTTACTTTGTGCCAGGAAGGGCTCTTAACAAGGGAAGTGTCTAGGCATCTCGGAGTGAACCGAAGTGATGTTGTTCAGACGTGGAGGGAATACAGAGAGACTGGAACTGTCGGTGACATGCCTCGCTTAGAACTCCCAAGGGCTACTACTGCAGTGGATGACCACTATCTACGGATTATGGATCGGAGGAACACTGACAGCAACGCCACCATGTTGAATAATGCTTTTTGTGCAGCCACAGGACGCCATATTACGACTCAAACTGTGCGCAGTAAGCTGCATGATGGGCAACTTCACTCCTGAAGTCCATGGCGAGGTCCATCTTTGCAACCACGACACCATGCAGCGTGGTAAAGATGGGCCCAACAACATGCTGAATGGACCACTCAGGATTGGCGTCACGTTCTCTTCACTGATGAATGTCGCATATGCCTTCAACCATGCAATCGTCGGAGACGTGTTTGGACGCAAACCGGTCAGGCTGAACGGCTTAGACACACTGTCCAGCGAGTGCAGCAAGGTGAAGGTTGCCTGCTGTTTTGGGGTGGCATTATGTGGAGCTGACGTACACCGCTGGAAGTCATGAAAGGCCCCGTAACGGCTGTAAGATACGTGAATGGCATCCTCCGACCGATAGTGTAACCATATCGGCAGCATATTGGCGAGGCATTCTTCATGGCCGACAATACGTGCCCCCATCGTGCTCATCTTGTGAATGACTTCCTACAGGATAACAACATCGTTCGACTGGAGTGGCCAGCATGTTCTTCAGACGTGAACGTATCGAACATGCCTGGGATAGATTGAAAAGGACTGCTTATGGACGACGTGACCCACCAGCCACTCTGAGCGATCTACGCCGAATCGCCATTGAGGAGTGGGGCAATCTATACCAACAGGGCCTTGATGAACTTGTAGACGGTATGCCACGACGAATACAGGCATACATGAATGCAAGAGGAATTGTTGCTGGGTATTAGAGGTACCAGTGTGTGCAGAAATGTGGACCATCACTTTTGAGTCGGCCGGAGTGGCCGAGCGGTTCTAGGCGCTACAGTCTGGAACCGAGTGACCGCTACGGTCGCAGGTTCCAATCCTGCCTCGGGCATGGATGTGTGTGATGTCCCTAGGTTAGTTATGTTTAAGTAGTTCTAAGTTCTAGGGGAGTGATGACCTCAGAAGTTAAGTCCCATAGTGTTCAGAGCCATTACTTCTGAAGGTCTCGCTATATGGTGGTACAATGTGCAATGTGTTGTTTTCATGAACAATAATAAGGGCGGAAATGCTGTTTATGTTGATCTCTATTCAAATTTTCTGCACAGATTTCGGAACTTTCGGAACTGAGTTGATGCAAAACTTTTTTGTGATGTGTGTATTTATATAAGATAAGTCCAAGGTCCAAGGTTCACAAATGTAAAAATAATTTCTGTGTATGTAATTATTGCCTGTCCTTTTCAGGCATTAGCTAAGTTGTGTTTCAGATGAAGGACTTGAATGTTTAAAGGTGCTTATTTTATTTACTTAGTTACGAATGCATTTGCCAAGCGTGTCATTTGTTGTCTGTCAGACAACTTTGTCACTGTTCAGTTTGTCTTCAGTCTAATCCTCGAGATTCTTAACACTGAAAGCATTTTATTGTAATCGCATTACTATAATCCCACGAAATTTACATTAATGTAAATTGGCTTCTGCAGTTTGATGTGTAACGATTGATTCCTATCATTCTACTGTTAATCGTGGTACAATAATCCTATGAAAGTTGCATTATCGCTAATCGGCTGCTGCCGTCTGATGTGTAACTAGTAATTTCTGTAAAGACAAACTGTTCAGAGAACTGTTATTTAATTCTACTTTCTTGCTTTTACTGATGGTATCTGTATCAGAATTATTGTCTCAAGGGCAAACTTGTGGCTGTTTAGATATATGGTAATCACTCATTTGGCAAAATTTTTCATTATTATTGTTATTTGAATTAATCGTTTACATGAATAAAACATTGTGTACAATAAAAGGTGAACAAAGTTTCTCCTCTCCAAAGGTCCAGTCCTTCTACTTAGTCCTTGACGGGCGTTTTATGAGGCGCCGAAGTATCCCCTTATCAAAATTTATGTCACATACTAAGTCAATGCAATCAAAAGATATGGTCAATTATGTCATATTTTGATACGAGCAGACTCACTAATCAAAAGTACAGGGTACTTCCTGTTGGTCTAGAATCCTAAAATTTGGCAAGAAGCAAGGTTTCACAGTGCAACTAAAGGCAAAAAAGAAACTTTTTAATTTGTAATTACATACACACGAAAAAAGTATTTCTTTCGTGATGTGTTGTATTACTTCAGAATTAATGTTATAACATTCTCAAAAGTCTTGGAATTCACGGGATCGTCGATAACAGGAAAAGATTGTCGTCGTTCTCGATTCCCGCGACGGATGAAATGTCCGTATACATAACTAAGTTTGTACGGAACCCTCAGTGCGCAAGATTCACTCGCACATGGCCATTTTTTTTACTTAAGGCAATACGCGTTTTGGAATTTCACCCATCTTCAATTAGCGTTAAAATGTCGACAGCAAATTGGATGCAGCGGCTGCCTTTCTGCCCTGCTTGTTCTTATTCCGATTTTCGCCTTTGTAGATGTGGCACAAACACTTTTCCACTCCTGTACTGCCAAAAATAGCCCAGTATCCGCCATGTTGTGCAAAACAGAAGCGGAAAAGTGCCTTGCCACATCTGTAACTGCGCAAATCATAACAGTAACAAGCAGAGTAGAAAGGCAGCTGCAGCATCCAGTTTTCTGTCGATGTTTTAACGATGTACTGATTGGAGATTATAATATGTATTACGCTAACTGAAAATGGACGAAAACCCGAAAAGTGCATTAGCTTAAATAAAACTACATAAAAAATTAGATGTTTGCTATGTTTCTTAAAAAACAGAATTTAAATGCTTGGATATTTCAATACATTTCTTTCTTATGCATGTCATTTCTCTTATAATAAAGAAAAACATCCTACATCAATTTTTTCACTGTGTATTTCTTATGATATTTAGAATTTGAAAACCCACTGGCGATGACGTGACTCAGCTGAAACTATTTTTGTGAGACAGGGATTTACCTCTGAATAGACCAGGAATTTGGTTTTAGTCCGAACAGGCTCAAATTTTCAGTTCGATAATTTCTCCGTAGAGTTATCTTTGACTGTGCCTCGCCATCTGCAGTAGTGGTAGGTTTGAACGTCATGATTGTTGAACAGAATATATTACCGGTTTTGGTCATTTCTCTTTCTGGTAGGATTGCGGATGCACAAAGTGAAGCTTGCTTCCTAGGCTTTCTGGGTTAAATGGGAAATAGTAATGATGTCCACAGTTTGCGGTAGTGTTGACAAGGTCTCCGAATGTTTAACGTCGCATAAAAAATGGCTCTGAGCGCTATGGGACCTAACATCTGAGGTCATCAGTCCCCTAGAACTTAGAACTACTTAAACCTAACTAACCTAAGGACATCACACACATCTATGCCCGAAGCAGGATTCGAACCTGCGACCGTAGCAGTCGCGCGGTTCCGGACTGAAGCGCCTAGAACCGCTTGGCCACAACGGCCGGCAAAGTCGCATAAAGGCATTTTATTTTTTACATTTGCTGATGTATTTGAATGTCACTTCAAAAAGGCCCTATGGCGGAAATTGTACTTAGGAAACTATAGCGCAGTTGGTGAAAACGATAACGTCGTTTAAAGAATTTAATAAGACCTCATACCGAAAAAGAAGTTATTTAAAAAATTCTAAAAAATGACTTTCGTGATATACAGTCGACTATGAAATAATTCGTCTCGAATGATTTTCAAGTAGATCATCCGATGCTCCAAGTCCTGAACCTCGTTTCATTGTGTTTTCCATGTAGCAGGATACGAGAAGGAGGATGGCTTAAGATTACCTGCTTAGTGAGCTATAACAAACAACGTCCAGAGAAATGACGAATTGCAGCGTGCAATGCTTATTTCTTGTTGGAAACATAACCATATCTCATCAGCAGAACAAGCTGGCGTCAATGCCTCTTCCAAATGTATGTTTAAATTTGGCTGAGAGGAATGGGTAGAACAGGATTCAACACTTCTTACCTGTGGCTCAAACAGGAATTCAGTACCGTACTGCGGACGCAAGGCAGAATAAAAGGGACGCAGTGATTTTGTTGTGCAGAAACCGAAACTGATGTCGTCAGATTCAGGGTCTCGATGAAACCCTGCCAGAGTACTTCACTGACTTACCTGGAAAAAAAGGAAGAGACATCAAGTGAATATTACAGAGACTTAGTTCAACGCTACATAGGAAATAAATGATGGTTTAATGATATCACTGAATTCAAATGGTTCAAATGGCTCTGAGCGACTTAACTTCTGAGGTCATCAGTCGCCTAGAACTTAGAACTACTTAAACCTAACTAACCTAAGGACATCACGCACATCCATGACCGAGGCAGGATTCGAACCTGCGACCGTAGCGGTCGCTCGGCTCCAGACTGTAGCGCCTAGAACCGCACGGCCACTCCGGCCGGCGATATCACTGAATTATTTAAAGAATTACGGATGTTACACATATCTTGTTAAGTATCATATGAGACATTTCAGTAAGATTAGCCACCATCATAATCAAGTAAAGGAAGGAAGGTAGGGAGATTCGGTTTAACTTCCCGTCGACATCAAGATTATTAGAGATGGAGCACAAGCTCGGATTTTGCCAAGGATGGGGAAGGATATCGGCCATGATCTTTTGCCTGGAGAGATTTATGGCAGTCACGGAAAACGAAAATCTGTATGGCCGTACGCCTGTTTCAACCGTCATCTTCCTGAATCTAGTGTGCTAACCACTGCGCCACCTAGAACGTAACAAATAAAAGTTTCCACAGAAATGCGTAAGTGTCTTGTCCAGATATACTACTTGCCTATGTGCGAAGTGAGACATTACTGTCTCTGGATCTTCCAGTGAAGATTATATTCCAGTTAGGTTCCTTTCAGAGTATGCTGACACAATAGCTCCATACTTAATCATATACAACCAACCGTTCGCTCGACAAAAGATCTGTATCTAAAGACTGGAAAATTGCACAGGTCCCAGTAATATTCAAAAAAGGTAGTAGGAGTAATCCACTAAATTACAGACCCATATCATTAACGTCGATATGCAGCAGGATTTTGGAACATGTATTGTTTTCGAATAATTTTAATTACCTCGACGAAACGGTCTATTGACACACAGTCAACACGGATTTAGAAAACATCGTTCTTGTCAAACACAACTAGCTCTTTACTTGCACGAAGTATTGGGTGCTATTGACAAGGGATTTCAAATTCATTCCGTATTTCTGGATTTCCGGAAGGTTTTTGATACTGTACCATACAAGCGGCTTGAAGTGAAATCGCGTGCTTATGGAATATCGTCTCAGTTATGTGACTGGATTCGTGATTTCCTGTCAGAGAGATCACAGTTCGTAGTAATTGACGGAAAGTCATCGAGTAAAACAGAAGTGATTTCTGGCGTTCCAAAAGGTAGTGTTACAGGCCCTTTGCTGTTCTTTACCTATAAACACGATTTGGGAGACAATCTGAGCAACCGTTTTAGATTGTTTGCAGATGACGCTGTCGTTTATCGACTAGTAAAGTCATAAGAAGCTCAAAACAAATTCCAAACGGTTTATAAAAGATATCTGCATGGTGCGAAAATTGGCAATTGACCCTAAATGATGAAAATTGTGGGGTCATCCAAGTGAATGCTAAAACGAATCCGTTAAACTTCGGTTACATGATAAATCTGTCAAATCTAAAGGTCGTAAATTCAGCTAAATACCTAGGAATTACTATTACGAACAACTTAATTTGGAAAGAACACATGAAAAATGTGTTTTATTGGCAGGACACTTAGAAAATGTAACAGATCTACAAAGGAGACTGCCTATACTACGCTTGTCTGTCCACTTTTTACAGTACTGCTGCGCGCTGTGTGATCCCTACGAGAAATAATTGACGGATTACATCGAAAAAGTTCACAGAAGGGTAGTATGATTTGTATTATTTCGAATTAGGAGAGAGAGTGTCATTAAAATGATACAGGATTTGGGTGGACGTCATTAAAAGAAGGCGTTTTTAATTGCGGCGGAACCTTCTCACGAAATTTCAATCACCAACTTTCTCCTCTGAATGCGAAAATATTTTGTTGGCGCCGAGTTACATAGGGAGAAACGTTCAGCATTGCAAAATAAGAGAAATCAGAGCTCGCACGGAGAGATATAGGTGTTTTTTTCCGCACGCTATACGACGCTGGAATAATAGAGAATGATGCAGGTGCTTGGATGAACCCTCTGCCAGTCACTTAAATGTGATTTGCAGAATACCCATGTAGATGTAGATGTAACCTTACAGTAGCGCTCCATGACGACCTTATTAATCGGCAAGGGTCACTCAATGAGATGAACATCATCATTGGATTGTGTATGTTGTAATGAACAGCACACAAACGCCAGTCTACTTGCTCAAGACGTCCAGTCTGTTCCATAGCAACAGTTCCTGTATCATTATACTCCAGTTATGAAACGCTATTTTGAAACACACGATGCTATATTATCAATTACACCGTGGTTACGGCATGCATTAAAATTTCTTTTACCAACACATCGCGCTGTCAGTTTAGATCGGTACCAGCAAACAGCTGAAGACGTTTGTTATCTTCAACGGCAAATACGGGCGACTTGACGTGTGTACACCGTAAACAGCATATCTGTGATTACGTCCGACGTTGCAACACAGCTCCGTGAGTCACCAATCGTAGGGGACTGTTTATTTCAAGTCTGAACATTCCTGTTTGTCTGCTACGTAGTATTTACTCATCTCAAATCTTCCCGATGAACATAAATTTTACGAGAGGAAAAGAATAACTTGTAAGGAAAAACGTCTGTTTTGCAACATTTACTCATTCGACGCGTTTTTTATATCCCGTCTAGGAGCAGGACTGCCATCACGGTTGTGAAACGAGTTAAGACGTACGTTAACAACAGAAATGCAGCTCTCATAAATTTGATCTGCAAACGATAAACTGTTAATATGTTGCTTCATACAATTCATACTACGCGAGCTAAATGTAAACTACTAAATTAGCAGGAAATCAGCTACTTTGGCAAAAGCTGCTGCTTCAACAATTACCTATATTAAAGAGCTGCTATCCCCTCCTGGTAGCTTAAAAATTACATGAATAAACTGAAACTATACAATGAAAACGATACCCGCCGTCCTTAGTAACAGCAGCTTCTTTATGATGCACTATACACTGTTGTGCAAAACTGAAGGACGGAAGTATCTTTCGCATTATATGTAATTGCCAAGAAACAAAGTGGGACCAGAAATGCAGCAGTATACACTGAAGTGCTAAACAAAGCTGGTATAGGCATGCATAGTCAAATACAGAGATACGTAAACACGCAGAATACGGCGCTGCGGTCCGCGACGCGTATATAAAACAAGTGTTTGGCACAGTTGTTATATCGTTTATTGTTGCTACAGTGGCAAGTTATCAAGATTTAAGTGAGTCTAAACATGGAGTTTTAGTCGGCGCACGAGCGATGGGACTCAGTATCTCCGAGGTAGCGATGAAGTGGCGATTTTCCCGTACGAACATTCCACGAGTGTACCGTGAATATCAGAAGTCCAGTAAAACATTAAATCTCCGACATCGCTGCGGCTGGAAAAAGATCCTGCAAGAACGGGATGGACGACGACTGGAGAGAATCGTTCAAGGTGATAGAAGAGCAACCCTTCCGCAAATTGCCGCAGATTTCAGTGCTGGGCCATCAACAAGTGTCACCGTGCGAACCATTCAACGAAACATCATCGATATTGACTTTGGAGCCGAAGGCCCACTCGTGTACCGTTGATGACTGCACGACGCAAAGCATTACGTCTCGCCTGGGCCCGTCAACAACGACATTGGACTGTTGATGACCGGAAACACGTTGCCTGGTCGGACGAGACCCGTTTCAAATTGTATCGAGCGGATGGACGTGTACAGGTATGGGGACAACCTCATGAATCCATGTACCCTGCATGTCAGCAGGGGACTGGTAGAGGCTCTGTAATGGTGTGCGGCGTGTGCAGGTGGAGTGATATGAGACCCGTTATACGTTTGGATATAAGTCTGGCAGGTGACACGTACGTAAGCATCCTGTCGGTTCACCTGCACCTATTCATGTCCATTGTGCATTATTGGGCAATTCCAACAGGACCATATGACACCCCATAGCTCCTGAATTGCTATGGAGTGACTCCAAAACAGTCTTCTCAGTTCAAACACATCCGCTGCCCACCAAACTCCCCAGACATGAACATTATTGAGCATATCTGGGATGCCTTGCAACGTGCCGTTCAGAAGAGATCTCCATCTCCTCGTACTCTTCCGGATTTAAGGACAGCCCTGCAGGATTCATGGTATCAATTCCCTCCAGCACTACTTCACACATTAGTCGAGTCCTTGCCACGTCGTGCTGCGGCACTTTCGCGTGCTCGCGGGGGCGCTACACGGTACTAGGCAGGTGTACCATTTTCATTGGCTCTTCAGTATAGTACAAAAGGTAACTAAAAGAAATACGCAATGAGACGAACAGAAATGACATTTTTATTCAATAGTTACACTGAATCACCACGATTTATGATGATTCCCTGGACACTACAAACGGCATGACATGGTTGTTAATTATGGTGTGTGATCACGTAAAGCAAAGCATACCCTGAAACGCGCTCCCATGTCGACGACAATGTTGGTAAGGAATTCTTGTGGTAGGGGGTTCCGTTCTTCCACAGCCTGGTTGACAGTATTGCTGGATGGTCGATGATGCGTGTGGACAAGGTGCAGCACATCCCACGTGGGCTCGATGGTATTTAAGTTTGAGGAACGGGCAGCTCAATCCATTCTCCGAATATCCTCACGTTCGAAGAGCTCCTCCATTAGCGCACTCCGGTGCGGTCAGGCATTGTCGTCTATAAACGTGAAGGCTGAGCTGAAAGCACCACTGAAAAGAAGCACGTGTGGAAGACGTACAGTACGTAAGTAGGCTGTTTAGGTTTTTATGTTGGTAACGCCATGTAGCGCTCTGTATGAAAATCACTGACTGTGTTGTGTGCAGTCTGTGGCTGATTTGCATTGTTGGAATATTTGCTATTGTAGTGTTGGGCAGTTGGATGTTAACAGCGCGTAGCATTGCGCAGTTGGAGGTGAGCCGCCAGCAGTGTTGGATGTGGGGAGAGAGATGGAAGAGTTTTGAGAGCGGACGATCTAGATGCGTGTCCGTCAGAAAAAGGAAATGTGTAAGACTGGATGTCATGAACTCATATATATATATATATATTATGACTTTTGAACACTATTAAGGTAAATAAATTGTTTGTTCACTATCAAAACCTTTCATTTGCTAACTATGCCTGTCAGTAGTTAGTGCCTTCAGTAGTTTGAATCTTTTATTTAGGTGGCCAGTATTGGCGTTCGCTGTATTGCAGTAGTTCGAGTAACGAAAATTTTTCTGAGGTAAGTGATTCATGAAAGGTATAGGTTATTGTTAATCATGACCATTCTTTTTTAGGGATTATTGAGAGTCAGATTGCGTTGAGCTCAAAATATTGTGTGTCGGTTTATTGGTAATTAGAATAAGTAAAGAGAGAAATATCTGAGCACGTTCAGTTTTGCTCAGCTGTTTGAAAATCAATTAACGTAAGAGGTTTACCAGCACAGTCATTTATAATTTTCAAAAGGGGACGTTTCAAGTATCGTAATAACGTTGACCGGTCAGTATACCGATTTTGCTAGATGGTTTGGTGGTCCAGGTGTTATGGTATGGGCAGCCATAACCTTCCACGGGCATACCCACTCCAGATCTTTGAACAAATGTTGCACGGGCATACCGACTCCAAATCTTTGAACACTCATCAATTCACGCAACTGCGACCCAGTACTTCCCCACGTGCGTCGTTTCAAGGCTGCAAAAAATTTGTGGTAAGTTTCTATGGGACCACACTGCTGAGGTGATCAGTCCCTACGCTTACTCACTACTTCAAATGGTTAAAATGGCTCTAAACACTATGGGGCTTAACATTTGAGGTCATCAGTCCCCTAGACTTAGAAATACTTAAACCTAACGAACCTAAGGACATGGCACACATCCATGCCCGAGGCAGGATTCGAACCTACGACCGTAGCAGCAGCGCGGTTCCCGACTGAAGCGCCCAGAACCGCTCGTCCACAGCGGCCGCCCTTCTCACTACTTAATCTAACTCAAACTAACTTACGCTAAGGACGACACACACACCCATGACCGAGGGAGGACTCGAACCTCCGACGGGGGAGCCGCGCGGACAGCGGCAAGGTGCCCTAGACCGCTCGGCTACCCCACGCGGCTGAGGGTTGCATTCTGCCCTAACTGTTTCTTTGGATGACAATGCGCCGCCGCATCGAACAGTGCACGTGGAGCAGCTCTTAGAACGAGGGGACATTTGGTGAATGGACCGGCCAAACCGTTCTCCCGACTTAAATCCCATCGAGTACGTGCGGGATGTTGTTCATGTGATGCTGGCCGCTGAAGCTGAGAAGACGTACCACATACGTTCCGGTTACCTCTGTACCTTGCCCCACTTGCTATTTTATTCAACGCGAAATCACAGTATTCTTCGAGATAAACTGAAATTTTTGGGGTTAATGGTAGAGCCAACCAATGGAAAACGTTATATCTAACCAAAATAATGCAGAAAGTCGTACTTAGTAACTCAGTCAATATAGCCCGGGGACGCCGGCCGCTATGTACGAGCGATTCTAGGCGCTTCAGTCCGGAACCGCGCTGCTGCTATGGTCGCAGGTTCGAATCATGCCTCGGGCATGGATGTGTGTGATGTCCTTAGGTTAGTTAGATTTAAGCAGTTCTAAGTCTAGGGGACTGATAACCTCAGATGTTAAGTCCCATAGTGCTTAGAGCCATTTGAGCCATTTGAAGTCCGGGGACGTTTTTCTGACTGGGGAGAAATCATGTACAAAGTTCCCAAGGCTCAATCTTGAGTACACTATTGATCTTCATATATGTAAACTATATTCCTTCTAATATACAACAAGCAGACTTAGTTCTTTTTCTAGATAATATTAATATTTTAATCGATTCAAGCGTACGTACAAAAACAGAAGAAGTGGTAAACAGTGTCCTTAAAAGTATCATTAACTGGTTTTCTGCGAATGGTCTCACTCTCAGTTTTAAAAAGACGCAACATATTCAGATCTGCACGTCTGGGTGTACTACACCAATGACAAATGTAGCACGTGATGAAGAATTATTAAATAGGGTGAAAACTTCAAAATTTTTGGTTTTCCATATTTATGACAATTTAAACTGGAAAAAGCACATTTTTGTAGACCTGAAACAACTTAGTTCAGCCACATTTGCAATCAAAGTCAATGGCAGCGCTGATGGGAGACAAAATATTTTGCATATTTTCATTCAGTTACGTCATAAACAATAATGTAAAAGGGGAAACTTATCTTTAAGGAAGAAAGTTTCCACTGCTCAAAAACGTGCTTTAAGAATACTACGTGGTGCTTACCCACAATCATCTTGTAGAGATCCTTTTAAGGAATTGGTCATTCTGACTACTGCTCCACGATATATTTATTGCCTTGTGAAGTTTGTCGTAAATAACCCACTGTAGTTCAAAACGAACAATGATGTGCATAATTACAATAACAGAAAGAAAAATGACATTCGTTGTTCCACATTAAGGTTGTCCTTAGCACTAAATAGGTTGCACAATGTTGAAACTAAAATTTTTGGCAAGTTACCCGGAGATTTAAAATGTCTGACAGAAATCAATAAACAAACTGAAGAAGTTTCTCCTTGACAACACCTTCTACTCCATGGAAGAGTTTCTATGATTTTAATGTGTAAAAGGTTATGGGTAAGAATTACTGACTCACATCTGTATTTTTTTAAAGAAAACCTTCTAAATGTTCAGTATTTACCAGGATACGTAAACAGCAAGCAGATACAAAAGGATGTGAGCTGTAATAGTTATTTAGAAATAATGAAGCTTGTACAGTATATAGTAACATGGAGAGCTACATGAGACCAGTCTTCCGACTGATGACCGCAACAGCACCTAACTCTTATCGTTGTACTGAACGTGTCTGTGTTTGGTTTCAAACACAGGATCATTGTAGATCAAAGTATGGAGTCTAGACTCCTTCTTGTCACTGTCTTGCCTCACGTCTCGCACAATGTAAGCACGCCATTTTCTTGCGCTCTGTAGTTTTATCATTGATTATAGAAGTAATTAACATGAGCTATTTTTTATATATTAGAAAATACACCACTATCCCTCACTAATAATATGTAAAGCCCTTTTTGATGTTTCAGTTTCTAGTGACGTTGGGAAGCAATTGGTTTGGTGATGTGTCGATTGAACTCCATCCAAGCAGCATTGTCAAGAAGTTCGATTACTGTTTTTCTTTGTGTAATGCACATTAATTTTTGTTGCGTTGTACATCATATTATGATATAGCATTTAATGATAGTTTATTTCACGAAAATTATGTGCGAAATTTGGAAATTGTTATAAAGGGTGATTCAAAAAGTACTTTACAACTTTGGAACTATATAGAAATGTATTGAGATAAGTTACAGAATCTGTAGATGTGTCATTTTGTAGTAAACGACCTCTAGTTTTACAGAAAAGTGTCAAGTGTCATTTTGGCTCGATATAACTACCATTTGTGATGCGGGGAGCATCCCACCAGTAATCACTTTCGTCGCACGCTCGATGCAGCAAATTGGGCATAACTTAGGCAACGGCAGCGTAGATTCGATTTTTCAGGTCGGCTAAATTGTTTGGTAATGGAGGAACATACATACGGTCTTTAATTAAGCTCCAGAGAATGAAATCCAGTGGTGTCAAACCTGGAAGGGGGATGGCCATGTGAGTGGCCCTTCACGGCCATTCCACCGACCTGGGAAGCGAGTATTGAGGAAATAACGAACTTCCGTGAGGAAGTGACGCGGTGCACGTCTTGCTGGTAGTAAACAATCCCATATCTGTCATCTTCATCGATGAGTGGAATTAAAAAGTTTTCATGGACACACAGCGAGCAGCTCCACACCTGTGAAAGTAACCATTTTGAATGTGCACTACACTGGCGCTTCTGGTGGCAGAATGAGATACTGGTGCACTACGGGAATCAAACTTGAGGCTGTATGTTACAAAATGAAACATTTACCGATTCTGTAAGTTATTTCAATAAATTTCTATATCATTTCAAAGTTGTAAAGACCTTTTTGACTCACCCTGTATGTGAAAATATACACTGATGAGACAAAAAATTATGACCACTTGCTTAATACACTACTGGCCATTAAAACTGCTACACCACGAAGATGTGTAACAGATGCGAAATTTAACCGACGGGAAGAAGACGCTGTGATATGCAAATGACTAGCTTTTCAGAGCATTCACACAAGGTTGGCGCCGGTGGCGACACCTACAACGTGCTGATATGAGGAAAGTTCCCAACCGATTTCACATACACAAACAGCAGTTGACCGGCGTTGCCTGGTGAAACGTTGTTGTGATGACTCGTGTAAGGAGGAGAAATGCGTACCATCACGTTTCCTCCTTTGATACACGTCGGATTGTAACCTATCGCCATTGCGGTTTATCGTAACGCGACATTGCTGCTCGCGTTGGTCGAGGTCCAATGACTGTTAGCAGAATACGGAATCGGTGGGTTCAGGAGGGTAATACGGAACGCCGTGCTGGATCCCAACGGCCTCGTATCACTAGCAGTCGAGATGACAGGCATCTTATCCGCATGGCTGTAACGGATCGTGCAGCCACGTCTCGATCCCTGAGTCAACAGATGGGGACGTTTGCAAGACAACAACCATCTGCACGAACAGTTCGTCGACGTTTGCAGCAGGATGGACTATCAGCTCGGAGACCATGGCTGCGGTTACCCTTGACGCTGCATCACAGACAGGAGCACCTGCGATGGTGTACTCAACGACGAACCTGGGTGCAGGAATGGCAAAACTCATTTTTTCGGAAGAATCCAGGTTCTGTTTACAGCATCGTGATGGTCGCATCCGTGTTTGGCTACATCGCGGTGAACGCACATTGGAGGCGTGTATTCGTCATGGCCATACTGGCGTATCACCCGGCGTGATGGTATGGGGTGCCATTGGTTACACGTCTCGGTCACCTCTTGTTCGCATTGACGGCACTTTGAACAGTGCATGTTACATTTCAGATGTCTTACGACCCGTGGCTCTACCCTTCATTCGATCCCTGCGAAACCCTACATTTCAGCAGGATAATGCACGACCGCATGTTGCAGGTCCTGTACGAGCCTTTCTGGGTACAGAAAATGTTCGACTGCTGCCCTGCCCAGCACATTCTCCAGATCTCTCACTAACTGAAAACGTCTGGTCAATGGTGGCCGAGCAACTGGCTCGTCACAATACGCCAGTCACTACTCTTGATGAACTGTGGTATCGTGTTGAAGCTGCATGGGCAACTCTACCTGTACACGCCATCCAAGCTCTGTTTGACTCTATGCCCAGGCGTATCAAGGCCGTTATTACGGCCAGAGGTGGTTGTTCTGGGTACTGATTTCTGAGGATCTGAGCACCAAAATAGAGTGAAAATGTAATCACATGTCAGTTCTAGTATAATATATTTGTCCAATGAATACCCGTTTATCATCTGCATTTCTGCTTGGTGTAGCAATTTTAATGGCCAGTAGTGTAGTAATCTGCCCTTTGTTAAAGTCGCTTATCTGAATGGATTTCCCCATTTGCAACCCATATCTTCGCTAGGATGATCCCCTGTCATTGTCTGCTGCCCTTACATAGTTTAGTTATCGAGTCACATGTCCGTAACGCAGTCAGGCGGCATCCAACGTCGCGGTGGGCAGTGATCATAATGTTTAGACTTATCAGTGTAAACACTTTTACAAAATTTTGTTCCTTTTTATTAGAGGGGGGCGTGAAAGGGGCTTCGTCATCACGATATCCCCCTCTCCCTCTTGGATCCACGCCTTGGTATAATGGCTGGTGGTAACCTCTGGCACGTCGTTGAGGCAGACCCTGGCAGGAGTAGCGGGTAGCAGGTAATTATAGCGGCCGCGGATGCAAGCGCCTCGGCCTTCACGGGGAGTGGCCGCCGAGCTGCCACGAACCGGTCCCGCCCGCCTTGTTTCCGACGCTCCGCACTCAAGAGGAGAGGGCTGGCGATGGCGCGGGTAAACAAACTGCCCGGCTCTGTCCATCAGCCGGCGCCCGCAGGCTCACCTCGAGCCGACGTGTCGAGGATCAGCGGCCGGGGTAGAGGGGGACCGGCTGGCTTTCTGGAAACCAGCCAAGCGGCGGCACGCCTGCGCTGCCTCAGACCATCCCAAACTCACTTCCGTTCTTCCAGAGACAAGAGATCGCTGGAAGACAGAGGTAATACCAGACTCGTGGGAAGTGGCTGTAATAATATCCCATCATGAGAAAGCAAATACGCAGGATGTACAAGAACCAAGAGGGAACAAAAAGAATTGAAGTCCAAGAGCCGGCCGATGTGGCCGAGCAGTTCTAGGCGCTTCAGTCCGGAGCCGCGCTGCTGCTACGGTCGCAGGTTCGAATCTTGCCTCGGGCATGGATGTGTGTGATGTCCTTGGGTTAGTTAGGTTTAAGTAGTTCTAAGTTCTAGGGGACTGATGACCTCAGCTGTTAAGTCCCATAGTGCTTAGAGTCATTTTGAAGTCCAAGAACGAAGTACTCGGATTGAAAAAGATGTGAGAGAGGAAAGCTGTCTTCCGCTCCTAGTGTTCGATTCAGACATCGAAGACTCAGTGACGAAAATACGAGAGTGTGCAGGAAAGTAATGCGTCCGAAAGTTTTGTGCGAAAAGTCTTACGGCTTTCCAAATAAAACAAATGTTATTCTGCATCTTTATTTTTCATGTCTGCATATTTGTTTCTCAAAAGAGTCATTCTGGAGCTCGCAACGAGAGACTATGAGAAAGTGATTTCATTCTTTGTTGTATATTCTATGATAATTATAAACTTAATGAGATGCAGATGACAATTACTTATTACTTTAAAAATTTCCTTGTACTAACTTGTTTTTCGATATTTTTTCACACCAAACATTGTTGGAGAGCGTGAATCAAATGGTTCAAATGGCTCTAAGCACTATGGGACTTAAGATCTGAGATCATCAGTGCCCTAGAACTTAAAACTACTTAAACCTAACTAACCTAAGGACAGCACACACATCCATGCCCGAGGCAGGAGTCGAACCTGCGACCGTAACAGTAGCGCGGTTCCGGACTAAAGCGCCTAGAACCGCTAGGTCAAAGGGGCCGGCTTAAAAATTTGTGGTAAGTTTCTATGGGATCAAACTGCTGAGGTCATCAGTCCCTACGCTTACTCACTCCTTAATCTAATTTAAACTAACTTACGCTAAGGACGACACACACACCCATGCCCGAGGGAGGATTCGAACCTCGGACGGGGGCAGGCAAGGTGCCTCAGACCGCTCGGCTACCCCCCGCGACTAGCGTGAATCAAGTCGCTCGTCTTAATACGGTGATGCCATTGATAAATCGGCATTGCAGCAGCTTTAATTGCATATCGAAAGATCATATAACCTGCCTTGACTTTAGATTTTCATTACGCCGTCCGACATTATTTGGAAGAGTCACTTTTCTACAAGGCACTGAAATTCTTAATTGTCTTCCCACGGTCACGTGTTACCTTATTAACGAAGGACCGATAACCTCCAGTTACGCTAATTTTACCGCCCTCTCAATCATTCAACTGAATCAGCCGTTTCTCAGTTTACTTACTTTACTCATTACCAACAACATTTAAAAAAATCTGTAGAACAACGATGGGTAGATTACAAACATTCATTTCTTAGCATGCAATGGGCAGATTATATGCACGTGTTTCAGCGTATAGACTCGGAAACATCAAAGATCCAGATTAAAGTTTGCCTATAGCAGATTCTTTCACTAACATTACACAACAGTCAGATTATATCCTATGAATAGGTACAAAAATCCGTTGGGCAAGCAAACATTTAAAAACTAGAGCGTGCAAATTCAAAAAATGCGGTAGTACACACTGTTTCACACTTTACTTCTCGAGCATGGATTTTAAGACAGAAACCGTATAAACTGAGACTGCCTACGCAGTGGCATGACATGAATTACAGAAATATTAACAGCAAGGAGAAATACATTGTAAGAAAAAATGAATATTTTTCTCATTGGTATACAATTGCAAATTTAACAGGATCCTGCGTGGAAGTATTATTTGGTTAATAGGTACAATTCAGTAACGCTATTACGTTAGTTACGAGCCGGCCACAGTGGCCGAGCGGTTCTAGGCGCTTCAGTCTGGAACCGCGCGACCGCTACGGTCGCAGGTTCGAATCCTGCCTCGGGCATGGATGTGTGTAATGTCCTTAGGTTAGTTAGCTTTAAGTAGTTCTAAGTTCTAGAGGACTGATGACCTCAGATGTTAAGTCCCATAGTCCTCAGAGCCTTTTGAACATTAGTTACGATCTACATCGTACATCCCAAGCTGCTGGTAGATACAAGGCACAGTCACATTAATTTGATCAACGCCTACGTTCGACGTCACATGCAATAACCACTCACAAACGGCAGGTGGTAGCACTAGCAGTGGAGGGTATAAAAAATGTGTCGGGTGGACGCGGAAAACAGTGCAGTCGTTGTCAGAAGGCCGAAACGGAGCGATTTATCTGACGTCCAAAGGGCCTTTCGGACCAAGAGTGGAAACATTTCCGAAACGGTTATGTTTGTAAACCGGGGTGCACTCAGCCCTTGTGAGGCAAACTTGATTGAGAAGTAGCGGCTGTGTTCGCGGAAAACGGCCGTGAGAGCGGTGAGCTGACCGCATGCCCCCCGACATCCGCATCCAGTGACGCCTATAAGCTGAGGATGACACGGCGGCCGGTCAGTACTGTTGGGCCTATGGCCTGTTCGTATGGTTTTGTTTTTTCGCGTGCCGCCATGGTTTAAGTATACCTTACATGGCAAAATGGCGCTGTCCAAAACAGGCGCTGAAGCAACTGTGGTGCACCACGGGCCTTGTTGTTGTTGTTGTTGTGGTCTTCAGTCCTGAGACTGGTTTGATGCAGCTCTCCATGCTACTCTATCCTGAACTGTGGTGCACCACGGGCCTTAGGTGACAAAAAATGGTTCAAATGGCTCTGAGCACTATGGGACTTAACTGCTGAGGTCATCAGTCCCCTAGAACTTAGAACTACTTAAACCTAAGTAACCTAAGGACATCACACAATCCATGCCCGAAGCAGGATTCGAACCTGCGACCGTTGCGGTCGCGTGGTTCCAGACTGTAGCGCCTAGAAGCGCACGGCCACTCTGGCCGGCCTTAGGTGACACGGGTGAACGATGTTTATGGACGGATGAACAGACGTGCAACTTTGGAATAACTGACCGCCAAGTTGGCTACCAACGGTGTCTCCGCAACGATCGTTCACCGAAATTTGCTGCATACTGCTGTTCATCGTCAACGAAGGCTGGAATTTGCGCTCGAGTACTGCAACTGGATGTCCACTGAGTGGCGAAAGGTGACCTTATCAGACGAATCGCGTTTTATGCTCCGTCAGACAGATGACCTTTGGCGTGTACCGCGTGAAACGTCTGAACGTAAACACCCTGCAACAATCGTCATAAGGGTTCAGACCGGATGGCATTCCCTCGGCCATCTCGCCATACTGGAACGCGCAATGGATCAACACATGTATATTCAATATCAACACTTGCTCTGATTCTTTGGACATCCAGAGATCTACACTACTGGCCATTAAAATTGCTACACCACGAATATGGCGTGCTACAGACGCGAAAATTAACCGACAGGAAGAAGATGCTGTGATACGCAAATGATTAGCTTTTCAGACTATTCACACAAGATTGGCGCCGGTGGCGATACCTACAACGCGCTGACATCAGGAAAGTTTCCAACCGATTTCTCATACACAAAAAGCAGTCGACCGGCGTTGCCTGGTGAAACGTTGCTGTGATGCCTCGTGTGAGGAGGAGAAAACCGTACCATCACGTTTCCCACTTTGATAAAGTTCGGATTGTAGCCTATCGCGATTACGGTTTATCGTATCGCGACTTTGCTGCTCGCGTTGGTCGAGATCCAATGACTGATAGCAGGATATGGAATCGGTGGGTCAGGAGGGTAATACGGAACGCCGTGCTGGATCCCAATGACCTCGTATCACTAGCAGTCGAGATGACAAGCATCTTATCCGCATGGCTGTAACGGATCGTGCAGCCACGTCTCGATCCCTGAGTCAACAGATGGGGACGTTTGCAAGACAACAACCATCTGCACGAACAGTTCGACGACGTTTGCAGCAGGATGGACTATCAGCTCGGAGACCACGGCTGCGGTTACCCTTGACGCTGCATCACAGACAGGAGCGCCTGCGATGATGTACTCAACGACGAACCTGGGTGAATGAATTGCAAAACGTCATTTTTTCGGAAGAATCCAGGTTCTGTTTCCAGCATCATGATGGTCGCATCCGTGTTTGGCTACATCGCGGTGAACGCACTTTGGAAGCGTGTATTCGTCGTCGCCATACTGGCGTATCACCTGGCAGTGATGGTATGGGGTGCCATTGGTTACACGTCTCGGTCACCTCTTGTTCGTATTGACGGCACTTTGAACAGTGGACGTTACATTTCAGATGTCTTACGACCCGTGGCTCTACTCTTCATTCGATCCCTGCGAAACCCTACATTTCAGCAGGATAATGCACGACCGCATGTTGCAGGTCCTGTACGGGCCTTTTTGGATACAGAAAATGTTCGACTGCTGCCCTGGCCAGCACGTTCTCCAGATCTCTCACCAACTGAAAACATCTGGTCAATGGTGGCCGAGCAACTGGCTCGTGACAATACGCCAGTCACTACTCTTGATGAACTGTGGTATCGTGTTGAAGCTGCATGGGGAGCTGTACCTGTACACGCCATCCAAGCTCTGACTCAATGCCCATGTGTATCAAGGCCGTTATTACGGCCAGAGGTGGTTGTTCTGGGTACTGATTTCTCAGGATCTATGCACCCAAATTGCGTTAAAATGTAATGACATGTCAGTTCTAGTATAATATAATTGTCCAATGAATACCCGTTTATCATCTGCATTTCTTCTTGGTGTAGATATGTTAATGGCCAGTAGTGTATATTTTAATTTTACCAGGATCTACTGATGTATGCATCTATCCATGGGAACTATGTCCACATACAGTTTGTTTTCTCCTTGGCATTGTTGCATTTACTAGCAGGACAATGCAATGTGTTTCATAGCTAGCGGTGTACGTGCGTGGTTAGAAGAGCACCAGTTTACCGTACTCTCCTGGCCACAAAACTAGTCTGATATAAACCCAGTCTAGAATCTGTGGGATCACATCGATTGGGCTGTTGGCGCAATGGATCCTCTGCCGACAAACCTAGAGCGGGACTGTAGTGGCATGGCTTTACATCCCTGTCTGTACCTTCCAGAACCTCATTGATTCTCTTCCTGCATGTCTGGCAGCGGTCCACGCTGCAAAATGTGACCATTCAGGC